>NW_012116021.1:1347261-1366576 GCF_000951035.1 Colobus angolensis palliatus | reverse complement strand
CAAACCTGCACGTTATGCACATGTACCCTAGAACTTAAAGTATAATAAAAAATAAATAAATAAATAAATAAATAAAAGTAACTGTTTACCAGCCAAATTCTCAGCCACCAGCTGGCAAAAGTGCACTAAGGATAGACAAGTCTTTGACTTCATGTGTTAACTCTTGTGCAGTCCTTGATAAGCAGCCCCTGCGGGAAAAAAAAAAATCTTCACCCTTATTTAGCTCTAAAGTAAAATAGATTAACATGAAGTGAATCATAGACTTAAACCTGTTAAAATATTGCTGTTCATTTATTCATCAGTCTTAGTATATCATTGGTATATAAAAATACCTTATGTAGTGACATAAATAACTAAATAACTTGTCATATTTGTTGCAAGTATATGCCAGAATGCCATCTGCTTTTTTTTAAATATCCTTTTAGACTTACAGAAATAATAATTTTTGGTTACTAAATCTATTGATTTTCTTCCTTTGAGATGTCTTCTATTACTTTTTTTTTTTTTTTTTTTAAGAGACAGAGTCTTGCTCTGTTATCCAGGCTTGAGTGCACTGGTGCAATCTAACTCACTGCAGCTTCCAACTCCTAGGCTCAAACAATCCTCTTGCCTCAGCCCCCTTCCCAAATGGTTGGGACCATAGGCACAAGCCACTGCACCCAGCTAATTTTTTTTTTTTTTAACTTTTTTTAGAGATAGGGTCTCATTTTGTTGCCCAGGATGGTCTCAAATGCCCTGGCTTCAAGCAGCCCTCCTGCCTCAGTCTTCCAAAGTACTAGGATTAAAGACATGAGCTACCATGCCTGGCCCATTTTATCTGTAGAAAGTCTAAATCCTTCCAGTGAATATTCACTAACATTTTCTTTGAGTTTTTTTTTTAATGCATTTGTTTTTGACGTTTAGCTACTTAATTCATCCTGAATTTGTATGATAATATATATAAGGAGCTTTTTCCCCAAGCTAACCATTTGTTCAGACATCATTGCCTCCTTTATGTGTACTATGTATCTCTGTATGCCATTTTTTTATTTTGCCTGTAGATTTTTGTGTCAAGACAAAGTGTCTTTTTATTATCATTACACAATCGTAAAATATTTTAATTCCTGTTAGGATTAATTTTCTTTCATTTATTTTCTTCTTTTTTTTTTTTTTTTTGAGACGGAGTCTCACTCTGTTGCCCAGACTGGAATGCAGTGGTGCGATCTCAGGTCTCGGCTCACTGCAACCTCCCCATCCCAGGTTCAAGTGATTCTCCTGCCTCAGTCTCCCAAGTAGCTGGGACCACAGGCGTGCATCACCACGCCTGACTAATTTTTGTATTTTTAGTAGAGATGGGGTTTCACCATGTTGACCAGGCTGGTCTTGACCTCCTGACCTCAGGTGATCCTCTGCCTTGGCCTTCCAAAGTGCTAGGATTACAGGCATGAGCCACCGTGTCTGGCCTGTTTCTTTTCTTTAAACAAAAAATATTTTTTTGATCAATTCTCATTTGCTTTTACTCACAGATGAACTGTATAACCTCTTTTCCAGGTTCTAGAAAGAAAGTTCTCCCCAGGATTGTTTTTTTTTGAGGCGGAGTCTCGCTCTGTTGCCCGGGCTGGAGTGCACTGGCGTCATCTCAGCTCACTGCAACCTTCATACCTCAGCCTCTTGAGTATCTGGGATTATAGGCGTGTGCCACCACGCTTGGCTAATTTTTGTATTTTTTAGTAGAGACAGGGTTTTGCTGTGTTGGCCAGGCTAGTCTCGAACTCTTGGCCTCAAGTGATCTGCCTGTCTCAGCCTCCCACAATGCTGGGATTACAGGTGTGAGTTACTGCGCCTGGCCTCCCCAGGATTTTAATCTGAGCAGTTCTTAACTAAGAGGAGGAAATTTTGGTTGGGAAAAAAATACGGTCATTTATATTAGGGCATTTAGGACCATCAAATATGATCTCGGTAGGAAAGAACTGAGAAGAGGATAAAGAAAGTGTTATTTTTAAGTTATGATTGTCCAAATCAGTAGTATCCCTGTTAAAGCGCTTATTTCTTCTCTTTGATTCCTCTTAGGGGTTTTATGATGTTCTTCGAAGGAACTCTCAGCTGGCTAATTCAATCATGCAAACTCTGCTCTCACAGGTAAAATACATTTTTATGGATATATGGAAAACAGATAATCAAGGATTGAGAGACAACTGATGGTTTTTAGACCTTTCAAAATATAAAATAATTCCCAACTAGTACATTGGTACTTTGTGAACATGCTGTGAGTATGTGATGCTGTTCTGGGTTGTCTTTTCTTGGTCACCACTTACCTGTCTGCCATAATACCATCATCTAGCAGTTATCCCTGTGAATTAACAGTCTTTATCCCAAGTCAGAAGGACATTTTGAAGAACCGTTTATATAAGGACTATCAGCAGCTGTATCCATTATGTTATATTTCTGAAAGAAAAAAGAAATCCAAAACAAATATAGCGAAATATTATTTCTTAAATCTGGGTAACAGATACATGGATGTCTTTTACGTTCCTTTCTGCACTTTTCCGTTAACAAGTTTTTAAATTAGAAGATTAAATTCTGGCCGGGCGCGGTGGCTCAGGCCTGTAATCCCAGCACTTTGGGAGGCCAAGACGGGCGGATCACGAGGTCAGGAGATCTAGACCATCCTGACTAACACAGTGAAATCCCGTCTCTACTAAAAAAAATACAAAAAACTAGCCGAGCGAGGTGGCGGGCGCCTGTGGTCCCAGCTACTTGGGAGGCTGAGGCAGGAGAATGGTGTAAACCTGGGAGGCAGAGCTTGCAGTGAGCTGAGATTCGGCCACTGCACTCCAGCCTGGGCGACAGAGCGAGACTCCCTCTCAACAACAACAAAAAAAGAAGATTAAATTCTTCTAATCTTGAAGATTAGAAGAATTCATATAGAGACTCTCTACCAGGAGGGTTCCTCTAGACCCCTAGTCTGTCATTTTGTTTGCTCTCAATGCCATTGCTTTATGATAGTTATGAAGTTTCATTTGAAATTAAGGTCTCAGATGTGTGAAAATATTGGAAGGTCCCATACTATCCATCAAAAGCTTTTCATTTGGCCATGGGCTTGATCCTATATAAAATTTATATTCTATTAGCTATATTGTATCTTTCAAACTGTAATCAACGCATTTACATTGGCATGTTTAACAAAAATAGAAAATTGTGTTTGAAGGCATAGAATAGCATTTTCTGACTCAAGTTAATATGCAGGCCAGTAAAATTCTGCAGACTCTAAAAGTTAAAAGAAAAATAGTAACTCATATTTTTTTGGCTCTCTTATATGCCAAATACTGTTTGAAGTACTTTACATGTATTGTCATGTTTAATCCTTATACAATGAATATTAATAATATCCTTATTTTTAAGATGAGGAACCAAGGTACAGATACCTTTATAAAAACCAGTAATAAGTAATGGTACTGGGATCTTGGACTCAGCCATTCTGACTCTGGATCCTATATTTTTAACCTCCAAGTTAACTGAAAATGTTGATTGAATGCACAAGTTTAGGAATAGAAGGAATTGGAATAGGAAAGATGAACCTAATCAGTACTATATCCAAAGCAAGAGCACAGGATATGCGTGAGCCAAAGCAATAAAAATTTGGCTGCATTGTTCTTTGAACAGTTGGGAAATGTGTCTTAGAAGGCATTAGACATTAAAGATACCTTTCACCTGACAAGTTAGTAAAAAGCATTTATGAGCCAAGATGTCTTTTTCTCCTTACTATACACAGTTAAAACAGTTCTATGAGCCAAAACCTGATCTGCTGCCTCCTTTGAAATTAGAAGCTTGTATTCTGACCCAAGGAGATAAGATCTCTCTACAAGAACCACTGGTGAGACTTTTATTCTTCCTTCAACCATTATTTTTAGTATTAAGGATAGGGTTGAACTTCGCAAAGAGATACCTTTCCCTGTGAAACTCTCTTCCTGGTTCTTCCAATGAATGTTTACTTTTAAGTCTTCCCTGCTTAACATTTCTGAACCCTTATTATTTTGGATCTATTGGTAAGTTATCTCTGTGTTAGCCCTTTACTAAATCAAGGCTTCCATCACTTCCCCCAGAGAATATTTTATTTCATTTATGAATCTTTGATTACATTTACTAAATAAATATGCTTTAGAATGGGGACCTGCTTCATTAGTCTAGAGGACGTATATGATTTAGGCTGAACTAGGATTGGCACTGTTGAACCTTCAAAGGAGCTGGCCTGGTTGACTTTCTGTTCTTATCTAGCCTTAGGACAGCGAAGAGGATAAAAATGGAAACTCCCACCCCACGTAACTTACAACTCATGGCAGAAGAAAGGAGGAAGTCTTTCAGTTGTCATATCTTGCCTTCATTTTTGTGCCTTCTGTGACATGAGATGTTCTCAGCCTAGATCTAAGATGCTGTGTTGGTCTCCTAAAGATTCCCTCAACATAAACCTCTATCTTTAGAATAGCTTCTGGGACTCAAATGAACTAGAGAAGATTTAACTTCACCACCTAGCTCCAGGGTTATTTGTATCAGACCAGAGATAGCACATCTAATGTTGCATTTTGAGGTGTCAGCCACTTAGGCCAATTTTCGGGGGGCAGCATTAGAAAAGGATGCTGCTATTCAGTTTATTTTCCCAGTTTCGTTAATTTAGATGGACTTAATTTGTAACACTAATGAATCATTTTCTTTATCCTTATAGATAAGAATTATTTGCTGGTTATGAACAACTTTATAGGTTATCCATCAACACTCAAGAGTATTTAATTTATTTATTTTCTCCTACAGGATTATCTGCTGTGTTGTATTCAGCATTGTTTGGCCTGGTATAAGAATACAGTGATACCCTTACAGCAGGGAGAGGAGGAGGAGGAGGAGCAAGAGGCATTCTACCAAGACCTAGATGATATATTGGAGTCCATTACTAATAGAATGATTAAGAGTGAGCTGGAAGACTTTGAACTGGTAATTGCTGAGTTTTCAGCTGTATTGAATGATGGAGTTCTTTAGTAGCTTATTAATTTTTATCTTGTGTCTTTTAGGATAAATCAGCAGATTTTTCTCAGAGCACCAGTATTGGCATAAAAAATAATATCTGTGCTTTTCTTGTGATGGGAGTTTGTGAGGTTTTAATAGAATACAATTTCTCCATAAGTAATTTCAGGTAAGGTATTGCTATAACTCCACTTGTAATTTGGTGAATTCTCCATTTTATTTATATATTTTTACTGTAGCAATATTCCAGGCAGTAAACAGACTAAATGAGCACCTAGTCTAAGACTAAACTGTGTTCTTTCCACTAGAGAGCACTGAAGTATATGCTTACCAGGCCTATAAAATGAAAGCCCTCCAGCAGGGTTTCACTTGCTCAGAATTTCCCAGACCCTGAATTCAAGAACTCCTAATTTTAACATGGAAATTTTGATTGGTGGTAGTATTGGACTTTACTGCTCTGCAGGGACTGGTATAAATAAGGGAGGGGAGGCCAGGCGCAGTGGCTCACGCCTGTAATCCCGGAACTTTGGGAGGCCAAGGTGGGTGGATCATTTGAGATCAGGAGTTCAAGACCAGCCTGGCCAACATGGTGAGACCCCGTCTCTACTAATAATGTAAAAATTAGCTGGGTGGTAGTGGTGGGGACCTGTAGTCCCAGCTACTCAGGACGCTGAGGCAGGAGAATCACTTGAGCCTGGGAGGCAGAGGTTGCGGTAAGCCGAGGTCATACCAGGGGAAACAAAACCAGATAGATTGCTATGACCTGGGAGTATTATATTAACGAAGTTCTATTCATTTATAATGTTTTGTCTAAAATATATTTAAAGAAGCATTGTGATTTATTTATTATCATATGTAAAAGTAAACCACAATATTCTGATGTTTGTCCTTAGCGGTCTCTTTTTTGTTTTTTACAGTAAGAACAAATTTGAGGACATTCTGAGCTTATTTATGTGTTACAAAAAGCTCTCTGACATCCTTAATGAAAAAGCTGGTAAAGCCAAAACTAAAATGGCCAACAAGACAAATGATAGTCTTTTGTCCATGAAATTCGTGTCCGGTCTTCTCACTGTTCTTTTCAGGTAAGGTTCTGCTAGAGTGCTTAAAGACAGCCACTCCCCGAGGATCGTATGCCTACCTAGGCTCACTTGTTTCTCCTCGTTTGGATTATTTACAGTAAGAATTAAGTCAGGAGGTTTTAATTTTCTTGAAATGAATGCTGGACAATCCTAGGTAGGTACTTTAAATAGGTACCTTGAATTATTAAAGGATAAATGAGGAACAGTGGACTAATAAATGAAAAGATAGGGATGAATTCCAACAGGGTGTTTTAAGAAAGTCTGTATAAGTGGCTTGTGCAAGATAACAGATTGAAAAAGGTAGGGGGCACCAGGCCTGGTGTCTCACTCCTGTAATTCCAGTACTTTGGTAGACTGAGGCGGGTGGATCACCTGAGGTCAAAAGTTCAAGACCAGCCATGACCAATATGGTGAGACCTCATCTCTACTAAAAATACAAAATTAGCCGGGCATGGTGGTACGCACCTGTAATCCCAGCTACTTGGGAGGCTGAGGCAGGAGAATCACTTGAACCTGGGAGGCAGAGGTTGCAGTGAGCTGAGATCATGCCATTGTACTCTAGCCTGGGCAACAAGACAAAACTCTGTCTCTAAATAAATAAATAAATAGACAGATAGGTGGGGAGTGACTGAATTAAAAATACAAAGGGACAAAAAAAGAAACTAAGACTGACATTTAAATTTTATCAAAGTAAAGGATTTTGGGATGGGGAGAAAATGAGGAACCACTAAGAATAACAATTATAAAAGGGCAGCCATAGCAGTGACTATAGCTTGGGCCGCCTAGAGAGTCTGCCAGTCGGAGCTTACTGGCAAGCTGTTGGGTGCTGCTGTTCTGAACAATTTCTAGACAGCTTAATTCCATATACCAATAGCAGTAAGGGAATCTCTCTTGTTCTCTCTCTCTCTCTCTTTAGGGATAGTATCCAAAGCCACCAAGAAAGCCTTTCTGTTCTCAGGTCCAGCAGTGAGTTTATGCGCTATGCAGTGAACATAGCTCTGCAGAAAGTACAGCAGCTAAAGGAAACGGGGCATGTGAGTGGCCCTGATGGCCAAAACCCAGACAAGATCTTTCAGAACCTCTGTGACATAACTCGGTAAGCCACTCCCACCCCTTAGAAACTTACTCCACCTGGCTGTGGTGTCTTTAAGAGAACAAACTGGGAACAGAGGATGAAGGTAATTTGAGGTTACACATATTTTAAGAGTGAAAGAATATAAAAAATTAGCCAGGCGTCATGGCAGATGCCTGTAATCCCAGCTACTCAGGAGGCTGAGGCAGGAGAATTGCTTGAACTGGGAGGTGGAGGCCTCAGTGAGCTGAGTTCATATCACTGCACTCTAGCCTGGGTGACAGAGCAAGACTCTCAAAAAAAAAAAAAAAAAAGCTAGGCACAGCAGCTCACGCCTATAATCCCAGCACTTTCGGAGGCTAAGGCGGGTAGATTACCTCAGGTCAGGAATTCGAGACCAGCCTGACCAACATGGGGAAAGCCTGTCTCTACTAAATATACAAAAATTAGCTGGGCTTGGTGGTGCATGCCTGTAATCCCAGCTACTCGGGAGGCTGAGGCAGGAGAATTGCTTGAACCAGGGAGGTGGAGGTTGCAGTGAGCCTAGATTACACCATTGCACTCCAGCCTGGGCGACAAGAGCAAAACTCCGTCTCAAAAGAGTGAAAAAAAGTGCAGTCATTGACATAGGGTCTTTTTTCTAGTCCTGCCTTCCCCTGGCGCACCCCTCCTTTTGTTTCTTTTTTGTTGTTTTTTTGGGGGTTTTTTTGAGAGTCTCACTCTGTTGCCCAGGATGGAATGCTATGGTGCAATCTTAGCTCACGGCAACCACTTTCTCCCAGGTTCAAACAGTCATTCCACCGCAGCTTTCTGAATAGCTGGGACTACAGGTGCATGCCACCATGCCCAACTACTTTTTAATTTTTAATTTTAATTTATTTTATTTACTACTTTTTTTTTTTTTTTTGGAGACAGGTCTTGCTCTGTCACCCAGGCTGAAGTGCAGTGGTGTGATCTTGCTTACTGCAACCTCTGCCTCCCCGGTTCAAGTGATCGTCCTGCCTCAATCTCCCAAGTAGCTGGGATTACAGGGATGCGCCACCATGCCCTGCTAATTTTTGTATTTTTAGTAGAGACGGGGTTTCGCCATGTTGGCCAGGCTGGTCTCAAACTCCTGACCTCAAGGGATCCACCCACCCCGGCCTCCCAAAGTGTTGGGTTTACAGGTGTGAGCCACTGCACCCAACCCTTATTTTTTTTTTAATTTTCTGTAGAGATAGGATTTCACCATGTTGCCCAGACTGGTCTTGAACTCCTGGGCTCAAGTGATACACCCATGTCCGCCTCCCAAAGTGCGGGGATTACAGGCCTGAGCCTCTGTGGCCTTTGTTTTTTGTTTGTTTATTTGTTTGTTTTCCATTTAAAGAGATAGGGTTTGCTGTGTTGCCCAGGCTGGCCTTGAACTCTTGGGTTCACCAGGGCTTCTAGTCTTGCTTTGATACGGATTGTTAGTCACATATAAAATGTTATGCTATTATTGGGGCAAAAAAGAGGGATACTACATAATGGTTAAGTGATTCAAAATACTTAAAGCAAAAACTGATGGAACTGAAGGAAAAATAGACAAATCCTTAATTAATGTAATCAGCCTTCTCTCTGTAGTCAAAAAACAGAAAACAACAACAACAACAAAAAACAGTAGATAGAAAATCTACTGGAAGGAAGTAGAAGAAGTGAACAACACTGTCACCCAGCTTGATTTAATTGACACTTAAAAGAACACTGTGCAGCAGCTTCAAAATACACATTCTTTTTATGTGCACATGGTGTATTCACCAAGATGAACCATATTTTGGGCCATAAAAACTGAGCAAATTTCTACTAAAAAGTAGAAATTCTGTGACCACAACAGAATAAAAGAAGAAAGCAGTAACAGAAAGATATCTAGATAATCCCCATATATTGGAAATTAAATGTATTTTTAAATAGCCCATAATCAAAAAGTCATAAGGGAAATTAGAAAACATCTTGCATAGAATGGAAACAAACAGACAACATGTCAAAACATATGATCCAGCCGAAGCACTATTGAGGAAATTAAAGCAGTTAGTGATTTAAAAATCTTAAATCTCCCATATAAACTTCCATATTAAGAAAATAGAAAAAGAAGAGCAAATTATAATGAAAGTAATCAGAAGGAAGGAAATAGACAAAAGCACAACTATGAAGAAGCAGAAAATTAAAATAGAAAACAGAAAAAGAAAGTTGGTTCTGTGAGAAGATCAATAAATTTAATGAACTTTAGCCAGACTAATCAGAAAAAGAGAAGACACATTACAAATAGCAGAATTGAGGAAGAGGGGACATCACTACTGATCCTACAGATGCTAAAAAATGGATAACAGAATATTAACAATTTTATGCCAGTAAACTTTAATGGACAGATTTCTTGAAAGCTCATTCAACAAAAAATAGGCAACCTGGCCGGACGTGGTAGCTCACATCTGTAATCCCAGCACTTTTGGGAGGCTAAGGCAGGTGGACCACCTGAGGTCAGCAGTTCAAGACCAGCCTGACCAACAAGGTGAAACCCCAACTCTACTAAAAAAAATACAAAAATTAGCCAGATGTGGTGGCATGCACTTGTAGTCCCAGCTACTCGGGAAGCTGAGGCAGGAAGACCGCTTGAATCCAGGAGGTGTGAGTTTGCAGTGAGCTGAGATCACCTGACAGCACTCCAACCTGGGTGACAGAGTGAGACTCTGTCTCAAAAAAAAAAAAAAAAAAAACCTGAGTAATCATATTTCTATTCAAAGAAATTGAATATGTGGTTCAAACTCTTTTCACAAAACTTTAGATCTAGGTCTATTCAGTGATAAATTCATCCAAACATTTAAGGGAGAAGTGATGTAAATTCTGTGCAAATTCTAGAAAATAGGAGAGAACATATTCCACCTCATTTAATTAATGAGGTCAGCATTACCCTGATACCAAACCAGACCCAGACCATTGCAAGAAAACTGCATAGCAATATCCCTCATGAATATAGAGTCTGCTGTGTTAAAGGCAGACTCAGAAGGCTGTATACTGAATGATAACCATTTCTGTATGATGTTTTGTAGAAAGTAAAACCATAGGGACAGAAATTAGATCAGTAGTTGCTTGGAAATGGGAGGAGAGCATTGACTATCAGTGAGCACAAGGGAACTTTTAGAGTGATAGAAATACCTTGATTGTGGGGAGATTACACAACCCTATAAGTTTTTTTTAAAATTCTAGAACTGTTCACCTACAGGGTATGAATTTTACTGTATGTAATTTTTATCTTGGTGAACCTGTCTTTAAAAACAAAACCACTTTACCCTGCTTCAGAGTCTTGCTATGGAGATATACTTCAATTCCTACTTCAGTGGAAGAGTCGGGAAAGAAAGAGAAAGGAAAGAGCATCTCACTGCTGTGCTTGGAGGGTTTACAGAAAATATTCAGTGCTGTGCAACAGTTCTATCAGCCCAAGATTCAGCAGTTTCTCAGAGCTCTGGGTGAGCATTGCAGTATCAATAAATTGACTTGATTTAAGTTTCTCCTTAACTCAACCCCTTAATTCCATTTGTTAATCTACCAGAAGACACTTGAGAACAGTCCTAATGTTGCTAAGGAGTGACATCTAGTGGATTCAGGATTGGCACCTACTGGATTACATTCAACCACAAAGAGTGACTGGAAAATGGAATATAGTATTAAGAAATCACAAAATTTTAGAAATAAATTTAACTCTGTCTTTAGACTTTTTTTGGCTTTCAAAAATTTTAGCTATTAAAAGGCCAAGAAGCATGAGTTTATATCAAAGAAGATAGAGTTTCTTTTCCATTCATAGATGTCACAGATAAGGAAGGAGAAGAGAGAGAAGACGCAGACGTCAGTGTCACTCAGAGAACAGCATTCCAGATCCGGCAATTTCAGGTGAGAAGCCTTGCGAAGCTGCTGTACCAGCCTGATGGGCTTTGCAAAGGAACTGTTAGCAGGGGCAGCTGGTAAGAATGGGCAGACAATGACCAAGTAGAAGAATTTTTTCTGGGTCATCCAAGCCACAGGACATAGCTCTCAAAATGGAAGATAATGTAGTTAAAAGGACCCTAGTGAGGATTTGTATTTAGCCACCCAACCTGCAGTACTCATTACCTCTAAGGACCACTGTTTGAGTTGATGTAAACAGAAAGGAGTCTTCGAGGTATAGAGTCTGTTTTTGTTTTTGAGTCTGTGGTATAATTTGGCTTGGTCTGACAGACTCCGTAAAGACTGGACAATATAGCTTGTTAGTTTCTAACCAATAGTTGTCAAAATATCAGGATGTTCTATCACAGGACTTTTTTATTTAACAAGTAATTTTGAAGTTCCTACCATATGCCAGAAACAGTTCTAGGTGCTGGGGATATAGCAGGGAACAAAAGAGACAAAATATTCCTATCCTTATGGAGCTTACATTATAGTAGAAAGACACTGACAAATAATCAAATACATAGTTATTTCAGGTAACAGGGAAGGTATATAAGGAATGCTGGGTTTGGTGCCTGGTCTAAGCCTGAGATCAATGGATAGGCTCCAGGGAGCTGTGAGCCACCAGAAATTGGGTACATAGTTCCTTATCTACATTTAGCGTGGGGTTGGAACAGAAAGAGCCAGTTTTCAGGAGAATTCTCAGAGAGGTTTATGGTCAAAAACAGCTTAGGAAACTACTGCTCAGTTCAGGATTATTTTCAGATTTTATCCTCTTAGAATTTTGGTAGCTTTGAATTCTTTGTTTCCTAGTCTTAGGAGTCTCTGACTAGATGCCTCTTCTTCCTGATAGGAATGTGTCTGCTAACCTTGCTTGCTGTGTGTGCCTTCCTTTCTCAGAGGTCCTTGTTGAATTTACTTAGCAGCCAAGAGGAAGATTTTAATAGCAAAGAAGCCCTCCTGCTAGTCACTGTTCTTACCAGTTTGTCCAAGCTACTGGAGCCCTCATCTCCTCAGGTACTAGTACCACTCACTTAATCCCATTTAGCATTCCTCAGAAGGCAAGGATTATTGCATCATAAAAGTGTATATCTAAATGTCCTCTTGAAGTTGAACTTATTTTACATAATATGTTAAATTATACACCTGAGTTAATATAAGACCTGTAAGATATATTCTTTCCTACGTAATGTGTCTACCACAACATACTTATATGCAGCCATACAGGGCAAGAACATACTGCTTTTGTTTTGTTTGTTCCGGGTAGAGTGAAACACCACGGAAAGAATCCTGTGTGATCTTTGGTGCCTTCAACCTTCTTAAACCTGTGTTCTTTGCCACTCTTGATGTTTCCCCTTTTCTAAGAAGAAAGTTTGTTAATTATGAAGAAGGCAGTTGACATTCAGCAGCTGACTTTCTCAGCACAATTACCTGTTACTGACTTTGGAGGAAATTCAACCAAAGATGATTAATTCAGAAAGTGTAACTACATCCCCAAAGCAGAAACACCTCTGCAGAGATAGGTTGTATGTATATATGTGTAAGTGTGCACACATAGATGTAGAGCTGTGCACCCACATGAGCATTCACACACACAAGAATAAGAGAAGGACCGCGTGTTGGGGGTCTGTTCCATTCAGGAGTAATTTTCCTGTAGAATGATAGAGTACCTACCGGAGCCCAGGACTGTGTGCTCCTACCACATCTACTTCCTGGGCTTGAGAAAGACAATGAAGCCCTGCAGTATACTCCTCTTTATGTGAGCCCTTGCCTCAGAAGACTTGTAGCCTGGGAGTATGAAGGTGTTTGGCACTAGAAAGCAGAGCTGTTTCCTGTCGTCCTACTTCCAGGTTTGCCCAAAGAAAGTCCCTTTTGTTACTTCATCCCAGTTCCAAACAGCTCACCCCCACTTTGCTTTTAGCATCATTCTTTCATACTGCTGTTTTTGCTGCAAAGAGTAAAGGACTGGGAAGGAAATAGATAACTGGGGCAGGGGGAAATTTGAGAGAAAATAAATGGATTTAGAAAGGCTAAAATTTATAGGAAAATTAAAAAATGTTTCTTTCTTAAACTTTAAACTTTTAGATTTTTAAACGTTTTACCACCTACCCCTTCTCCCTTAACTTCAGGTAGTCTCTTTAAATTTTTTTTTTTTTTTTTAGATGGAGTCTTGCTCTGTTGCCCAGGCTGGAGTGCAGTGGCGCAGTCTCGGCTCACTGCAAGCTCCGCCTCCTGGGTTCACACCATTCTCCTGCCTCAGCCTCCCGAGTAGCTGGGACTACAGGTGCCCGCCACCACGCCTGGCTAATTGTTTATATTTTTAGTAGAGACGGGGTTTCACCGTGTTAGCCAGGATGATCTCGATCTGCTGACCTCGTGATCCACCTGCCTTGGCCTCCCAAAGTGCTGGGATTACAGGCGTGAGCCACCGTGCCTGGCCAAAAATTTATCAATTTAATTTTGAATGGGTAATAAAGTCCTGTGATTTGAAAACCAGAGATTATCAAGAGATTTATGGTAAATGGTCTCCCCCACCCATGTCCTCCATCTGTTTAGTTCCTCCTCTCCCCAATAAGTAAACACTTTTAGTTTTTTGTGTCCTTCAACTTCTTTATTCCTCTCCAAGTAAATACAGAGTTTTATTCCCAATCCTACCCCTCTTCACAGGAAAACTTGTTCTGCATCCTGCTTATTTCATTGAACATAGTATTCTGAAGATCTTGATCTTTTAATATCAGTTTGTAGAGAGCTTTCAGTTAGCCTCTTAATTTACCTTTTTTCTCAACAGATCAAAACTGCATTCTTGTTAGTCATTTACACTTAAGTATAACCGCATTTCAGTGCCTTTGTAGCTGAAAGAACTGCTGAAGCAGAAAGGTGACTGTGTGTCTGGTGATGCAGACCCTTGCTATCTAAAGACCTTAAGTCTCCTTCACTTAGCTAAGAAAATTCTGTCTGGTTTCTTGCCTCTTTTATTTCTCTTTTTTCTGCCCTTCTCTCTTCTAACCTCCTTTGTTCTTTTGCCTTCTAAATGCGAATTCTACTGTTCTTATAGCCAGGATTTATCTTTCCCACACCTTTCTGATAACCTAATATTCTCAAGTGGAGAGTCTGGGGGCACGGGAAGGAAAAGAGGGTGCTTTAGCCCTAGACCACTATGGTAGAAGCAGAGGAAGTTCAGGTGTAAGGACCCCAAAACTTTTAGCCCTCAATAAGGACATAGACATTGAGAATTAAATTATATATTATTCTCATAATTCTTAGAATTTTGGACTTATTTTTATGCCCTTCATCATATATCACCACTTGAGATCTAAGAACATATTTTAGCAGCTGATTTGCTTAGACATGGAAAGGTCTAGAACTCTTCTGACAACACCTAGGTCTATCTCTGGCATGTTTCTTTAATATCTGAATGATCTCTAATTTAGTTTGTGCAGATGTTATCCTGGACATCAAAGATTTGCAAGGAAAACAGCCGGGGTAAGTTTCCTGCCATGTTTTCCTAAAGGCTTTACATAAAATCACTATCCTCCGATGGCATTTGGAAAAGAAAAGGTATTCCCCATTCATTACACATTCACCAGAGTGGTCAAAATGAAACAGACACCTAATACCAAGTCTAAGTGTTGGCAAGAATGTAGAGTAGTTGGGCCTTTCATTCACTGGGGGTGGAGGTATAAATTGGTATAACCACTCTGGAAAGCTGTTCAGCAATATCTACTAAAATTAAACATATGCCCACGACTCAACAATTCCAGTCACAACAGAAAAATATGGAAGAGTCCTCTTAGCAGCACTATTTTAATAGGTAAAAACAAACCTAAGTGTTCATCAGCAGTAGAAAGGATAAAAGAATTATGATATATTCACACAGTGGAATCCTATACAGCAAATGAGCATGAACAAACTACATGTGCACACAACTTGGAGAGGATCTCACAAACGTACTGTAAGACAAAAGAAGCCAGACAGAAAAAAAAGGGTACTTACTGTAGAATTCCATTTAGATGAAGTTCAAAGTTAGACAAAATTCATCTGAGATGTTAGAAGTCAGGATAGCAGTTTCCTTGGTGGGGCAAGTTAGGAGGGAGTCCCTAGAATACTCATAATGTACTTGATCTGGATGCGAGTTACACAGTAATCATGACTAATGATGGGAAATGTCTGCTTTCTTTGGGCACATGGATAAAGAGGCATCATTGCAGACTAACTTCTTGGCTGTAGTATGTGTAACACTGGGATGTTGTGCCTGGGACATGACAAGTTACTTCCTGTTCTGGTTAGGCATTCCACCCCACATACCCTGTACACATACCTGAGGGACCTGACTGGGTTATAACTTACCTTTTTTTTTTTTTCTTTCTTTCTTTCTTTCTTTTTTTTTTTTTTGAGACAGAGTTTTGCTCTTGTTGCCCAGGCTAGAATGCAATGGCACAATCTTGGCTCACCACAGCCTCCGCCTCCTGGGTTCAAGCAATTCTCCTGCCTCAGCCTCCCCAGTAGCTGGGATTACAGGCATGCACCACCACGCCCAGCTAATTTTGTATTTTTAGTAGAGATAGGGTGTCTCCATGTTGGTCAGGCTGGTGTCGAACTCCTGACCTCGGGTGATCCACCTGCCTTGGCCTCCCAAAGTGCTGGGATAACAGGCGTGAGCCACCACACCTGGCCATAACACCTTTTAATTTGCTTTTCTTCCTATTCCTAGAGGATGCCTTGTTTTGCAAGAGCTTGATGAACTTGCTCTTCAGCCTGCATGTTTTGTATAAGAGTCCTGTCATTCTGCTGCGTGACTTGTCCCAGGATATCCATGGGCATCTGGGAGATATAGACCAGGTACTATAATGAGCCTTCAGTACAATACCCTGTGTGGGGATGGGGGTCAAGGGAACAACCTGACTGTCATTACGTCTCACCTCTCTTTTTTTCCCCAGGATGTAGAGGTGGAGAAAACAAACCACTTTGCAATAGTGAATTTGAGAACGGCTGCCCCCACTGTCTGTGTAAGTGTTGTACCTGAGCCATGGAGAATAGCTTTGTTATTCTTTCCATTCTACTCCATGTGAAGTGACTTGTGTCCTATAGTGGCTTGTGTCCTGAGACCTGTAACCCACCTGTAGGTGGCAAGGTGACCACAGTTATTATATTACCCCGACAGCTGTGTGTAGTGAATCACACCAGGCATTCTTTTCTTTCAGTTACTTGTTCTGAGTCAGGCCGAGAAGGTTCTAGAAGAAGTGGACTGGCTAATCACCAAGCTTAAGGGACAAGTGAGCCAAGAAACCATATCAGGTAAGATAAGTTCAACTGGGATTCCAGGAATTGACATGAGCAAGGTCAAAATTCATACTGGGCTAGTGCATAAAAATGGAGCCCCTGAGCTAAATTTCCTATTTGCTTTTAAGCTAGATTTTTTCCTATGTGATGAAAGAAGTAGAAGATCGTATGTCTTATCACAGTACAATTATTAATTCACTCTGCATACTGAATGTTCATTTTTCCATAAAGACTTTTTAGTTAGTAGTAATCAATTTCTAAATCTCCTTTACTCTTAACTAGAAAATGAAGTTGGGTTTGAATGTGCCAATTTTATTTCTCTTTAGAAGAGGCCTCTTCTCAGGCAACTCTGCCAAATCAGCCTGTCGAGAAAGCCATCGTCATGCAACTGGGAACTCTGCTTACATTTTTCCATGAGCTGGTGCAGACAGCTCTGCCATCAGGCAGCTGTGTGGACACCTTGTTAAAGGACTTGTGCAAAATGTACACCACACTTACAGCACTTGTCAGATATGTGAGTATTTGAGACAAGCAGATTCACCCCTACCATTCTACCCCAGTGAGCCAGGAGATGAGGCTGGGGCAGCAGCCCACTGCTGCAGAATGTCCCTAAACAAGGGAGCGTTTGCCTCCATCTTGGCAGGTCATGGTTTCATTTTAGTTTGGTCAGTACGTGGCAGGCATCTCCACAGGCCAGGGAAAAAGAGTTTATAATTCTGATCTGCTTTTGGGCCAGACATGGTGGTTCATGCCTGTAATCCTAGCACTTTGAGAGGCTGAGGTGGGTGGATCACCTGAGGTCAGGAGTTCAAGACCAGCCTGGCCAACATAGTGAAACCCCGTCTCTACTAAAAATACAAAAATTAGCCGGGCGTGGTGGCGGGCACCTGTAATCCCAGCTACTCAGGACGTTAAGGCAGGAGAATCACTTGAACCCGGGAGGTGGAGGTTGCAGTGAGCTGAGATCGTGCCACTGCACTCCAGCCTTGGCAACAGAGTGAGACCCCATCTCAAAAAAAAGTAAAAAAATAAAATAAAAATCTGCTTTTGGAGGCCTTTAATTCCTTGGCATGTATGTGGCACCTGATTGAGAATGAATGCCTCTTTTAAATACCTTCTAAGGTTTAAGCTAAACTATAACTATCCTAGAATTAAATCTGAGCCCATAATGCATAGAAATTATACCACTTCTAACCAGTCTGGACACTAAAGAGATGTTTATTCCTTTTTTCATTTCTTTAACATGTAAGTGTTAAATGCCTTATAGATCAAGTATTAAGGTGAGGAAGACAATTATTTTTTATAAAAATACAAAGCATACCCTGCCCTTACTGTTTATGTTTCTAGCAACAATCCATATTAAACACTTAGAAAGGCACAGATAACCCAAGAAAGATGTGGATCACCCTGCATCACAGCAGTGTGGCTCTCTCAGAATGTGCAGCTCTAGCTACAGGTGGCTAAGCTGCTATAGTGGAAATACTGAGAGCCTCTTCTCTTTGTTGGCATCTTTAAAAGGAAAAACAGCAAAGTTGTTGGTTTTTTACATACAGTCCCTGTTGATACAGGGACTATCAACCTGAGGAATTTTTAAAGAAATGAGCAAGTCAGAAACAAACCCTTCATTACCTATTATCTGGGAAGCTTAGGAGCTTTGGAGGAGAGGAATAAGGAAGCATTGTGTCTTGCCTTCTCTGTGAATTTTTCTTTTCCCTTTTCAGTCAGAATGATGAGTCACACTCCATAAACTCACTACAGCAGTCACTTGTAGTTTCATAGGATAGTCTGCTAAATCTAGAATCTTTTTTTATTAGTATCTCCAGGTGTGTCAGAGCTCTGGAGGAATTCCAAAAAATATGGAAAAGCTGGTAAGTTGAGAATGCCTTTCCTAGGAATGGGGGAAGCACTTTTATTGCTGGTTACATTGGTTTCCTTTTCCCTTGTTGCAGGTGAAGCTGTCTGGTTCTCATCTGACCCCCCTGTGTTATTCTTTCATTTCTTATGTACAAGTAAGTGATTCAGAGGTAGTACCCAATAGGTCTTCAAGAAAGGATTTCTTACATGCCCAGGGGACTATTGATCTTCTGAACTGAGCATATATAAACTTTTTCCCCTGCTTACCACAAGCTGGAGGCACCCATCAGAGATCAAGCCAGGGCTTGAGGGCTTTGGAGCAAGAAGATGTTTATTTATGTAAAGAAAACTGTTTCACTTAATTTGGAGAAAGGAAGCATATATGTTTGCATTTGGAGCAAGGATGGAACAAGCATGCTTGGGCTCATGGACTTGGTTTATTCCTGGGTGACTGAAAGTCCATGCCATGACATCCTCTGGGAGTGTGAGCAGAGTAGCAGCAAGCACATGAAGAAGGGCTGTGAGGAGATGGCAGTGCAGTGAGGGCACTTTCAGGGAAGTGGAAGGACGTGGGCTTTGTAGGTGTCATTTGGTCCTAAATACCATCAGATTCCGGCAGTACTTGAATCTCCTTTACTGTTTGCTTAAACCAGAGTTTTTTAACCTCACCACTATTGACATGTTGGGCTAGATAATTTTTTGTTGTGGGACCTGTTCTGTGCATTTTGGGATGTTGAGCGGCATCCCTGGCCTCTACCTACCAGATGCCAATAGCAGCCCCCTAGTTGTAACAGCCAAAAATGTCTCCAGAAATTGCCAGTTGTCCTTAAGGGACAGAATCACCCCTGGCTGGAAAGAGGAAGAAACGAGAGATCTACTATCTCCTAAAGCCACTTAGTCATGCAGTAAATGTATCACAGGGCTGTTACTGATCTTTGAGGAATCAAAGAGAATGGGTCCACTAAGTGTCAATCTCAACCAAGATTCTAGAACCAATTATTATTTATTTATTTATTTATTTTGAGATGGAGTCTCGCTCTGTCGCCCAGGCTGGAGTGCAGTGGCCGGATCTCAGCTCACTGCAAGCTCCGCCTCCCGGGTTTAC
>NW_012116021.1:1309790-1346666 GCF_000951035.1 Colobus angolensis palliatus | reverse complement strand
CAAAAAAAAAAAAAAAAAAGAATCAGCCATCAAGTGGGCTGTCATCTGGGTTTAGCTGAAGGAGTTCTTAGTAATGGACTGATAGCTGAGACTCCCTGTCACCTTGTCTTTGTATCAGTTTTGTGATCTGGGTCAGGAATGCATCGTCGTCCATTTTCTATATCCAGCCATCCAGCCAATAGTCAGCTGTCATAAAGCTATTACTTCTGGTCCTCTCCTTTTATCTCACCCAAATGCTTGCAGGAATGCTTTCTCAAACCTCATGCTTGTAAATTTTCATGTGGGTGCCATTCATCAAACAAATCTGTTGGATATATATCTGTCCATTACCGTATTTGGGTTTTGAGTTTCCTCATCTCCAAGTCTTAATGATACCTATAAAGCCACATTTCACAAAATATCCTATATAGACTGAGACAGTCCTCAAAAAAAGGAATTCAGGGAGATGCTCATACCGTATTTCTCACCTTAGAGATTCATGGTGTCCATTTGCACATTAAAGGTGCTGAGACCAGCCATGGTGGTTAATGGAGGTAAGAAGATCACTTGAGGCCAGGAGTTTAAGACCAGCCTGGGCAACATAGTGAGACCCCATCTCTACAAAAAATTTAAAATGTAGCCAGGTATTTGCCTATAGTCCCAGCTACTTGGGAGGCTGAGGCAGGAAGATCACTGGAGCCCAGGACTTGAAGGCTGCAGTGAGCCATGATCATGCCACTGTACTCCAGGGCAACAGAGTGAGACCCTGCCTCAAGAAAAATAAAAACAATGCTGAGAGTTCCAACAGTATGTTCATTAGTAGTTTTCAGACCTATTCCAGAACATTTTTAAAAAAATAACAAATGTTACTATTATTTGGCAGAATAATGTTCCATAGAGTACAGTCTGGGAAATACTGCTGTTAGATCCTATTTACTACCCTTGTTGTGATTCAAAAGTCACATTGTCTAATCATTTTATTAGAACAGGTAATACTTAAGAGAACCTCTACCTTGTGTCTGATGTGTTAAGCTCTTTTCATACATCATCTCATTCATCCTAGCTATAGGTTTTGGTTAGTAGTTATCCCCATATGCATGATGAGAAAAGATTAGAAAGGTTAATCAGAATGCCCAAGAACAGACCATGAGTAAAAGGCAGATCTGAGACTTGAACCCAGCTAGTTAGACTCGACAGCAGGAATTGGCACACTTTCTCTGTAAAGGGCCAGATAGTAAATGTGGGTCATACAGTCTCTATCACACCTACTCAACTCTACTATTAGAACATAAAAAGCAGCCATAGACAACATACAAATAAATGAGCATGGCTGTGTTCCAATGAAATTTTCTTGTCAAAAACAGGCCGTGGGCCAGATTTATACTCTGGGCTATAATTAGCCAACCTTTGCTCTAGAGTCATACCTGATACTTGTTGACATGTAAAATGTTGAAAGGTTTTGGATTTTCGTGTTTCTGACCCCATTCTCAAGCATTTTCTTCTGAGAATCACTACTACTTCCTAGACTATTATTTTCCCCTCATTACACAGTAATCAGTTTCATTTCCTTCCTGGGTATTCCTCCTCCATCCATATTTGATTTAAAGCCTTACTGACAAGTCAGCTGATCTGCAGGCAAACATTTTTACATTTTTCTGTTTTTGTGAGATGTACTTAATGAATACCCCTGGGCAAGAGCCCATGCATGGTTCCATTAACTCCAACCCTTATCTAGAAATGGGGATCGCATTTTCCACATCTCTCAGTGAACTGTTATTCTCTTGTAGCCCCCTCTTCATTTCCCCACTTCCTTAGATCTCAGTGGGAAGAAAGCAACGAAAACCATTGCTCCAACTCTTAACATTCTGCCCACAACTGTATACCTTTAAAAGATGCTTCTCAAGGGCCGGGTGCCGTGGCTTATGCCTGTAATCCCAGCACTTTGGGAGGCTGAGGTGGGAGAATCACGAGGTCCAGAGTTCGAGACCAGCCTAGCCAACATGGCGAAACCCCATCTCTACTAAAGATACAAAAAATAGCCCGGCACAGTGGCTCACACCTGTAATCCCAGCACTTTGGGAGGCTGAGGCAGGTGGATCACAAGGTCAGGAGTTCGAGACTAGCCTGGCCAACATGGTGAAACCTCATCTCTACTAAAAAAAACACAAAAATTAGCTGGGCATGGTGGCGGGCACCTCTAAACCCAGCTACTCGGGAGGCTGAGGCAGAATTACTTGAACCCAGGAGGTGGAGGTTGCAGTGAGACAAGATCACGCCACTGCACTCTAGCCTGGGCAACAGAACATGACTCTATCTCAAAAAAAAAAAAAAAAAAAAGCCAGGCATGGTAGTACGTGCCTGTAATCCCAGCTACTCAGGAAGCTGAGGCAGGAGAATCGCTTGAACCTGGGAGGCAGAGGTTGCAGTGAGCCAAGATCACACCATTGTACTCCAGCCTGGGCGACAGGGTGAAACTCCATCTCAAAAAAAAAAAAAAAAGATGCTTCTCTTCTGGCTCTAATTTTAGTCCTGCCTACATCAGTTGCAATGGGCAGGGAACAGGGTCCCATCTTGGACACAACCTCTGGGAAGATGGTTCACTTCCCACTTGGTCAGTGAGGTCAATCTGTGACTGCTTCCTTGCCCCCGACTTAATAGGGCTTCACCCTCTACCATCCTCTACCCTGCCTTCCAGGGCCAAAAACAGATTCCTACATACCAGCCCCTCTGGAGTGTCTACAGTTCCTTATTTTCCAGAACATGGCATGTGGAACAAACCTGTCTCTCTCATGGCTCCAGTTGCAGAGCTTCTCTGTATTTTCAGGTCTGTTTCTTTAATTCTCTTGTCCTTGTGGAGCATGGTATGTTCCCTTCCTAAGAAGGTTTAGAACTCCCCTTGAGGTAAAAAGCTTCCTATGTTTCTGTACCTTACATTTGGGTAGGTTTTTCTCCCCAGTCTCTCCTGACTCAAGTCTTGATATTATCAGAATCCTATACCTTTTGGTTCCTTTTATTAGTTCTTCATCCCTCTCCAGGAGCTCTTTATTACCCAATAATTTACAACACAGGGAAGTGTTCTGTGACCCTTTAAACCCTTCTTGAGCATAACAACCCACTCCGCATAAAATGTATCTAGTTTTGGCTTTGCTGAGTAACAAAAATAAAACATATCTGGTGGTTGCTTGTAAGTGGGAAGACTGCAGGGCCCTGTAGCAGCCTCCTCAGCTTCCTCTCCTTTATGGAATCCTTTTAGTCCACTGGCTAAAATAGAAATAGAAATGCCTATTCCTGCTACCACCTTGACAGTCCCCATTTTAACCACTCTTTAGTACTTCACCAGCCCCTTAGCTGACCCAGTGCAGTAAGAGTCCCGCCTTCAACTTACACGTGCCAGCTCTAAGAACAACAGATTGTAAACCTCCCAACAATTAAAAAAGAAAAATATGAGGATTACAAAGCATCACATTTTTCCCCTATCTTCTAACATCTGTCACACAGATAATCCTATTTACTCCAGACTTGGCCCTCATACCCTGTGTAATTACCTTCTAAGAAAATTGCCACTGGCTGGTGGGCGTGGTGGCTCAGGCCTGTAATCCCAGCACTTTGGGAGGCTGAGGTGGGCAGATCACCTGAGGCCAGGAGTTCGAGACCAGCCTGGCCAACATGGCGAAACCTCGTCTCTACAATACAAAAATTAGCTGAGTGTGGTGGCGCGTGCCTATAGTCCCAGCTACTCAGGAAGCTGAGGCACAAGAATCGCTTAACTTGGGAGGCGGAGGTTACAGTGAGTCAACATCACACCACTGCACACCAGCCTGGATGACAGCAAGACTCCGTCTCAAAAAGAAAAAAAAAAAAATTACCACTAGCATGCTAGCTCTACAGAAAAATCATCAGGAATAAGAGAATGTGTTTCTATTTCTTTAGAATAAGAGTAAGAGCCTAAACTATACGGGAGAGAAAAAGGAGAAACCTGCTGCCGTTGCCACAGCCATGGTAAGCTGCTGACACTGACCATTAAAATATGATCGTTAGTGAACCCTGAAAACATTAAGCGAAAGAAGCCAGTGACAAAAAGACTACATGTTGTATGATTCTATTTTTATGAAAGGCCCAGAATAAATCAATCTACAAAGGCAAACTAGATTAGTAGTAGCTCGAGATGGGGAAACTGGGGTAACAGCTAAAAAGGGTATGGAATCTCTTTTGGGGGTGATGAAAATGTTTTAGAATTGACTGGTGATGGTTGCACAACTCTGAAAATACTGAAAAGTACATTGTGAGTGAATTGTATGGCATATAGCTCTATAAAGCTGTTACCAAAAAGAGTGTGTGTGTGTGTGTGTATATTATATACATGACTGCTTCTCAAATCAGGGATTTTATGATCAGATGGAGCATCTTATTTTTCCTCTGAACCAAAAACATTTTATTCAGGAAGCATCAGAAAATCTTGAGTTGAGGCCAGGTGCGGTGGCTCAAGCCTGTAATCCCAGCACTTTGGGAGGCTGAGGCGGGCGGATCACGAGGTCAGGAGATCGAGACCATCTTGGCTAACACGGTGAAACCCCGTCTCTACTAAAAATGCAAAAAATTAGCCGGGTGTGGTGGCAGGTGCCTGTAGTCCCAGCTACTCGGAGGCTGAGGCAGGAGAATGGCATGAACCCGGGAGGCGGAGCTTGCAGCAAGCTGAGATCCGGCCACTGCACTCCAGCCTGGGCAACACAGCGAGACTCCGTCTCAAAAAAAAAAAAGAAAAAAAAATCTTGAGTTGAAATAGAAATAGTAAAATAACTTGTGATACTCAATTGGGAGAAATTATTTTTAGGTAAAGTTGGTGAATGCAAAAGGTGCTCCCTAAAAGATGTGTAAGAGTCAGCGGGGGTACAGGAAAGGAGGCACTTAGTACATGGCTGGCAAAGGTGAAAATTAGTACAGCCTCTCCAGAGGCTTAGCAATGACTACTGAATCTCAGAAGATAAACATACATTCTGATGTAACAGTTTCACTTTTAGGATATACAGGCCTCTGTACAGGATAGTCCTCACAACATTATTCATAAAAGTGAAATATCAGAAACAAAGATATCCATTAATAGAAGACTGGCCTAATAGGTTACAGTATATTTATACTGGAGAGATACGAAAAAAATAAACATCTAAATGTTCAGCTCTCTGGATTTAGCTCCAAGATAATGTTAAAAAAAATGTGTACAGTATCCTCATGGGTTAAAAAAATATATAAATATATATATACACACACAGACACACACACATATATACATATACACACACAAAAAAAATGTATAAGGACCTACAAATTACAATTCAAGTTAGGGGGAAAGATATATAATCCCAGCAGTGAAAACTCATATCCAGACCAGAACAAGGAAATAGAGCTAGGGTCAGAATAGGCTTAAGAATATCAAGTTAGAAAAGCAACTAAATTTCTGCAAATGATCCTGCTCTCCTCAGCCAGTCTCTAGATAACAACAAATACTGGAATTATAAATGCAAAGGATCAGTGCAATTATCTCTACTGGCATTTGGGTCCTTCCAGATTGAACTGTCAAAAATTTTAGATTACTAGTATATAAGTAAAACAGCATTTGATTGGAAAACAGACTTTTCCCCCAAAGCCATACACAGTTTTGTAAGTGACAGCTTCAAAGGAAAACTTCAAAAACGGTTCAACCTGAAATTTGTCTTATGTTCTTCGCCCTTAGGCCAGAGTTCTTCGGGAAACCAAGCCAATCCCTAACCTCATCTTTGCCATTGAACAGTATGAAAAATTTCTCATCCACCTTTCTAAGAGGTCCAAGGTAAACATTCTCTTATTATGTTCTTCCATTCCCATTTACCTTCTTGACAGATCTAGCAAACTAAAGCAGCACAACTACAATGGAGGAAAAAAGACTCTGGGCCATTTGTGTTTGCCATCCCCCCTCCCCCCCCCCCTTTTTTTTTGAGATGGTGTCTCCTTCTGTCACCCAGGCTGGAGTGCAGATTCAAGTGATCTTCTGGCCTCAGCCTCCAGAGTAGCTGGGACTACAGACATATGCCACCACACTTACTAATTTTCCGGGTTTGTTTTTGTAGAGATGGGGTCTGTATTGCCCAGGCTGGTCTCAAACTCCTGGCCTGAAGTAATCCTCCCACCTCAGCCTCCCAAAGTGCTGGGATTACAGGCATGAGCCACCACACTCAAGCCTCTTTGCTGTTCCTGATCTGATGGCCTGAACCCCAGCACACAGAAGGAAGTGTGGGTGTGTGCTTGCTTTAGGTAGAAACAGAAAGGTTTCTCAGAGGTGCACTAAAAATGGCTTAAGCTGTTCTGGCAGGACCTATGAGTAGGGAGATGTCCCATGCTTACAATCCTGTCACAGGTGAACCTGATGCAACACATGAAGCTCAGCACCTCACGAGACTTCAAGATCAAAGGAAACATCCTAGACATGGTTCTTCGAGAGGGTGGCGAAGACGAAAATGAAGAGGTCAGTGCTGGCTTCTTGCTGGGGCCCAGCGAATCCCAGCCACTCCTCCTAGCTGCTTAGCAGCCTATCTGTGAGCAGTCAGAGATTAGTGGAAGGGCAACAGACTTGGAAAGGGCTAAAAAGGTGATCAGGCAAAGATGAGGGTCAAGGACTCTCAGAAGGGCTGTAAACTTTGGACCAATGAAGTTGCCCCAAGTTGCATACATTTTTGGTAAACACTTCCAGGAAATAGGTGGTAACAAAACAGTGTCCTGCTGTGGGTCCTCTTCCTGTTATCCTTTAAACTACTGGATGATGACCAGCTATAGCAGTCTGGCTCAGGAACTAGTTTACTTCTCAAGTCATGCCCTCATTCAAAGGCCACTCATTAGTTTGGGTTAAGGCTTCTTTCTTCAATTCATGCCAGTGTCTTATCCTTTTCCCTTGTGGTTTGTTCCTCTCCCTTTACTCTTACCAGTGACAGTGCCACATCCCCATCCCTGCACCATCTTTGAAACAGAACCAAATGTTTCCTTACTTCTAGCACCTAAAATTTTCACCTTAGGTTCGTCTGATACGTAGCAAATCAGTAGCCCACTCCCATTTCAAAATTGGAAGTTTACATACAAATGCCCTGGATTTCTGACTTCTCAAGAATTTTGAACATGCATTCTTCAGATGATCACATTCCAGGGTGTAATGTACCTGGCCCCATCCACTCCCTTTACCCACTTGGCAGCTGCACTCAGGAGAGTCATGTAGCACTTTGATGCCAATAGCTTCTTCTCTATCATGAGTTTCATCAGTATAGGAAAAGTCCTAAGAGAAGGAGGTGGTACTGCCTTACTCTACACTTCGGAGGACTCCTTCCTCTTCTTAGCGTAATTACCTCCTGTGAGTGGGAAAGGGGGGAAAGCATGAGTAACACAGGCTTTGATGAGAAGATGAGAGTTTTTTTTTTCTTCTTTTTATTTCCACTGCCTTGGAGCAGGTTTATCACGTTAGAGCATTACTTCTTTCCCCTTCTAGGGTACTGCATCAGAGCATGGTGAACAGAACAAAGAACCAGCCAAGAAGAAAAGGAAAAAATAAATGAAATGCCTGAGTTAATGTGAACTTTGGGGCTTCTGCTTCATTTTTACCCAACAAGCAACAATGCCCCTTGTCCTACAGCCCACATCGATGTTGGCATCTTGGTTCTGAACCCACTGAATTCAACTGCACCTTCAGTTAGAAGGAATCTTCCTGGCAGGTCCTGCTACTGAAAAATGGCTGGCCTTAGGCAAGCCCTTTTGCAAAAAGCACAGCTGAAAGCCTGAGTTTGGGAGCCTGCACCGCCCCGATGAAGCTCCATGGGAGCAAATACAGAGCCTCCAGGCAGTGCTATGGTCCAGGCTGGCTTCGTTTTTCCAAGGAGCCTTTGGTGAGTTCAATTATCTGGTAAATATCCAGCGCTTCACCTGAAAAATAGTGCAAATTGGTTAGGATGCCACCCCAATAACTGTAACTGAGAGCTCAGAAGTGAGCAAAGGAGCTTAATGCTAAGGTCAAAAAGGAGAGTGAAAGGTTGAGAACAATTGTCACGAATGGTAATGTTACATGTTAGGAGGGTCTGTTTTCTTTTTACATAAAATAAGTCTGTCTTAGATACATTTTAAATAGAAAATAAGCTTTCTGATTTACTTGTTTGGTATTTAAAGCACAGTTTGTTTTTCTGTCATCTAAGAATGCACTCTGTAGAATAAATCCTCTTTAAACATTTCTGCTGTGGTTGAAGTAGGGGACAGGTACAGGTAGAATATTTGAAGCTCTGCTGTGTTCATTTTTGAAACATCATGTCACATTCACTGTGGATACAGGGCACCTTATAAACTGAAATTAGCCTAGAATATAGCATGAGTCAAGACGGTGATCTCTGGGGCCCCAAGCTTCCTGTTCTGCAAAACCCACTTGCTAGTCCACCTCAGATCCTATTTGTAATGAGGAACAAATGCGTTGTGCTCACCCTGGGGAATCCCGTATCTCCTTTCCATCCCAGTTGGGTTGGAAGGGGTTTTACAATCCATGGTCACTTCCTTCCTGAGGCACCGGTCAATATCAACTGCACTGAAAAAGGCGACTGACTGGGGCAAGTCATTCAGACCCAGCTTGTAGGCAAACATGCACCTGAAAGAGACCCAATCTCCCCTCACAGTCATGCCCCTCCTGTGAACACAGACGCATCACTCCTGGAGCAATGACCCCACACCCCTTAGAGCAGGGCTTCCCCTGGTCCAACACCCCATCTGTTCACTTAGCTAAGTCAAGAAAGGTGAAGGTCCAGCACTGTCTTCCATCCAGCAGCCTAACCTCCCACTGAGATACTGAAATGCAATTATGGACTCAACACACTTTTTTTTTCCAGTTTGGTACACTTTATTAATATACGAAATCACTTCCAATTGGGCCAGAGTTTGAAGCATAAATGAGGACTTTTAGCTTTGTTAAGCATAACCCCCAGGAGATGATTAAGAGGGCAATGGGAACAATGTTGAATATTGTAAACATCTCTTATTTACCCAATAATCAGGATAGATCATGGTTCCCAAACTGGTTCTGAGTGGCAGATCAACATGGAACGGTAATATCATTTCATTCATCCATAAGAACTAGAAATTTTACTACAAGAAAATACAACTCAATATATAAAATATATAAGATATTTTAAAAAATCATATTTGAATGTCCCCATTAACAATGTTTTCTGTTAGCAGTCAAGTAACAAACTTTTGGCACTTAAGGAAACACTTATGGGAGAAAGAAAAACATCTCAATTTTCTATGAAATGAGAAAAGGCTTCTGTCATTTGATTTTCAAAATAGAAAAGTGTGAGTACCACCCTTTGGAGTAATTCCCCTAACCTCACAGCTTCCTCAATGATCAGTCTTGGTATTTGACATTTTCAAACCCAAGAACTCTTTTTTTAAGAAATTGAGGCTAGTCTTTTTAGGATTTTAACTTTTTAAAAATTAGAAATAAGAAGGTGAAACATTCACTTCTAGGGGGATGAAAACTCAAAACTGCCCAGTCTGGCCCAAGAAGCGCTCACCCAAAGCCCCACATAGGAGCACATGGCCAGGCTAGAGGCCATGGGCCCCGCATACCTGGTCAAGAGGTTGGTAATCTGCAGGGCCAGGGCAGCACGGTAGCGGTCCTCCTCCCGCACCAGGTAGCGAACTTCGTCATGGATGCTGATGCAGAAGCGCCCATCTATGGCAAACTCTTCAAACAGCCACTTCATGGCCACAAGCATGAGGTGTAAGTAGTCAACAGCAGAGCTCTGTACCACCCAATTCACACGGCTGGTCATAAACTGGGGAGGGAAAGTGGGCACAGGTGAGAGGGGCTATGCTACATACCAATTAACTCTAGGGTAGAAGCCCCAAGAGAAGCTTCACTCTGGCCCTACCTACGAACATTGGTAAGGTCCACAGGGAGCCTGTGCCCTGCCCTCTGCCCTGCCCTCCCCGGGGGACCCTCTGCCTATGCTCCAAAGGTAGCAAGATACCTCTCCCTGGACAGCCGAGGGCTCCAGGGCTCGGCTGATGCGGCAGCCCAGCACTGGGGTACGTGGTATGTCAGACGTAGCAATGCTCTCAAGCTTATTGAACATTTCTGACTCTGTGCCCCCCTTCCATGCCCGTTCAGCAACCACCTCCCACTTCTTCCAGTGTGACCTAAGGGACCAGAAACAGAGGGCAGACTCTGTCTTTCAGCATCTCAAAGCTGAAAAACAAAGCATCCAAGCTCTTCTGGGGCAAGCCCAGACCCCTCCCTCCATCCTTAACACAAAGAAGGTTCTTACTTCCTTGCAGTTTCTCTCTGGACCTTGCGCAGATCCTGCAGGGAAATCCAGCCATCCTCAGTCCTGTCCACTGGGAGGTGGAACTCCCTCACCAGCCACTCACCCTCATCTGACAGCCGATACCTGGGGGCAGCGTTGTTACCACTATCATTCCACAGGAGTGCTTCCTGTGCCACACCTAGTACCTTAGCATGGAATGTTCACATCACTTCAACTTTCAAAAACACTGGCATCATGCCAGTCTCCTAAAGGCTTTTATTCAGAGGAAGAAACAGGCTCAGAGAGGCTAAGTGCCTTGCCTAGGATCACGGAGCTAGAAAGAGATGCAGCCCAGGCTTTTGTAGCCCCAAAGCCTGGGCCACCTCATGGTAGCCCAATAAAGGACAAAGACTCCAGCACACGAGCAACCACTATTCCTACTGTCCTGTTTCTTTAGACACTGAATTGCCCAATGACCAACACGGGCCTTATATTCAGGAGGCAGCAAGGACCATCACTCTAGATTTGGGGGGATGGGGTAAGAATAGGCTACCCTGAAGGGGAGGGGGCATTTGTTGACGCAGAAAACACAACAGCCAGGCCTGGCTTACCCTTCTCAACTGCCACAACCCTAGACAATTCAGCTTCCATCTAACCTGCAGATCTCACGAGGCTTGTTGCCTGAAGGCTCCAGAGACCCGTCACTCACTTGTGTAAACGGCTTCCCTACCACCTACGCCCGCAGTCCAAACTCCTGTGACACTTTCAAAGGTGTCCACAACTAAAGCCCCACCACCTTTCTTGCCTCCACCAGCACATGCTGCTCACGGTATGAGCCTTACCCAACCTCAACTTTATCCACTGGATGATACTCACCTCCCCTTTCCTGCATTTACAGTCATCAACCACTATATCATTTATCACATACTTAACTTTTAGTTGTTCATAAGAAAGTTTCCACAATGAGCCAGCTAATTAAATGTGGACAATGTATTGTACCTCAGGAAGTTGTACCTCTCTTCCCTCACACTTTTGGAACCCTCCAGAGTCTGCTAAGGCCCTGAGCACACAGTATGCACTACTATGAAAGGAAACAAATTGGAGAGCTAGGCTAAGTAACCTGGAGGCCTGGTAATGCTTTCTTCTATATCAACATCAGCCTACATGCTCCAGTTTGCCACAGCGCCCTCCTGTCAACTCCTGTCTTCCACCCACTCCATTTGCTCTCATTCCCTGTAGGCATCTGAGTTTGCAACCCCTATATTATTGATTATGCGGCATAATCAGAATTGTCAAGATGCTACCACTTGGTAATAGTAAACCAAAAGTATAGCTTTACTCCCATGAGGAAAAACTGTTTAAGGCTGACTATAAAGCAAGCAAATGTCACAACAGGACAAATCATCCCGGAACTAGGTTACACAGTTGTGGAAGGAGAGGGGCTAGGTGAGGGTTCAAGTAATGGGCACGAGATAGAACAGATGGGAGTACTAAAGGACAGTAAAGCAGGCCTCAGGTCCTGGGTGTTAAAGTGGATGGGAGAGGGACCCTCACCAACGGAGGCCCTTGGTGACGGCATACATCTGCTGGGCCTTCTCAGCTGCCTCCTGCTGTGTGAGCCGGTGGTTAAACTGCATTAGTAAGCGCTCAGCAAAGGGCTGCCCAGCCCCATAGATGCGGCCGTAGTTGAAGACTTTGGCATGCTCACGGCTGATGCCCACGGTAGTGGCTGTCTTACTGTGTAGATCAGTGCCCCTGCTCTTCCTGCCCTGCAGTGTCATCCACCCAAAGGCTGTGCAGCCTGGAAGATAAGCAGGAGTGAGAAAACTCAGGAACATTCTGCCCAGTGTTCATCAAAACTGTCAATATGCTACCTGAGGGGCTGGGCTGCCCCAACCCCGGCTCCTGCTCACCATGCATGCCGGCAAAGTGGGCGTCTCCAAGCACAGCTGCAATCCACAGCTCTTGAGAGTCCACATCAGCACCTACAAGGGTGTAGCCAGGTGGGGCCTGCACCATGGCTTTCAACTCACTGCCTACTCGGTCAGGCTGTGGGAAGAGTGAGATACCCAAATGAGACTCCTCCTACCCTATTCCTAGAGCCAGAGTTGACTGAGAGCCTTTCCTAAGGGAATGGCTTTAGAGAATGCCAGACAGCACTGGTCAAACTCCATAGTTCTAGAGACAGCTACCTATCAGCAATTGGAGTGACAGGTAAAGAATCTACTCTATGCCTAGCACTATGCCAGACCCCTCACCTACATGGTCCCATCTAAATTCCATGAGAGCTGTAGCTATTACGCCTGTCATTGGCCAGGAGCAGGTGCCCAGAACACATTTACTGAAGGAGTGGACAGGAATCATGAAGCCAGATTTTCCTGTCTTCCATCCACTCCAAGATCTGGGTCAGGCAGTGAACTAGAGTCCTGCCTGACCCCAGATCACAGGATCCTTTTCATGCTCCTCGCTAAATACCTAAAGGCCCTCAGAGCTGAGTTTCTATAGACCTGGGAGAGGAAGAGCAGGGGCCAGAGGTGCAGATGACACATACCCGGGCATTGCTGGCGGTGAGCCACGTGGGCTCCACAGCCCGGCGAGTGATGGTGCCGGCAGTCACCACTTGGGGCAGGATGGCCCCATAGAGGCCTTCCTCATCATAGTCGGGGTGCCTGGTAGGGTGCAGGGGAAGGAAATGGGTCTTAGTTGCTTTGGCCCTAGGACCTACCACTTCACCTCAGTTCTCCTATCCTTACAACCACTCAGCAGACCATACCTGATCACAGCACGGGGCAGAGCTGACCTGGGCAGCCACACCACCATCTGGGAGCTGTGGGGACAAAGTGAGGCTCAGCACAGCCATGGGAAGCAGAATGCATCCCGCATCCCACCATGGCCCTCACCTGCCCACCTCCTGGACTGCTATACTCCTACCCAGCCTCACTAACTGGACTCAAGGTGAGCCCTGGCTCAGCCAAGGCCTGGGGCCCTGTGATATACCAGTCAAGAGCATAAGCCATCTGGGAACCAGCCAGGCCTCTGAGTGAGCTCCTGCTCCTCTCTGGGGGGCATCCATGAGGCACTCCTTCCACCACTGCCTCTTCCTACACACAGGCAGACTTCACCATCCCAAAACCCACTCTGCTCACCAGAGTGTGCTGGTGGCCACAACCACCTTGGAAATGGCCTTCAAGATGAATACATTTGCCATTCCTGACTACAAGACCCAGCTCCCAGCCCCCAGCAGGCTTACAGGCCACCAGCTCTCCATGGTCCTCAGCCATATCCCATGGCTCTAGCAGTTACACCAAGAGGTTCTGTTGGGAGCTATGAAGGGCTCTCATGGTCCTACAGCACCATTCTTTTTACATTAACAGGGAAACTGAAGCTAGAGGGGAGACTTGCCCAAGGTCCATGGCACCAGGACCAAAAGTAGCCAGGCCTCTGGACCACAGCTAGGCTGGCCCTCTGTGGGAATCCAGGGTTAGTCAGAGGTCCCTGGGTGGGAAGAGGGGGGAAAGGCGTCCCAGGACTCCTCCCATTGTGGCCCACCTGATACGTTTATGGGCGTTCCTCCAGAAAGAAATCATTTTGTTGATTTCCAGAGCACGGGGCCCACTGGCACCTCCTGGGCCAGCCTGCAGGGTGCCATCCTCCATCTTGGGCAGGAAGTCCTTGGCAAAGGGGCTTCCCACATTACAGCTATTACCATCCTGGACAGAGCAAAGGAAGCAGCGGCTGGAGGCAGGTGGCAGACCCCCGGGTGGGGAACCAATGTGAGCACCTGCACTCCTCCCAACACTGAGCCCAGAACCTCAGCAGTCTGAGGCAAATCCCTGATTGCATCACACATGCACAAATGCGCACACACACATGCGCACACACATGACCCCTAGGACACAGACACAAGCAAACCTGGCTCCCCACATAGTGACAAATCGGCAGAATCTATCACGTACCAGATGTGCCCCTTGCCACCCGACTTTCATTAGAAAAACAAAAGCTGAGACATGACAGTATGTACCTGAAATCACACCCTGTCCCACTACTAGTCATTCCCACAAAAAGGATAGTCTCAGGTGTGTCACTCTGAAGGCCTGCTGTGGGCCTTGAGCAGAGTAAGGACACACCACAGGACAGGCCATGACCCAGGACACACCTTGTGAGGCAGCTTGAAAAACCAGCAGCCAGGGATGTCCACATCGTTGTAAGGTCCGTTGCCATGGTGATAGTTGGGCTGGCTGTCCTTGGGGCTGCCAGGGGCAGTCTGTGGGGGCCACACACCTAGATCAGGCCCTGTTCCAGCACCTGCATTCAGCAAGGGCCAGGGGGTAGGGAGTGGGAAAAGGGCCTGAAACTGTCATCAGCTGGGAAATGACAAGATGGCCATGAGGTCTCACTCAGGCTTTCTCCTCGTCCTCCAACATGTGTGGGGCCTCCCAGGGACAGGGTGGCATCTCCAACCCCCCTAAGACCTAGGGAACTCTGGCTGGGAAGAACTACATGGGCAAGAGGAAGCCCATTCCACCCAGCACCCACCCAGAGAACCCCTGGGCAGGCAAACTGCTCACCAGAGCTAGCGGTTGACCTGACACTGCAGCTCCCAAGTTCTCCACCTTGGCCTCAGCCTCCACTTCTAAGTAATCCAGTTCTTCTACCTGGAGTGGTCCAAGGACCAAGAGAGTGAAGCATGGGACTGGGTAGGTCCCAATCCACCAGCCCCTCCCTGCATGGTACTCAGACACCGCAGGTCAGTCTGGGGTAAGCCACCAGTGCCAGCCTCCCACCCAAAAAGGCTGCTCCTTCCCTGGGTGGAACACAGAGACCTCCCCTCCCCAAAGCTCAGGTTCAGAGCCTGCCCTCACCGTTTGCCATATGGCACTACTGTCAGTGAGCAGGAACTCCTCAGCCAGGTCGGCCTCCTGGGGCGTTAGCTGCTGCTTCCCCTGTTCGAGACAGTGCTTCTTGTACAGGGACTCGATGGCTCTGGGCAGAGAACAGCAGCAGCAGCCTCTGATTACCATATGCCCACTGTGGGCCAGGCAGCTTGCTGGTGCCTTCCACAATTCCCTTTGTTTAGTCCTCAGAATCAGCTCTGAGGCAGAACCAGACAGCACTTTCCCCGCGTTTTAGACAGGGATTGACAAACTAAAAATGACAGCACTCTGGCAGCAGGCTGGGGTTTAAGGCCTTGTCTCACTCAAATCCAAGTTCCTCTTACACTACAGAACTCAAGAGAAGTTCTGAGAGCACAGCAAGAGGACAGAACCCAGGGCCCAGCTGCAGGCTGGCTCTTGCCAGCTTACCTACCCTTGGGCTCAAAGGAGCAAGGCCAGTCTTACCCCTTTTGTCCCAAGGCCCTGCAAGAGACTCAGGCTGCCTTGAAAAGCCAGGACTCGTAATTCTGGGCCACTGTAAGTTTCTCCCCAACACCTGCTTGTCTAAAGCTCAGGTTCTGTGATCTTAAACAAGTCAACTGAGCCTTTGTCAACTACAACATGGGGATAACCATTCTAGCTCATGGGGCTCCTTGGGGAACAAATGAGGGAAGCACTGCTTGGCCCACAATTATCACTCAAATTATATAAACATTTTTTAAAAAGCCCATCTCCCTGCTACTTGTAACAGCCCTCTGCATGTTCTTGTGAAGGCAGCTGTGCTGCCTGGCCCAAGAGGAAGGCCTTTAGTCCTCCCCACTCTGAACATCTCAACGTACTCCCTCCCAGGGCCTCTGAGATCCAGAGGGTAAAGGTAGCCATGGAAAAAAAAAAAACGTGAACCCAGACGCCTTTTTGTGTGTGTTTTTAAAAATTTTTTCCTTTTTTGTTTTCCCTTCTTCTGAACCCAGACTCTTGAACCCAAACTCTTTCCACTAGCCTGAGCTGACCAGCCAAGGGGGTCCCTAGGCTCTAGCCCCTTCCTCCCCTGAGCCTGAGCCTTACCTGTAGGGGCAGACCACCCCAGCTGATTCCAGGGTGGTACCTGTCGGGAGCTTGGCCAGGTTGTCCCGTCGCCCAGGCACCAGGTAGCCCCAGCCATGACGCTCTGAGTAGTGCAGAGGGAAGCCATCCCAGGTCAGTGCCATGAGTTTAGGTGTGACCCGCATCTGCAGGCTGAGGAGGCTGGGGCCTGGGGTCCATGTAGGGTCGTCTAGCCGGGGACAGAGCTTCCGGTACCATCTACGTCCCACCAGGAAGACAGCAGTGTCACAATGGTAAGGGCAGTTGTTGGGGGGAAGGTTCTCTCTCCCACAATATGCCCCACCCACCCTCCAAAGCCCTGGGGCTTTCTGGTGACCCCAGCCTACAGCCACCATCCCCTCCTCTGGGATGCTTTAGTCAGGACCCCCATGGAATCCTCTAGAAGAATATTTCAAAAGCAAAGACACTAAGTCAGTCCCATTGCACTAGTCAGAAGCCAGGACACAAAAGCATACCCTGGCCCAGGGCAGGGTTCCTTCTCAAGCTCCATTTCATCCAGTGTAACTGACCAGAGGAGGGAGCACATCTGCCCTCCCCACTCCTCTAGAGAAACACCAGTCCTTCTGGGTGCTCTCTTGCAGGCTGTTCACCAGAGTTGAGCCCAGGGTGAAGCTAGGAAGGCACTCAGGACACTTGCTCTCAGGGTCATGCAAGTGCAAAGTTGGCACCCTGCTGCTCACCCTGGCTGCCCTTTTTCTCATCTCTGCCACCCTATGAGGCTCAAAGGAAAGGGCACCTTCTCAAGGAAAGCTTCTTGATTTATTTCCCCAGGCAGAGTCAGAACTACTTATGGACACTAGCTGTACTAGCTGGTCTACATGCCTGGCTTCTCCTAGAAAAAAAGGAACTACTGGAAAGGAGGAGCTATGCTCCAGTCTGTACACCCAGTGGCTGCCACGGGCCAGTGCACAGCAGGTGCTCAGAACAGTGCTGAATGAGTCCAGTAAGCCAGTCCAGAGTAAGCAAATGAGAACAGGACTGGAAGACAGTATGAATGAATGGCAGCAGGTCAATAAGTACACATGTGCATGATGCCTCTGTGCCAGAACCCAGACCAGGTCTGTCCTGAGAACGGCGCAAGGGTGGACTCTAGATACACTGCTGGGGGTGGGCTGGGCTCACCCAGGGTGTCCAGGAAGGTGCTGGGGCCGCTTGGGCAGGAGCTCTGTGGTCCCCTTCAGCTTCTGCAAGCAGGCGCGGGCCATGACATCTTGTTGAAACTCCTCCTCCTCACTGCGGGGGCCGAGGTCTGTGAGGGTGGGGGAAGACAATCAGGAGCAGGAGAAGGAACTCTCAGTAAGACCTGCTCCCACCCGCTCATCTCCAGAAGGCTGGAGCAACCCTTTCCAAGGACCCCCTTCAATCACAGGACCTTCCCAGCGACAACCCCTACCCTACCTCTACCTCCTGCCCATGCTCCCCACCTTCCTGATCCATGGGATCACCAGGGGCCCCAGCCCCCTCGATGGGCAACTTGCTGGTTGTGGCTGGCTCCTTCTTCACCTTCTTAGCTTTCTTTTGCTTAAATTCTTGCAGGTCCCACTCCAGGTCCCAGAGCCAGGGGTCTTCTTTGTACCTACAGAGTCAGTCCACTAGGGCAGGGCTAAGGCTAAGCCGAAGGCTAGACCACCCACCTGCCAGTCCCCTGCCTAGATCCTGCCCACCCAAGGCCTGGCTACCTCTCTCCTGAGAGCAGCTGGCAGGCATCGTTGGCCAGGTCCATCAACGACTTCTTCATCTCCCGCTGGAGCTCCTCATAAGTGCCCTGTGCCTCTGCCAGGTAACGTTCCCAGTTCTGGTTGACAGGCAGGTAGGAGACACCCATCTCCAGCATGCCAGCCAGAGTCACTGGGTGGGGACACCTTGGAGGCAAACACCAGCAGCTGCCATAAACGACCACAGGAGGCACGACTTTGGCCCAATCCCTGAGCTGGTTTAGCAAGCCTCAACCGAGCCACCGACATGGCACAGCTCAAGTCAGACAAGGCATTAAATCCCAGCTCACTGTTACTCATCCCTGGGTAAGTAACCCCATCTCTTGGAGTCTCAGTTCTTTCATCTATAAAATGGGAACAATATCATCCCCTCCTCAGGGGTAATGTGGGAAATATAGATGGCGAAAGTGAAAATGGCTGCCACACATGGAGTAATGACTGTGTGCCAGGCACTGTGCTAATAATCCCATACATGAAAAACATGCCTGAACCTCACAACTTGGGTGGTAAAATACAGTTGACCTTTAAACAACACAGGTTTGGATCGTGCAAGTTCACTTACACACTTACTTTCTTCTGCCTTAGCCACCCAAGACAGCAAGCCCAACCCCCCTCCTCCTTCTCCTCCTCAGCCTACTCAACGTGAAGGACAGAGATCTTTATGATGATCCACTTCCACCTAATGAATAGTAAACACATTTTCTCCTCATGATTTTCTTAATACATTTTCTTTTCTCTCACTTACTTTAAGAATATAGCATATAATACATACAACATACAAAATATGTATTATGTTATCAGTAAAGCTTCTAGCCAACAGTAAGCTATTAGTAGTTAAGCTTTGGGTCAAAAGTTCTAGCCAAATTTTCTTCCCTTCCTTCTTCTTTCAGTATCTTTGGTACAAATATACCTGAATTTTCAGCTACACAAGGGTCACTTCATAAGATGGACTCATTAATAAACATAAGCATGACGTACATGAAGCCCTTGGTTAAGGAGAAGGTGCATAGTAAACCAGGACCATGCACATGAAACACAAGCACAATTCCATGGCCCTCCCTTCCAGGGCTTCTGTAGAAATCCAGAGTCCAGGGCCCAGATGGACACCACTGGACAGAAGGGCTCCATTCTTTCAGCCTAGAAAAGCTAAGGTCCCCAACCTGAGATAGAACCAGCACCACCTGATTACAGCAGGCCCGGGTACCAGGAACACACTGACCCCCAAAGATTCCCACATGGGCTCCCCCTCACCTCTCCAAGAAGAGCGGTAGCTGCTCCTGGAAAACCTCATGGGTGGCCCACACGTCCTGGGCACAGTACTGCATCAGGTCCTGGCACAAGGTGACAGGAAGGCGCAAGGTGGGCAGCCATCCCATTACCACCACCAGGTCTCAGGGTCAGGCCTGGCAGTTGTATCTCCCCAAGCGCAGCTGGGGGTGTGCCACAGCCCATCTCCCGCAGCCCTCTCTAGCACCATACCTGGAAGTTCTCACGAATGTCCTTCATGGTACCCTTCACGAACAGTTCTCGAGGCTCCTTCTCTAAGGGAGGCCCCCCTACATAAAGTCTGTGCACCTCTGCTAGACTGTTGACACTGCTGATGTCCAGCCAGTCCCAGGATGAGATCTGGGGAACCAGAGCAAGGGACACGGCAGATCAGCTTGGCCTCGGGCCAGACGGGCTGGTGAGGGGGGTCCCAAGCACTAGGTTCCTGCGCACTGGCAGTGTGCTCTCACCGCTGGGCCTCTTCTGGCTTTCCTCTGGGACTTCTGGCCTTGCTTTGTGGGGCCCTGGACCTTGTGCTTGCCCTGCTTGGCTGCTATCCACAGACTACGCTGGAAGCTACTTAGCCCTGAGATGGCCATGTGCATGCTCATGGTGTCCAGGAAACGCATGCGAGAACCCTGAGGAGGAGGAGGAAGAAAGGAAAGGGAAGGAGGGAGGCTGCAACTGTGGGGCCAGCCCACCACTGCTTAGTGGTGTGGACCTCCAGCCCCACCTCAGCTCCTCAAACAGCCTCCCCTCCCAGCACACAGCCTCCAGCACAAAATACAGAATCCTCATGTTTGTTCATGCTTGCCCCATCACCTTTAAGGGGCCTGCCTTCCCAAATCCTAGCCACCCTTTAAGATGCAGGCCTGGCTCAAACCCAACGTGCAAGTCCTTCCCAGCTTCCAGCAGTAGCTCCGAGCAATGTAGATACAGAGTGGCCAAAACAAAGCCTTCAGGGCTATCTGGTCTGGCCCCAACCCTGTCACTCATAAGCTGTGTGGCCCTGGGCATGTCAACAAGGCTGTCTGAGCCTCAGCACCCTCAGCTATAGGCTAAGGTTGCTCTCCCCTGCCCGGCCTGTCTCCTAGGGCTGCTGTGAAGATACAATGAAAAAACACTTCATAAAATTAAGAATTGCCACTACTATACACCAGGCAGAGTACTGAGTGTTTGACATGTAGGCATTGTTCCAACCCTCCTATTAATCCTATGAGTTTATGTTATCTCTGCCTTTTTATTAAAAAAAGGAAACTAACACTTAGAGATGTTAAGGACCTCATAGTAGTCATCAGTGGTTACGGCAGGAAGTGAGCCCAGGCTGTGGCTCAAAACCTTTAAGATCCATGCTAGGCTGGGCGCAGTGGCTCAAGCCTGTAATCCCAGCACTTTGGGAGGCCGAGACGGGCGGATCACGAGGTCAGGAGATGGAGACCATCCTGGCTAACATGGTGAAACCCCGTCTCTACTAAAAAATACAAAAAACTAGCCGGGCAAGGTGGCGGGCGCCTGTAGTCCCAGCTACTCGGGAGGCTGAGGCAGGAAAATGGCGTGAACCCGGGAGGCGGAGCTTGCAGTGAGCTGAGATCCGGCCACTGCACTTCAGCCCGGGCGACAGAGCGAGACTCCGTCTCAAAAAAAAAAAAAAGATCCATGCTAAGTTCTAAAATGCCACAGAGATAAAGGCCATTATTACTTTGTGACAACTTAGGTCCTATACCAGGCTTTCCCGGGGACATAAACAGCTAGGCACAGGGACCAGAGGCACAGCTGGTCAACAGACGGGCCTTGTGGCTTCAGCAAAGGCAATAGAGACACTTGCCAGGAAAGCAGTGCCTTCCCTAACCACTGAGATTAGGGCTCCTGGCCCATCCCATGCCAGAACCTGTAGCTGGCCCCAGGAACCTTACCTGGATCAGGTACTGCTCCCTGATATGAGCTCGGTCAAAGGAAACATTGTGCCCCACCACTAACTGCTCCTGCCAATCTCTCTGGGTGGGGCTGCTGGCACCAGCAGGGACCTCCAGGGGGATGAGGTCAGCCGGCGACAGCTGGCTGGTCCAAGAGTAACGCTCTTCCACCAGCCGCCGGCTGCACCAGGAATACCTGAGGGAGGCGAGAGGCAGGCAGGTTCACCATGGAGACATTAAACTTCCACTCCACAACACCCACTGCACACCTACCACCACATGCCAGATGGCGTACTGGCAGCTGGGGACACAAGTGAGACCAAAGGGTGCTCCTAACTCAGCTACAGGTCAGGTGTAGCAGGGTGGGTGTGTGTGCTGGTGGGCAAGAGCTACAAAAGCTTCTTTAAACTTCTGCACATAAAAATGGAACTATTGGGCTATTAGACCTACATGCAGGTATTATATTACAGCCTGGGCCATCAAGGTGTTTGCTAGACCCAGTGTTCACTAAGTCTACATCTAGCTCTGAGGTTTTATGAACATTATCAACCTCTTGTGTCTATAGGCACAAACCAACTACTGTTCAAAGTGCTAGTAAAGGAGATAAGACAGTAACAGAACCGAAAGTGGAGATTTTTTTTAATTGAACTGGCAAAAAAAAAAAAAAAGACAAATACTGCACACATGTACAGGATGAATCATCTCACGGCTGAAAAGATTCTGGGGGACAAAGAACAAATCACACACCTTGGAGAGTCTCAACCTCAGAGACCAGGGAAAGTGCCAGAATGAGAAAATGTATATGCATGTGATAAGGTGGGGGTGGGAGGATAGGGGATGAGTGCGGCCTGTTGGGGGCCTGACACTGATACAGTAAAAGGCTGCAGTTTGCTCAAGATCCACAAGGCTAGGTGTAGGGGAATGGCCACTGAAGAAATGCCTGTTGCAAGCCACAGATTGTTCTCAACAGTCAAGGCCCAGTCAGCATCAAAGTGAGTGACGAGGCCATGTGTGGACAACACTGCAGAGAAGGAGCTCCTTGCAACCTTTATGGAATGGAAGAGGGAGTATCTGCCTCAACAGATTCAACACATATAAAATTAATTTCTTTCAAAGAGAAAGCAAGAGGGTCCTAGTTTTAAACCTGACAAAATCTAACTCATACTCCAAATGGTGAAAATAAGCCAAGGGACTAAAAGAAATTCCCCCCCACCTTTTAATTCAGCATGTCAAAGCCCTTACAACACAGACAAAAAGGCTAAAGAATACCAAATAGTTGAGGCCATGGTGATAACAGGGACTTTGGTTACAATAAAAAGCCACACTGGTGTCAAGATGCAGCTCTGCAGCTGTGCATAAAGCCATCTCATTATAAACTAGTGATTAAAAAGAAGAAAGCCAAATTTAAGATGAGTAGGGATCTATGCCATTAATACTAGTTTTACTGTGAATCTCAGATAAATGTTCATGGCTGGAGTGATGTCCCTTTAGCCTGATGGCCAAAGCCCTTACCAACAGCCTTTGGGAACAAGCTGCCCCGTGGGAGGCTCAGAGCTGACGAAGGCTTCTCCTCCCATTGTAAACTGTGGGATGGTCAGGTACCTAATGTTACTCAGTTAAGGGGCGGGGGCATGCCCAGGTTCAAAGTGGACCGCTATTAGGGCACCATGTGGCACCCACCTCCACCCACCAGTCAGACTCCTAGGAGGAAGGTCCCAGCATAAGCCCAGGCCTTAACAATGACTTCTGCCATCAGGCCAATGCCCTGAGTACCACTGGCAAGAATGGAATGAGAATGAGGGCAGAGAGGGAAGGACAGGGAGGGAAAGGAGAGGTAAAAGGAGAGAAAGGAGGAAGAAGAGAAAAGCGGACTTGAGGTAACTTGGCCAAAAATGACCAACAGATCAAAAAACAAATCTTTCTTGTCACTGATTTCCTAATTTTCTTTCAGCCACCAAAGCCTACTCTATCTTTCCAAATGATGGCCGGTATTCCCCTTTACTTTGACCATCGAGTTACATATTCTAAGTAGTGTGATTCTCATTGTAACTGGAACTCAATCAATGCAGAATCATCTAGTTTTGCTCTTTTCAGCCATTAATGCCTACCTTATCTATTTAGCCATGTTTTCACCATTTTCAACTGCATATTTAACATTTCGCAGCTTTCTTTACAAAGATGTAGCTTCCAATAGGAATAAAGAAACTGCCAACTTTTTTGCTGGCCATGCCTGAAAGCATTAAGGTTGTAAATAGTATTTTAATCCTGGAATGAAGAATAAAAAAAGGGGAGAAACAGTACTGCCATCATTGTTTGAAAAAGAAACTTGGGTAGCACTTAGAAAGTTATTTAAAAAGAAAAGAGAGATTGGATATACTTGTTTGGGACCAAAATGCCTGCTTGGAAGGCTGGGGGAAGGAAGCAATGTTTCTCAACTAGGGTTGGTCAACCAGATGCCGCCTCAAGGGGGCATGTGGAAACGTTGGCGGCGGGGGCAGCAGGGCGGGGGGTGTTGGTCTGGCGTTTATGGGAAAGGCCGGGGATACTAATGTCCTATACTGCCTGGGACAGTCCCACAAAAGGGAGCTTTCTACTGCCCAAAATAATTAATAGCTCCCCAAATAGAAACACCGTTCAAATGACTTTTCAGACTAACTTCTCATGACGCTATTAGGGGAGGGGGTAAAGGCACCAAATCATGGTGATCTTAAGTGGCCTCCCACAGGTCTCATCTACAGCGCTCTACTGTGATTCTCCACATGGCCTTTACTGCCTGACATTTACTTGGGTATTTGCTTACTGCCTGTGATCTACCCACCAGAAAGTGAGTCCCACATAAACAGGGGTCTAGTCCTAATTCACCACATCAGTGCTCCCTACGTGAGCACCCAGCACATAACAGGACCTCAGTAAATGTTCACTGAAACAAACTATTAAGCTGGGCCCCCATGCCTGCTTATGTCCCCAACCCTGCCCCTACTTACCAGGCCGAGGGGGATATGGCCACCGCCAATGTGGGGCAAGTTCCCTCTGCCAAGCAGACCTCCACGTCGAACACCAGGGCCCGCTCCTCGGGGATGGCCACGGGTACGGCCTCCCCCTCGGGGCCGTACCGGGTCCAGCCCTCCGCCCAGGCCCAACCCGGGGGCTGCGGGGGCAGCTGGGCCTGCAACAGCGAGTTGGCCGCCTCCAGGTAGGGCAGGCTCTGCTTCTGGGCCAGGAGGCGGAAGTGCTGGTCCAGGTTGTCCCCGTAGAGGGGCGGCAGGCGCAGCTCCACGTCGGGCAAGGGCGCCGCTGGCTGCCCCCAGAGCCCGTGCTTCTGCAGGTGTTCGACGCTGCGGCGCACCGCGGCCTCGCCGGGTATCTCCCCTCCTTGCCCGAAGATTTGCTCGTGCAGCCCTTTCGAGAGCATCTGGATGTGCAATGGGTTGTGCCGCAGCTGCCCGCCCTCCGAGGATGGCACTTGCGGCTGCTGCTGCTGCAGCTGCTGCTGCCGCCGCCGCCCGTCGCTGGGGTCGGACGCGGGGACGGAGCTGGAGACCCAGCGCCCCGGAGCTGGAACCGGCCCTGGCACGACGGTGGCGCCGGCCAACTTCCTCCAGAGCAGGCGGCTCATGGTTGGTGCAGGGACCCCCACGCTGGGAGTCAGAGCACCTGGCTTTGGACTCCAGCTTGGCTGCTTTTACTGGCTGGAAGACGTGGAGAGAGACACGTCCTGTCTCTGCTCTCCTGTCAGTGAAATGGGTTTGACCATGCCTGCCTTCCACCCCAAATCCTAAAGGAGACAGATGATATAAAGCGTTATTTTACCATACATGTAAAAGGTGTATTCATAGTCACCATTCCTTGAGCATTTACTGCGTCCCCAGCACGTGCCAGGTGCTTCCGTTGCATTTTCTGTTAAGCCTCAAAACTTGGGAAACGTCAATACCCCTCCTGGAGGAACCGGGGTCCACGCAGCTTCGTCAGTGGACCCACGTGGGGAAGCCGAGGGCAGCGAGTAAGAGAGCAGTATCTGCGGAAGGGCGACGCGGCTTTGAACCCCGCTTCTGGCTCTCTCGAGCTGTGTGACCTTGGGCAACGCTCCTTAGGCCCTGATATCCTACTCTGTAAAATGGGATTACAGATTCTGCCTGTCACACAGGGCCGCTGTCCGGAGCACACAGGGCGCCTACGTCTTGCGGCCCTGCTCTTGGCAAGCAAATGGTGGCTGCCATTACCGCGACCGGCGTGGCCCGAGAGCCTAGCGTCGAGAGGTGCCAGAACCCGGATTCGAACCCGTAAGGTGAGCCGCCGTCCCCTGGGACCTCCACCCACACCTGGACCACTGCCCAGCCGGCCGAGGGCGTCCTGCAGCGGGCGTGGGCGGCCACCCCCGTGAGCCCCGCCGCCCGCCTGCGCCCGGCAGAGACGCCGCGGTGCGCCCTGGGACGAGCCGCCGCCCTGCTCCGGGCCTCGCTCCCTGACTGGAGAGGGAGGGGCCGCGCCGCCGCTCAGCGACCCGGCCTCCCCGTCGCCGAACCCGCCGGAAACCTCGGTCCGCACGGTGCTTCCCGGTCTGCGGTTCCCCCGACCCCAGGCCCACGGCGCGGCGTCCCCCTACGCGCGGCCTTCGCAGCCTCGGGGTGGCGTGTGGCCTCCACACGGCCAGTCCGCTTCGCTGGCAGAAGCAACTTCCCGTCTGCACCCGACTAGGTCCCGCTGCTACCCGAGAGGCAAGCGGGAGACTCCCAGCGCGACCAATAGGAGGGCCGCCAATGGTGCGATCCGCCCGCGGGGGGAGAAAGGGGACTTCTGGGTGGGCTCTCCCTGCGGAACACTGAGAACTAAAGGCCAACCTCCCCCTCTCAAAGAGCAGGTGGGTTGGTCCCGAGCTAGGCGATGGGCGGAGGTAACATTTTTATGAGTCGCTCAAGAAGTAATAACAACGAGGTGGCCGCGTGGCCTAATGGATAAGGCGTCTGACTTCGGATCAGAAGATTGCAGGTTCGAGTCCTGCCGCGGTCGTAGGATGGTGTTATAACTAACTTTTAGTTTGTTCCCTTTCAGTGAATGAAGTATTTAGACTATCTGAATGTAGGCGCCGCGGATTCTCACCGCAATTCAAAGACGTGTGGAACGCGAAGATCCGCGGAAGTAACCACTCCCACCCACCACGCCCACAGGTCCCTGCGAGATTGCCCGCCTACCTGTCTCAGCGGAGGCACATTTCTAAAACGTGCCAGGTCTCTCACACCCCGTCGCAGGTGGAGGAAAGTGGAGAGGGCGGGGTATCCTATACAGTAAATCTCAATTTATACTCAGTTGATCGTTTCCAAGAGTTGGGGCTCGCTAGCCGTAAGCAAGACTCTCTCCCTCGCCCATCCCCCTGCTGCCTCCTCGCCTCCTCGTCCTGAGCAATTCTGATGGGTAAAAATGTTGCCTTCCGTTGAACCTGAATGTTCCGGCAGATGCTAGCCTCCAGCCCCCAGCGCGGCTGGACCTTGTCCCCCTCCCCGGCTGTTTCCGGTCTCCGCATCCGTCTTCTGTTGCTCCAGGTGCTTCAACAACTCTCAGCACTCGGTGGTTGGTGAACTGTGGCAAAGTGCACGCAGAACAAGGTCTACGTGATTAACTACCGCCTGAGGGTTGGGGTCTGGAGGCCCAGCTGCACAGATGAAAGGGAGGCTCGGAGACGTTTAGGACCAGCCGAGATCACACAGCTGATTAGGAATAAAATTCAGGTCAAGCTGAAAGTCGGCCGCCACCGTCCAGCGTTGATCCCAGGACACCGTGAACGGATTTGAGAAATTGACCTTGGCGTTTTTCAGCAGTGGGGTGCAGGGAAACAGTCCTCCGCCGGCCCTGCGGGCTGATGCCGACCCTCACCTGCTCCCGCCACCTGGAGAGGTAGAGAGAAGCCCCGAGCCAAGCAGCATTGAGCTCTAGACCCTTCTATTTAAATATGAAATATTTTGCATCCACTTTTCTAGATGTACTTAATATACACAGTGTTTTAATGTTTGTGGTTTTTTGTTTTGCCAAAAAAAAAAAACACACACACACACAATCAGAAATTCATCTCTCTTTTTTTTTTTTCACATAACAGTTGACTTTTACAAAATACTGGAAGGAGAGGCTCTCAGCTTAAATAAGGGAGTCTCTGAACGGGGAAAACATTTTCATCTTGTTTCTTCTAACCGCCTACTGATACTTGGCATTTCCTCCAATTATGAGCACAGGCTGTCAGCCACCGTGGTATTAACAGTGCCTGTGACTTTGTCCCCTCTAGCGACCACAGGTATTTTCATGACGCATTACAGGTGCTGCAGGTTTTTCAAAATTTGTTTGCACTCATCTGTACTTCAAAATAACGGTGGTTACTAGACTGCCGCTAGATCCTGTTAGTTAATAAGTTTACCTATTTGTCCTAATATTTCAATACCTTTGATGTTCTTTGTAATCCTGCATGTTTTATGTGCTTAAAAACACTATTCTTCCATGTAACCAAAGACTGCCTGTACCCCAAAAACTATTGAAATAAAAATTAATAAAACATATTTCACAGAAAAAAATTAAAAACAGAAACACTACTCTAGGCCAGGCACAGTGGCTCACGCCTGTAATCCCAACACTTTGGGAGGCTGAGGTGGATGGATTGCCTGAGCTCAAGAGTTCAAGAACAGCCTGGCCAACATGGCGAAACCCCGTCTCTACCAAAAAAATACAAAACAGCCCAGTGTGGTGGCACACGCCTGTAATCCCAGCTACTCGGGAGGTTGAGGGAGGAGAACCACTTGAACCCAGGAGGCGAAGTCTGCCGTCAGCCAAGATTGCACCACTGCACTCCAGTCTGGGCAACAGAGCGAGACTCCATCCCCCTGCCCCCACCCCAAAACAACAACAAAACAAAACAAAACAAAAAACACTATTCTAAGAAGGTGTCTATGACACATAAAAGCTAAGAACCCCTGGCCCAACTGTCCACAGGGGCTGCTGTTGCCAGGCCTGATTGACCTCCACTGAGATTCAGTCTCAGGAGATGTCCATCAAAATGCCTGCTCCTCACGTAGACTACTTCAGGCTAGCCTAGTGCCCTGGCCCTGGAATTAGAATCTTCAACAAGGACAAAAATGTTTAATACTGATTCTTGCTGAGGGAGGGTACCTGGAGGCCTGCACCCTTTCTGCCAAGTTACACTCTGTTTCCAGGCCTTTCTGAGCCCAGCTCCTCCACTTCCCCTGCCTCCTTTTCTAGGAGCTCCCCCACATCCTTCTAGAAAAGTCTGTCCCTGATAGTAGTTCCTGAGAAACATTTACATTTTCCCACAATTCCCTGGACCTCTCCCCACACAGAGCAAGAGGCAAAGTTCATCAGGACCCCTGTCCTCATCACAACATTCTGTACCTTTTTTCTTCTTTTTCTTCTGAGACAGTGTCTCACTCTGTGAGTGCAGAGGCGTGATCTCAGCTCACTGCAGCCTCCACCTCCCAGGTTCAAGCGATTCTCGTGCCTCAGCCTCTGGAGTAGCTGAGATTACAGGTGTGCGCCACCATGCGGATCTAAATTTTTTTTTTTTTTTTTTTTGAGACGGAGTCTCGCTCTGTGGCCTGGGCTGGAGTGCAGTGGCTGGATCTCAGCTCACTGCAAGCTCCGCCTCCCGGGTTTACGCCATTCTCCTGCTTCAGCCTCCTGAGTAGCTGGGACTACAGGCGCCCGCCACCTCACCCGGCTAGTTTTTTGTATTTTTTAGTAGAGACGGGGTTTCACCATGTTAGCCAGAATGGTCTCCATCTCCTGACCTCGTGATCTGCCCGTCACGGCCTCCCAAAGTGCTGGGATTACAGGCTTGAGCCACAGCGCCCAGCCCAATTTTTGTATTTTTAGTAGAGACTGGTTTCACCATATTGGCCAGGTTGGTCTGAAACTCCTAGCCTCAAGTGATCCGGCCACCTCGGCCTCCCGGAGTTTTGAGATTACGGGCTTGAGTCACTGCACTGGACCAGAACACCCTGTACTTTCAAAGCATGTACCTCAGTTGTAACTAATGATGATTTTTAAAAAATCTCCCCCTTCCACTGCTGTAAATGCCCATAGGGACTGACCTTATGTCTTATTTTGAGCTCAATTCCAGGCCCTACCTGGAACTTGGTAATAATCAGCACTTGCTAGCTTCCAGGTGCTGTTCTAAGGGCTCACATATGTCACCTAAGTGAATCCTCACATTGACCCTTGGATAGAGGTACTGTTATTATCCCCTTTCACCCATGGGGAAACTGAGGCACAGAGAGGCAAAGAAGCTTGCCTAAAGTCCTATAGCTGGTCATTGGTAGAGCTGGGATTTGAATTCATGGAAACCAGGATCTCAGCAACTACACTACACGGCAAATACTGGTTTATGATGCTAGGGGAGGATCCCTACTGCATGGTTGTGTGTCAGGCGTTGCAGGCACTGCAGGCGCTGCACGTGCAGACTGGTGCAGCCTCCTACATAACTGCTGCTGGCTAACTAAGTAAGGGGCCCTCAGGTGACAGCCTGCTCCTCCAGGGTCCCTCTCGTGTGCTTACTTCCTGGTGACTTTCATGGTCTTCTCTCCTGTTTGCCAAGCCCAACTCCAGCAATTTCTACCACAGACAGAAAATATCACTGCTCTTCCTTTATCAACAGCTACCACTTCCAAATGAACCAGGCTGAACACTTTAGAGCACCATTTTATTTAATCATTTCAACAACCCCATAAAGTAGGTGCAAAATTATTCATTTTACAGATGAGAGAAGACAGACTCCAGTAAGAAGTGTGAAGTAAGAAATGTGAAGCATAGTGGCTGATGCCTGTAATCCCAGGACTTTGGGAGGCCAAGGCAGGAAAATAGCTTGAGGCAGGAGTTCAAGACCAACCTGGCCAACACAGCAAGACCCCCATTTCTAAAAAGAAAAAGAATTTTTTTTTTTAACTGGCTGGGTGTGGCGGTATGTACCTGTAATCCCAGCTACTCACTCAGGAGGCTGAGGTGGGAGGATCGCTTGAACCCAGCAGTTCCAATCTAGCCTGGGCAATATAGCAAGACCCTCATCTCTAAAAAATAAATAAATAAATAAATAAATAAAACGTATAAAAAGAAAAAAATGAGAATGTGGCCTTGTGACCTATGTGTGAAATTCAGGATAATAGCTATAGACTGTTTTCAAAACATGATTCTCATTTCAGGGGGAATAATTGGTTTCATCAACTCTACACAGTTTATGAATAGGTAAAAAAGAAATTGATTGAAACGCAAATAATTTCTTGAAGATTGGGAAGCTTCCTGATGGGAATAAACTGTGCCCTGTCATCTGTATGTCTGGCCCGCAGAGACAGACATCTGTCGCTCTTGTCTCCACCCCAATTTGTCCTTCCTTAGCTCCTGACCAAGGCTCCTGGCTCAGGGAGTTAGGGACAAGGCTTATTGACTAAGCTGAGCCAATCAGGACCCACAGCATTGCCTTCATATCATCAAATATCCAGTCAATGTTGAAATTGCCAATGGCAAGAGCATCTTTTGCTCTGGCTAGTTTGGGCTGGATTTTCTGTCACTTGTGATGGAAAGAGCTCTCACTGAGTGCTTATTACATATTTGCTAAACAAATGAATGAACTTTTTGAAAAAATCTTCAGCTACATTTCACAGAAGTAAGTTTCACTGAGATGAGACTAGCTAGGCTGTAAGTGAGATGCTTAGATTTGCAAAATGCTTTGTAGTTTGTTGTTTGCAACTACTTATAATATTACCTTCGCTCCACAACAATCTATGACACAGGAGGTATCTACAATACAGGTAAGTATTTTCAAAGGAAATGTGGTGTATTTCTGCCCTAAATTGAAAACTCCTGTCACTTATCATACATACAATTTAAATATAGACAACTACATATAACTACACAATATATAATTTATTTATTAAAATATAAAATATACATTTGATATATCATTTAGTTTAATGTTAAAAAAAAAATAACAAGCACCAGTAAGAAAGTCAACCAGCTTACAAAAAGTCATACCTGAATATAAGTTCCTTGATCAGAAGAATGAAACTTTTTGAGCAATGTGCAATAAGGTGATACTCCATTAATGTCTCATAGTTTAAGACAAAGATGAGGTTCTGAGTCAATAAGACAATTTAATTTTGAAAATGTTGATGTTAACCTCAAGAATCTCAGTCTACATGTGTATGCCACCAGAAAAGGCAAAAAAATTAAACTGCCAGTTCTGATATATTTTTGCACACTTACACATACTAAACAAATATTGATTTCGAGTAGTAACATTTCTATAAATTACTAAAAAAAGTTCCAATAGGAGTGGACACTGGGCCAGGCACGGTGGCTCACACCTGTAATCCTTGCACTTTGGGAAGCTAAGGCGGGCAGATTGCCTGAGCTCAGCAATTTGAGACCAGCCTGGGCAGCATGGTGAAACCCCGTCTCTACTAAAAATACAAAAAAATTAGTGGGCATGGGGCACACACCTGTAGTCCCAGCTGCTCGGGAGGCTGAGGCATGAGAATTGCTTGAACGCAGGAAGTAGAGGTTGGAGGCGGAGGTTGCAGTGAGCCAAGATTGCACCACTGCACTCCAGCCTGGGTGACAGAGTGAGACTGTGTCTCAAAAACTAAAAAAAATTAAAAAAAAGAGTGAACACTCGAAGTCTGGGCTTTGTGGCTCACACCTGTAATCCCAGCACTTTGGGAGGCCGTGGCAGGAGGATCGCTTGAGGTGAGGAGTTTGAGTCCAGCCTGGGCAACATAGTGAGATCCCATCTCTACTAAAAACAAATTTTTAAAATAATGGTTTAAAAATTAAAAAGAGTGGACCCTTGAATAGAAGGATCCATTCTGGAAGCATGTCATCAGGGCAGTGTGTACTTCAGAGAGAAGGGCAGAATCTTCAGTTTCTGAATGACTGAAACATCCATGGGTTCTGAGTCCTGGTCAGGGCCCTGTGGCCTGTTTCACCAGCTGCAAAATTGTACATTCCACCTCCTGACCTGTTAGATCCCAGTCAGGTCCAGCCCAGCACAGCACTGCCTGCTGAGGGCAGCCTTGGCTTATAGCCTTGACCTACAACCCACTACCTGGGGGCCTGGTGCAAACGGTAGATGGGTTTTTTGCAATTTGTTTATCACAGGAGTTTTTCAGCTCAAAATATTAGCTGAGTGTAAAAGGGGTGAAGATAAATGTGTATTTCTTTCTCGCAGTGTATTTCCTTCTTTTGAGGAATACATTGGGCTGAACTCTTGGGGTCAAGAACTTTTGTGGAAATGGTGTTGTTCTCCTGTTGAAAGGGGAAACAACACCCCATCCTATCCCAGGAACAACAAGTGTTTAAGTTATCCAAGCAATGCAGGAAAACAAGAGCAAGACTCTGTGAGCAGGTACTCACATGTCAGGGAACATCATCTCCCGCATCCTGTATCTGGAAGCAAATAGCCACGTTGCTTTTTCATTTAATTGTCAGGGCTTGGAGGAAAGATTCTGTATTTTTTTTCTTCAGGGAAAATGATGGACATGCTTGGTCATTGCATAGTGTCATTCAGTTTGGATTGATCTGTATTTATTTATTTACTGCCCACTTTGTTCCAGAAAGACTTTGAGGTGGTAGAGGTTAGTTGTGATCACATAATCATTGCTACCTGAGCATAAAGAGGGAAGCAGCTCAAACTGCCTGGTGGCATCCTGCCAGGAGGTATAGCAGGGCCTGCCCCTCCCACAGGCCCACCACCCAGGAATCTGGCCATGCTCCCCTGGCCACAGCAGGTTGGACACAGGCAGGTGCCTGAGCAAGGTAGGTATGCGTCGGCCAGGCTTGAGGGAGACCAAACATCCATGAGGAGGCTCAGCCAATATAGCTGATCCAAAGCAGATGGTGACAAAGCATCCCAGTTATATCACCTTCTTTAGGGAATTGTGAGAAGGGACTCTGGCCATTCTCATCTGAGAGGACAGGATGCCCAGGGTCACTGGAGCTAGTGCTGCAGCATGTGGTGATGAGGAGGCTGGCAGAACATCCCGACCGTGAAAGCTCAAGTGGTTCTCCCCACAGTACTTGGAGCACTAGAGTGATGCCAAGTCAGCAGTCCCAGGAGTGGCTGGGATGGTAGCCGGGGTCATTGCTTTGCTAGAGGGCCAGTTCTGTGGCATTCTGGAAGTCATTTTGGAGGCCCCACTGAGAACCCACTGTCTGGCCCTTCCAAAGTTTTGTAAGCACCTAATCTTCTGTACTACATCTCTTTCTCTTAAAATATCTGGAAAGGTCTGTGTTTCCTGCAAGTGAACGCTGACTGGTTCCAGTGCCCTCCTCTGGGCTCCCACTGCACCTTGCGCATGGATTGCAGGGACTAAGATTGTTTAACGTCTCCCCCATCAAAGTGGGAGCTCCCTGAGGGCAGGGATTCTGCCTAGATTCTCTTACATCCCCAGCACCTAGCACAGGGCCTGCACTAGGAGGTGCCCAATCAGTATGTGCTAAATGAACCACCCCAGTGAGAATAAATTTCTGTTCTTCCTCTGTACCCATTGTATCATTCAGAGTTCAGATCAAGAACTAGGAAACAGACTGAGTTTTTAAAATTTAATTTTAATTTTATTTATTTATTTTTTTGAGACAGAGTCTCGCCCTTTTGCCCAGGCTGAAGTGCAGTGGTGCAATCTCAGCTCACTGCAACCTCCACCTCCCCAGTTCAAACGATTCTCCTACCTCAGCCTCCCCAGTAGCTGGGATTACAGGAATGTGCCACCATCACATCTGGCTAATTTTTGTATTTTTAGTAGAGACAGGGTTTCACCATGTTGGCCAGGCTAGTATCAAACTCCTGACCTCAGGTGATCCACCCGCCTCAGCCTCCCAAAGTGCTGGGATTACAGGCATGAGCCACAGCGCCCAGCTGCTTTTGCTTTTTTTAAAGACAGAGCCTCTCTCTGTCACCCAGGCTGGAGTGCAACAGTGCCTCCCAAGCAGCAGGGGACTACAGGTGTGCATCACCGTGCCCAGATAAATTATTTTATTTCATTTTTTTAGAGACGGGAGTCTTGCTATGTTGTTCGGGCTGATCTCGAACTCCTGGCCACAAGTGAGCCTGCTGCCTCAGCCTCCTAAGGAGCTAGGATTACAAGCATGAGCCACTGCCCCCGGCTCATTCTGGTTATTTCAAGCAAGAAGAGGTGGAATGCAGGGCTTGACCTACATGAATCAAGACAATTAGAAGTGCCGGAGGGGTGGACATCAGAGAGTGACTTGCTTCAAGGTTACACCATCGCAGCTGTGATCTAGATCCAAAATCTGAAGGAAAGAAGGCCACTGTTGCTACGGCTACCACTGTTGCTGCCACCACACATGAAGCCGGTGACTAGAGAGTGCCACCTGGAGTCCTCATGATCCACCCGCCTCGGCCTCCCAAGGCAGGTTTACAGGCGTGCTGGGATTATAGGCGTGAGCCACTGCGCCCGGCCTGGTTACCCCTTTTTAAAAAAATAATCATCATCATCATCTTTTAATGTATTTTCCTTGTTAAAAATAGAGATGAAGTCTCACTATGTTGCCCAGGCTGGTCCCAAACTCCTGAGCTCAAGTGATTCTCCTGTCTCAGCCTCCTGAAGTGCTGGGATTACAGGTGTGAGCCACCACGCCCAGCCCTAGCTACCCTTGGAAAACTGTCTGCAAACCACTCCCAGGAGTCGAGAGGCCACAGGCAAGAGGGGCTGAACGCCAGTAGCTGGGGCCTAAATTGCCTCAGCTCAGGGACCAGCAGCATCTTGCAAAGCAGAGGGCCTGGGATGGCGGTAGACAGACCTGGCCCAGGCAGACAGAGGAGCTCTGGAGACCCTGCTGATGGAGCCTGTTGGCTTCACCTGTTCACGTTGTGTGACCTTGAGCAACTTACAAGGGAGCTTGCTGTGCCTCGGCATCCTCGTCTCTAAAATGGGAAGGTGATAGCCTCATAGGGGGCTTGTGAGGTTTTGCTGCAGTGACACATGCAGATTCCCTCCTCAGCAGAGGTTTTGGTTTTGTGCCTATTTCCCTGCCCCTCCCCGAGCTGGCCAGCCCAGCAGCAGCTCCGGTAATGGCAGGAGAGAGCCAGAGGAGGCAGCCACATGCCTTTCATTCATTTGGCTCCACATCCTAAATGCTGTGTCCCAAGACTGAGCCAGGCTGCCTGACATTGAAGCGGGAGGTACATGTTGAGGTCCCTCTACCCCAGAGCTGAGACAGCCACAGCCAGCTCAGATCCCAGCTCAACCCAGCACATGGGGCCAAGGGCCCCCCATTGCCAAAGCCCACAGGCCCCCCATAGACCAGCCTGTCCGGTCCCCTTATTTTACAGAGGGGAAGACACATCACTTAGGATTCTGTTGGCTACCAGCACCAGAAGCCTAATTAAAACCAATTTTGGCAGACAAAAGGGGAACTTATTAGCACATACAGCCAAACTGCAGAAAGGGACTGGACAAAAAGAGCCTGACCTCATTGGGGTCTTGTCCAGCTCTCGTTCCTTCTTTCTGCAGATGAGACCAGCTTCCTCCGTGCCACAGGCTGTGGCAGCTCTCACCTTGCATCTGCCCGGCTTTGAGACCTGACCCTCTCTTCTAGCCAGTTTACAAAATTCCAGGCCAAGACTCTGATGGGTCTTGTTTGGGTCACCTGCCACCCTAAGACCAGTCCCTGGGGCCTGGGTGAGGACCATAGTTCTTTTGGGACCACCTATGGGAGACAAGCATGTGTGTGTTTTGGGGAGGAGGCAGTAACACAGATGTGGCTTCCAGAGGAATCAGAGTAACTCAAACACCCCCCAACACTCACTCCCACCCCTACCCCTGAAAGTGTGTCAAGCATGGAAGTGGATACTTGGAGAGGGAAAAAATGACTGTTTTCTTTTTTTCTTATAATTTTTTAAGAGATGGGGTCTCACTCTGAAAATGTGGGATTGCAGGTGTGAGCTACCAGGCTCAACCAATCTTTTCTTTATACACTTCTGCATTGTTTGTTTTGTGATCAGAGGCATGTGCCATTTTTATAATTTTTTTCAAGTTTCGTACAAGGACAAAGAAAGCAGGAATGACTGCATGCCTTAGGCCTTTCTTTTGGCAGCACCAGCCTGTGGATACAGCTGGAATGACTTTGACAATAGTGATCCTCACCCCTGGCCTCCTGCCAGTGACCCCAGCCCTCAGCCCCAGATGATCCTCAGAGCCTCTGGCAACATCTCACATGGATTCAGAGACAAGGTACACAGTTTGTTGGCTCACCAAGGCCTGTCTGAGTGCCAGCAGGTCCCCAGAACGCACCTGAGGACCCTGATCCTCCAGTGAGCAGACAGAAAACAGTCCTTCTTGAGACCACGGAGTATTTTGAAGGGTGGACAGAGTGAGTGACTAAAAGTTGCCTTTGAATCCTGGCTCTACCACTTCTTAGTACTGTGTGACCTCAGTGAGTTACTTACCCTCTCTTGGCCTCAGTTTCTTCATCTATAATATGGGGACACCAGTGGTACCTATGCGTCAAATTTAATGCAAACTGTCTGGCAAATACCTGGCCCTTTATAAAGACCTTATAAAGGTTAGCAATTATTATTACTGTTATCACAGACTTTATAAAATTTCAGAAAGTTTTCAAAGCTAACATGAAAATAGCCTCCTGGGCCAGGTGCAGTGGCTCACACCTGTAATCCCAGCACTTTGGGAGGCCAAGGCGGGCAGATCACTTGAGGTCAGGAGTT
>NW_012116021.1:1297845-1305690 GCF_000951035.1 Colobus angolensis palliatus | reverse complement strand
AAAGAAAGAAAGAAAGAAAGAAGGAAAGAAAGGAAAAAGGAAAGGGGAGGGGAGGGGAGGGGAGGGAGAAAGAAAAAGAAAACCCAAGCACAAAAAAGTTGTCAGTTGGCCTAAGTCCCACAGAAAATAAGCAGTGGGTAGAAATGGGAGTTGGGGAGATGAGAACGCTGGTCTCAGGCTCAGAGTCCTCAGTGGAGCCGCTGAGGAAGTCCAGTCCCACCCCACTTGGCAGGTGCCAGCCAGATCAACACACTTCTCTGTGGAGGTACAAGGAAAGGCTCTGGAGTTGGTCCCCCTGCTCCACTGTCCCACGGCCTCTGCTCAGCTGCTCAGCTACGGCCTGGGGTGGCAGGCCTGTCCTCAGTGAGCCTTTAGGATGTGTTCCTGCTGCTGACTTGCGTGTCCCTGGGGTGTTGGTCTCTACTCTCCCCTACTCCCATTCAGTGTCTACACTGCCCTGACTTGACCGGCTCCTGTGGTGAACTCTGCTGGGTGCTACCAACCTAAAGCCAGGCCCAGCTTAAGGCATGTGTTAGGGTGTTCCAGAGAAACAGAACCACCAATAGGGTGTGTATCTGTGTATGTGTATGTGTGTGTGTGTGTATATACACACACACATATATGTACACACATATAGACACACACACATACACACATATATATGTATGTGTGTGTGTGTGTGTGTGTATATATATATATACATATATATATAGAGAGAGAGAGAAGGAGATTTATGTCACAGAATTGACTCACACAATTTTGGGGCTGTGGAGATTTCAACAAGAGTTGACTTTGCAGTCTTAAGTCCAAAAGCAATCTGGAGGCAGAATCTCTTTCTCTTTGGGGGATCTCAGTCTTTTCTCTTAAGGTTTCATTTGATTGAATGAGGCCCAGCAAGTTATGGGGAATAAGCTACTTCAGTCAAAGTCTACTGATTTAAATGTTAATCACATCTAAAAAATACTTTCACAGCAACATCTAGACCGGTGTTTGACCAAACAACTGGGCACCATAGCCTAGCCATGTTGACACACGAAATTAACCAGCACAGGGCAGTTCTGGCTTCTGGAGTGACCCCACACTGTTCCATCTGCTCTCTCAAAGAGTAGTTCTGGCTTCTGAAGTGACCCCACACTGTTCCACCTGCTGTCTCACAGGCAGACCCTTCAGATGTAGCAGAAAATGGCCAAGCAGCCTCTTGGTCTTCTCTTTCCAGGACAGACTCCTTCCCCCAGGCTCATGCACTCACTCAGCCTGATGACCAAAGTCCTCACTGGCCTGGACACTCAGTCGCTCAATGCTCCCCCAAATTTTTTTTTTTTTTTTTGGAGACAGAGTCTATCATCCAGGCTGGAGTGCAGTGGCACAATCTTGGCTCACTGCAGCCTCTGCCTCCTGGGTTCAAACAATTCTCCTGCCTCAGCCTCCTGAGTAGCTGGGACTACAGGTGCACACCACCATGCTCAGCTCACTTTTGTATTTTTAGTAGAGACGGGGTTTCACCATGTTGGCCAGGCTGGTCTTAAAGTCATGAGCTCAAGTGATCCGCCGGCCTTGGCAGATTACAGCCGTGAGCCACTGCACCTGGCTGCCCCTTTAAATTGATGGTACCCATCTTAGGTCAGCATTTCCTAAAGCAGACCCCAATCATCTGCATGCTGATAATTTATCGGGGAAGGACTTCCAGGAGAACTGGGGAGTGGGGGAAGCAGGCCAGTGAAGGGGCAGAAGCCAGGCAAGGATGGGATTTCCAGTGAAGTCTCAGCCTCAGCCTAATCCTGTGGAGGGCTTCAGAGTGTGGGTTGCACCTTAGAGCTTATCCTCGCTTGAGGGAGCTGAGCTTTCCTACTCTTGCACAAGACATCATTAGCTTCAGACTGCTTGGGGGCTGGGGTCAGGGTATAAACTTCCAGGCACTTGCAGCTCTTCTCATGCAGTTGATGAAGCTCTAGTCCTCTGAAGGAGGTTGCAGGTGCTGGGGGACGGACAGACAGATCCAGTAAGCAGGTTGGGAGGGGACCTGGGTGGAGAACCAGCTCTGTCGACTACAGCAGCCATCCCGAGGATGGTGCCCCAGTGTGGTCTCCACACACAGGTCTGGGAAGAGCAGGAGTTGTTTGTTTGTTTGTTTGTTTGTTTGTTTGTTTGTTTGTTTGTTTGTTTTGACAGAGTCTCGCTCTGTCGCCCATAGCTGGAGTGCAGTGGCACGATCTCGGCTCACTGCAACCTCTGTTTCCCAGGTTCAAGTGACTCTCCTGCCTAAGCCTCCCAAGTAGCTGGGATTACACGCACGTGCCACCACGCCCAGCTAATTTTTGTATTTTTAGTAGAGACGGGGTTTCACTATGTCACCATGTTGGTCAGGCTGGTTTTGATCTTCTGACCTCAGGTAATCCACCCGCATTGGCCTCCCAAAGTGCTGGGATTATAGGTGTGAGCCACCGCGCCAGCCAGGAGCTGTTTCTTTACCAGTGTCCTGGCATGAGCACCCAGTGCACTGCCTGACCTGTGCCACATATCCAAGAAGTGTCTGGGAAATTAACGAAGGAAGGAAAAACACAGTATCAAGCAGGATTTGTGCAGGAAATAAAAACAATGCTGATGTTTTAAGCAGAAAGGAACTTAATATGGAGAATTAGGCAATGACAAAATTGTTGGGAGGACTAGAAAAGTAGTTGTAGACTAGGTCTGCAGGAATGACACCCAGAACACAGTAGAGCCAGCCAGCTGCAAGAGCTACCACTTCCATCACTACCTGGGAGGTAGGAAACTAAGAGCCATCCCATAGAACTGGTGACTTCAAGAACACACTGCTGTGGTTGTGGTCCGGAGATCAAAAAGTCATCACACGGCCAGGCACGGTGGCTCACGCTTGTAATCCTAACGCTTTGGGAGGCCAAGGCAGGTGGATCACTTGAGGTCAGGAGTTCAAGACCAGTCTGGCCAATATGGTGAAACCCCATCTCTACTAAAAGTACAAAAATTAGATGGGCCTGGTGGCGCATGCCTGTAGTCCCAGCTACTTGGGAGGTTGAGGCAGGAGAATCGCTTGAATCCAGAAGGCAGAGGTTGCAGTGAGCCAAGATCGCGCCACTGCACTCCATCCTGGGCAAGAGAAAGAGACTCTGTCTCAAAAAAAAAAAAAAAGTCACCACTGCCAACTATGAAATTGCTTCTCGACTATCAGGAAGCAGAAGACTTGCACACTGGAGCATCTTGGTGGAAAAGCCCCACATCTCCACTGCATTGCTTAAAAGCAGCTGGAAGATGGCCCCTGCCTCACTTCCCCCTTGTAAATTGCTTCTAATTAGTGCATCTAATTCATATCCAGAATATTAGTTTGAAGGGCATCTAGGTAAAGTAGTTTTGCTCTTCTAGTTTTTGCAGTACAAGTTGGCATTTGACTAACTTTGTTAGCACTCTTGCCACCAAATTGTTTGTGATAAACTTGTGGTCCATAGGAACCCTAGATTTTTTGCTTTCCAAAACTTGCCCCAGGGTACACTGTGTGGGGACGTTGTGTGTGGAAAAAATCAAAGGCTTTTGTTGCAGTCTCTTTCAGAGAGATGCCAGAATTCGCCGTGGGAACAAAGAAAACATACAGAAACATGCTGGGTGTTTCCACAGCTTCTTATGTCTGGAAGTGGCCATTTTTCAATACACCAAACGTTGATTGTGTCTTCTGTGTCAGGAGCTGGGAGTTTGGGGATGATTGAGACAGCATTCCTTCCCTCAGTGGGCTCACAATCGTATGGGGGAAACAGACAAGTTGAAAGAGGTTTGCCCAGGTGTGGTGGTGGTGCCTGTAATCCCAGCTACTGGGGATTACAAGGCTCTCAGGGGCACAGGTCTCAGGGGGAGCTCATATGCCTGTGAGGGACTTAAGGCTTTCTCCTGGAGCCAGAAGACCCTTACCAACAGATCTCAAGCAAGGAAGAGACATGATCAGATTCGCATTTTAAAAAGAGAATCGCTTGAACCTGGGAGGTGAAGATTGCAGTGAGCTGAGATTGTGCCACTACACTCCAGCCTGGGTGACAAAGCGAGACTCCATCTCAAAAAAAAAAAAAAAGAAAGAAAGAAAAGAAAATAGTCTTCTAGCGGTGGCCCTCTCCATTCAGTAGGACAGCCTGGACTGCTTGATTCCCACTTAGACCCAAGCTGGCCCTCACCACCATCCATCCCCCAACCCATATGGATAAACAAAGAGAAGAGAACTCAAACCTTCCATAAGCCCCTCACCCAGAGATAATCACTGCTAACATTTTGGTGAGGGCACTTCGTGATGTTACTATATTTGTAATTCTCAGCATGTACCGTGCACCCACAAACCTGTTTTTCTCACCTGCACCATGATATGATTATTTTTCTGTGGCATTGCATGACCCTTTAACTAATAATGTTTGTGGGGACGTTGAGCCTGGACATTGAGGCTGTTTTCCATTTATTTCTTGCTGCACAGGGCCTCCCTCACCCCAGATGGTTTCTGCAGATCCATGTGCTCTAAGGTGATGACTAACCCGTGAGCAGGGTTGGCAGCCGCCTCTGTGACACAGAAGGGTGGCATCACTGAGTTTCGATTTAGCTGAGACAGAACACCCACAGATGCCACCTGCACAGGCTGCCAGGAACATGGCTCTGATTTACACCACAAAATCCCTCCTGATCTAGAACTATCCTGTCTCCAGAAGAAAGGCTTTGGACAGATGGAAACTGACCTTTGGAGAGACAGACGTTCTGACCCACTCTAGATTGGAACGAGATGATGCCCATCCCTGATCTAGCTGGCCTCGAAGTGGGGACAGCGCAGGATAAATGTGGCAGGACAGACCCTCCCTCCCCAGCCAGGCTGAAATCAGGGCTGAGTCAGCCTGGTACAGCCTGTGTTTCAAAGGTAAAGGGGGGACTTCACGGCTAAAAGGAGCTGATGACAGGTTCCTGAGTGTGTGGTACCTGGGCACAGGGGAGTGTGTGGTCAGAACATGACAGCAGGTCCCTCGGGGAGACAGGGATCAAAATGGGCTTTCAGGAAGGATGGTGGTGGGGACTTCAGCCAGGGCGGCAGGAGAGTCCCGGTGATCCAATGACCCAATAGCCCAATGGCAGCTAAGGCCTGTGAGCCTGGAACACACGCTTGGAGAAATGGATGGAGGTGGTCTTTGCACTGTAACAATTTCTGTGCTCCTGAACCCACACTGGCCCCAGCAGGCTGCAGTTCAGCCAAGGTGGGACATGGGGTTGTGATGGTGCCCATATCTTATGTGTGTCCCCCCACTTCAATTTGTGTGTTACAATTGTTACCTCCAGAGTTAGTACCTCAGAACACGACTGTATTTGGAGATAGGGTCTTTACAGAAGTAATTAAGTTAAAATGAGGTTGTTAGGGTGAGCCCTATTCCAATATGACTGGTGTCTTCCTTAGAAGCAGAGGAGATTTGCACACAGACACACACAGAGGGAAGACCAGGTGAAGACCTGGGGAGAAGACGGCAGCCACCTACAAGTTGAAGAGAGAGGGCCTCAGAAGAAGCCAGCCCTGCCAACACCATGAGAATTGAGAGGAAACAAATTTCTGTTGTTTGAGCCACACAATCCATGGTACTTTCTTTTTGTTTTTGGAGGCAGAGTCTCTGTCTGTCACCCGGGCTGGAGTGCAGTGTCACTATCTCGGCTCACTGCAACCTCTGCCTCTCGGGTTCAAGCGATTCTCCTGCCTCAGCCTCCCGAGTAGCTGGGATTACAGATACCCATCACCATGCCCGGCTAATTTTTTTGTATTTTTACTGGAGATGGGGTTTCACTATGTTGGTTAGGCTGGTCTTGAACTACTGACCTTAGGTGATCTGCCTGCCTCGGCCTCCCAAAGTGCCGGGATTACAGGCATGAGCCACTGTGCCTGGCCCATCACCTTTTAACAGACCTAAGCATCTCCGGCCCTCCCCCTCGATTGCACACACCATTAAGAATCAAGGTCTCCATAGGCCTCAGCAGAAGAAAAGGTCTGCTTACCTTTACTTTCTATAGGTGCCTTGCATAAACAATGCAGAATTTCCACAAAGGAAATTGTATCTCAACGTAGGATTTTTTCTTTTCTTTTTTTCTTTTTTTAGAGTCTCACTTCTATCACCAGGGCTGGAGTGCAGTGTGCTTACTGCAACCTCCACCTCCTGGGTTCAAGCGGTTCTTCTGCCTCAGCCTCCCAAGTAGCTGGGATTATAGGCACACATCACCACGCTCAGCTAATTTTTGTAATTTTAGTAGAGATGAGGCTTTGCCATGTTGGCGAGCCTGGTCTTGAACTCTTAAACTCAAGTGATCTTCCCACCTGGGCCTCCCAAAGTGCTGGGATTACAGATGTGAGCCACCATGCCCAGCTAGGATTTTTTAAAGTTATTATTTTTACTTTTTTTCTTCTCACTCTGTTGCTCAGGCTGAAGTGCAGTGGTGTAATCATGGCTCACTGCGTCCTCGATCTCCAGAGCTCAAGCAGTCCTCCTGTCTCAGCCTCATGAGTAGCTAGGTCTACAGCATGTGCCACCATGCCTGCGTAATTTTCTTTTTTTAATTTTTTTTGTGGAGACTGGGTCTCGCTCTGTTGCCCAGGCTGGTCTCAATCTCCTGGCCTCGAGCAATACTCTTGCCTCAGCCTCCCAAACTGCTGAGATTACAGGCGCCTGGCCGGACTTTTAATAAGTGGCATTCCTCTTTACTTAAGTGTTCTGATATGCATTATCTCCCCTTAATTCCTCTCCCTTTGCAATATGCACCCCTGAGGGGAAGGACCAGGGCACATGTGAAGGATGCCCCCTAGAGTTATGTGGTTCCCAACCTGCAAAACTGTCTGTGGTGTCCCTGGCTCAGGAGACAAACCCAGCTGAACACAGTTGCTCTACAAGCTGTCAAAGCTGGACCTGTCACAGTGTGGGGGTTGCTGCAGTCACTAACACAGGCAGAGATGTCTGCAGAGAGGGAGAGTGCCTGCAGGTTCCTTCTGAGGACAGAGCAGGAACCCGAAAACTTATTTCAGGCCTAAGGGTGATATCCAAACCTTGGTTGGTATCCTGTGGCCTTAGCCAGGAGGGTCACAGTACTCACTAAAAGGGATACAAAGACAGTCAAGTTATAGGGATTTGGCAGAGACAGAAAACTGAGTAATGAAAGCAGGAGATGGAGACCAGCATCCATTGAGGGGTAGAATCTGAGGAGGGCGCAGCACTGGATCAGGTGCCCAGCACACAGGCTTGAATGCAGTTGCCAAAGCCCCAGATGACCTGCAGCCCGGGGGCATTCCTGCCTAGTTTACCCACCCTCATAATTCTGCTTACACACCTCCAGCAACAGAAAGCTCACCAACTCTGCAGGAAGCCCATCTCCTAATTGGGCAAATCAGGTTACTGAAAAATCTCAGAAAACTATAGTAGCTGCCAGAAGCTAATATGGATTGATCACCTACTTGCGGCCATTATTCTCAGTGGTTTCTAAAAATTGTCCCCTTTAACCCTTTCAATAACCCTGTGAGGAGGGGACTACCACTAGCCCATTTTACAGATATGAAAACTCAGATACGGCCAGGTGCAGTGGCTCATGCCCGTAATCCCAGCACTTTGGGAGGCCGAGGCAGGTGGATCACTTAAGGTCAGGAGATTGAGACCAGCCTAGCCAACCTGGTGAAACACTGTCTCTACTAAAAATACAAAAATTAGCCAGGCATAGTGGTGTGCACCTGTAATCCCAGCTACCTAGCTACTAGGGAGGCTGAGGCAGGAGAATCGCTTGAACCTGGGAGGCGGAGGTTGCAGTGAGCTGTGATCATGCCACTGCACTCCAGCCTGGGTAACAGAGCGA
>NW_012116021.1:1287055-1293165 GCF_000951035.1 Colobus angolensis palliatus | reverse complement strand
TTGCAGTGAGCCGAGATCACGCCACTGCACTCCAGCCTGGGCGACAGAGCGAGACTCCGTCTAAAAAAAAAAAAAAAAAAAGAGAGGCTTGCAAGAGTCTGATAAGGAGTCTGATAAAGTACTGGCCAGCTTGTCCTATTGACATTTGGATTATGTAAACCAGGAATGGGACAATATAGAACTATTAGTATTATTATTTTGTGACAGAGTCTCGCTCTATCACCAGGCTGGAGTGCAGTGGCACATAGAACTATTATTAAGAGGCAGTGTAACATAGTGTCTAGGAATTTGGACTCTGGGCTCTCATCCTGTTTCACTTGCTAACTAGCTGTGACTTGAGACAAATTGCTTAACCTCTCTGTGCCTGGGTTTTCCCATCTGCTGAGTGAGGATAGTAAGAGCAGCTCTGGCATAAGCACAGCTGTGAAGATTAATAATAAAGTGCTTGGAGTTGTGTTTGGCACAACATACCCACTCAGTAATCGTTAACTGTTAGCAAATTCTCACCCTGTGAACAAATCTGAAAAATGCAAATCCTAAAACACTTTAAACGTTAATCAATAAACTCATCATTCTGAGCTGGCGTCCAAATGGATTGCAAACTGTGTTTGTCACAATTGCCACGTGGTGGCGTGCCTGCTGCTGGCTCTGGAGAAATTGAATTATGCCAGTTCTGAATGGTACCAGGTCTTCAGGAGGCTGGCCACTGTGAGACATGCTAACTGTCCTGCAGCACAGCCCAGGGGCTGCTTAGGCGGGAAGGCACACAGAGAAAAAGGGCCAGGCTTGGTAGAAGGGGGTTGGGGTCAACGGGCTGGCAGGGGCAGAGGACAGAATCCTACACAAAGCAGGCCGAGGGGAAAGGAGCAAGACTCCCCTGCTAGGGCAGGGCAGAAGCCATCTGAAAAAGTCTCTCTCTTGCCCTTTATCTCTTGCGAGTACCATGGCCTTTTCTCTGCTAGCTTATTGACTCACCTGCTCCATTTTCCCAGTTTCTTTGCCCCCTCATCACCTGGACTGACCATAGCACTGACTCCAGAGGCTGTCGAACTCCCCCTGCTCACTGCAGTCTTTGGGTGAAGGGAGAGGTCACGATGGATATGTTCAGGTCAGAAAGGTTCATGGAGGAGTGACATTCACTGAGAATCTGAAAGACACCCCAGAGGGAGGAGTATTCCAGGCAGAGACACTGTAGGTGCACACAAAGCCAGGGAGTGGTACAAGAGCTTGGGCCTTAAAGAAATGGGAGATGCCTGGGATGGTGGGAGTGTCCAGTTCCTGAAAATGGGAACAAAGCTCTCAGGGGCACAAGCCTCAGGGGGAGCTCGTATGCCTGTGAGGGACTTGAAGCTTTCTCCTGGAGCCAGAAGACCCTTATAGACAGATGTCAAGCAAGTAAGAGACATGATCAGATTGGCATTTTAAAAAGGTCTCTCCCCAGCAGTGTGGATGCCATATTGGAGGGGGCTGGGTTCTGAGGTGGAGCCCCAGTTAGGAGACTTCTGAAGTCATCCAGGTGAGAGGGGAGAGGTGGGACTGGAGTAGCTGGGGCTGAATTATGGCTCCGGCAGTTTTCAGCTGTGTGATCTTGAGCACATTACTTACCCTTTCTGAGTTTTATCCCTAGTGGTACCTGGCATATAGCAGGAGCTCAGCACATATATGTTGAATGAATAAGTGAATGCATGTCAAGAACCCATCGACATGCATGGCCAGACTGAAGACAGAACACCATGCCGAGCCTGAAAGGACGCTCGTGTCACTGGGCTGGGAGCCTGGGGAACATCTCCAGATCTTCCAAACCCCGGGCCTTGCTCGCTCACCCCATCGTTTACCTCTTGCCTATCTCCCACCTTGCCCTTGGAATAAAAGCCACTCAGATGGGGAGGCAAAGCTGCAAATGGACTGGCCCTGCCACGAAGGCAGGGTTCTTGCCAGGCTGCAAGAATCGAGGGTAAGGTCCCGAACCTGCCCTGTCTGCTTCGGTCTCCAGAAAGCCTTCCTGAGGGAGACCAGGATAGCAGAGGCGCCAGTCTCAGGTGGAAGAGGAGGTGAGCTTTCACCCTGTCTCTCATTCTGTTTCCTGACCTGTAGTGGTTGAGAGGCAAAGAGGTGCCCAGCTCTCCTTAGACTACTGCATCTCCGTCCCCTCCACTCAGCCACAAACCATTAGGCAGGCACCCAAGCACCGCCCGCGCTGCGCTGGTCCCGAGCCGTTCTCGACAGCGGTGGCAGCCTCAGCCGCGCTCACCTGCATCTCCCCAGAGCGCCCGCCAGAGCGCGCTGTTGGACAGCGAGCAGAGCCACGCTTTTGGGGCGGAAGAGCGGCGAGGTCAGCACCGCGGACTGGAGCACTCGGGGCGGGTGGGGAGGACTAGCGGAGGACGTAGATTGGAGCGCAGGAGACCTTCAGGAGCTCCTACGCCCTCTAAGAGGCTTGGCGTAGTCCGGCCAGGTCTCGGGGACGCGCGGACACCAGCCTCCCCAGCCTTAGGTCTGGAATCCCGCGGGTTGGGGGACGGGGCGGCGGCATTGTGAGGGCTCGGCGGAGGCGCCAGGGGGCGCTAGCTGGCTTCTCGCCGCAGATCCAGGCCGCGGCTGTTCCACAAGGTCCCGCGCCCCGCGATCCTGGCCCAGCGGTCGGAGAAGGTGCGGCGGAGACCACCCGTTCCTCCTCTCCCTCCCTCCCTCCCTCTTCGGCCCGCGGGGAGTGGCGCCCGCCATCCAGTGCCGCTCCTCCGCGCCCTGCACCGCCATCCGCACCCTTTCTCGGGCCAAGCTTCCCCGCGCCCCCGTTCCTGGTATCCGCGCCGGTCCCCGTGGCTCCTTCACGGCTCTCTCCTGGAATTTAGCTTCCGGGAAGGGTTTGGCGGATTCTCAGACTGGAGAAGGCGGGCCCGAGCAGAGGCCCGAGTAATTTCGAGAAGCCCGGTGGCTGGGCGTCGATGTTCGCCCTGGCCTCAGTGACCCAGTAATCCCAGAGTAGGAGGAACAGGCTCGCTACGGGGAAAGGCGAGCTTCTGGCACCGAGAAAAGATACGCAACAGCAAGCCATCGTTGTCTGTACGCTGTCTCTGGGAGCGCTGCTCCTCTGAACCTCGACTTTCCCCAGGCACGCACCTCAGAGCTGAGCCCCCTGGGGACTCCCAAGCTCTGCGTCTCCCTGAGTCCTGAGGCAGGAGAGGAGGAGGCTGCAGGGGCGGACTGAGCCTCCTCCCCACAGCCGTACCCTGGCGCCCTGGAAGCCTGGAACGTACATTTGAGGCCAGAGCGACTCTTGCCTCTTTTCCAGTGAGCTGGGGGAAAGCTACACTCCTGAGGAGACCGACCTTCGAGGGCGACATGAGCGCGTGTTTGGGGCAGGAACCGGCCGGCCCTCCCTGCTACCCCCTGAAACTGGATGGCCCCCCTTTCATTCCCCCGGCTCAGGAGAGGCTTGACCCTACGGAAGCTCGAGGGCGCAGGCCTGGAGGAAAGAGAGGAACAGAAATCCAGGCTGTAGGGGAGCAGCTGGAAAGCTGGAGAAATCGGAGGAAGGATGCGCTGGCTGTTCTTCCCCCACCCGCATTCCTGAGATTGGGGCTGCAGCCCCCTCAAAACCTGCCCTGCAGGTCCAAGTAGTACCCAGCGATCAAGCAGTAGAATTTGGGCAGGACCCCGGAAGAGGCTTGCAGGATGGGACAGAGCCCACAAGAATCATCCGAGGCTGCACCGCGCCCAGTCCCTCAAGACAGAGCGAGACCCAGATAACCCCCGCGCGCGGACCCGCAGCGTTCTGTGACTCCACCGCGGAGTCCAAAAGGCAGCTGAGGGTGGGAGCGGAGGAGACGGGAGGGGGGCCGCCGGCGCCCGGCGAGTGAGGCGCGTCAATGGGCCGCAGGGGCCGGATCGGTGGCCTAATGGATTCAGGCCTGCACGGCAGAGGCGCACCCGGCGGCCTGTCCGCGCTCTCAATAGCGGACAATGGAGTCCCGGGGTGACCTGAACAAAGAATTTGGAAGTAGTTAAACTGCAGAACACGTTCTGGGCCTGGGTGCCTCCTTTCAAAAGGAGCGCTGGGAGAAGAAAAGAAAGCACTGGGGGGTGAAGGGGGTGAGAAAATGCCCAGGGGAAAAGTTGGTAGGTCGCCCTAGTTGCCGCCAGCTACCAGACGCCAGGAATTCAATAGGAAATGGGGGAGGGGTGGCCCAAGTCTACCAGACATCAAGCAGAGTCAGATAAAGTTCTCCAGGAGATGACTGGGGTTCAGGAACAGGACTGAGCTTTCGCCCAGGGCAGGAAGCACCTACCCCCACAACACACACACACACACACACACACACACACACACACACACACACAGACACACACACGGTCAAGGCCAGGAGAAGCTTCCCTAGGGCTTTGGAGCTAGAACAGGAACCAGTGAGTGGAGGGGCTGTCTGCGCCCCTGTGTCTAACCATACATGGTGCTGCTTCCCTCCTTGGCCCCTCTAACAGGAGGACAGGGCCTCCTCTTTGAGCCCTTTCACAGAGCTTGTTTTTGTTTTTCCTTCCCCATCCAGTTCAGAAAGACTAGGTTCTGTCTCTCAACCCCTTCTTCACTCCCCACCCCACACAACCAGCAGTCTAGGTTCTTCTATGAGAATATGTATTTTTTATTTTAAAGTCAGGCCTCTAGGTGTAAAATACAGGGCCAATTATTATTTTATTTCATTTTTTTCTAAATTTTCTAATTTTTCCACAATGAGCACAGCCACAGCATAGGAAAAGAAGACATTTAAAAGGCAGTCAGTTATACTGGTATCAAACTAACTTAGAAGAGGAGGAACTTGAAAGACTGTGGAAACCAAAAGGGTAAATAAAATGATGGAATAAATGGTTAGGAGAGGAACCGAAAAGAAGAAAGGAGCGGTGGCTGCCACGTTCCTGGGAGGCGGTGCCTCTGGAATCCTAGAGAACACTCCCTGGCCAGGAGGCTTCCCCCTTGGAAGGTGCTTGGCTTGCAAGGGGTTAACAGTATTGCTCATGAACTTGGCCTGTCTGGCTGGCTCGTGATGAATGGTGAGACCTGCTGACAAGTTCAGCCTAGGGACCTCCCCTGCTGTGGAAGTGGGAGAAACACACACAGGCGGAGGGGACCCAGGGCGAGTCACCAAGGGCGCGTGGTTCGGCGTGCCAGGCGTGCTGCTCTGCCTGCTCTCTTGGCTTCTGTCTCCCTTCGGCCGATCGCCCCCTATCCTGAAGCTTTCCAATATCATCTTGGAGCCCCAAAGTTTCCTGGGTCCTCTGCGTTGTGTGTCCCAGAACCCCTTGCCTGCCCCTGCGGGAAACGTGGAGCGGGACTTCGGGAGCCGGCCCAGGGGAGGCCAGATTCAGCATTTGGACAGCGGCTCCGGGGCGCAGTCGGCCCCGCGGCGCCGTCGGCCCCGCGAGTTTGCAGGTGCACAGCCTCGGGCAGATGGCGGGTAGGAGGGCCGCGGGGCTGCTCTGGGTCTTGGAGAAGCAGGACCCAGCCTGGAGGGCATCCCAGCTCCGAATGGGACACGTTTTCCCGAGCTAAAAGATCCCTTCTGAGCTCATACGGGCCCCCCCCCGGCACCAGCCAAGCCAGCGTGGATGTCCCCAGCCTAACCAACACCTATGCTGAGGGTAAAGACAAGAGGCCCCCTTTCATCCCGGAGGTGGACGCCCCTCATGCCCTCAGCTCTCCATTCTTCCCAAAGCAGCCTGGATCCCTGAGTCTGGAGCTGCCAGCGAGGCTTCCAACCCGCTGCTTGCCATCACCTCCCAGGTCGTTGGTGGCTCCGGGTGAGTCTGGAGGCGCAGGAAGGAGAGAGGGGACGAATGGCGTTGCGACTCCCAGGGAAAAGCTGGGAGGCAAGCGGGGCGTGGGGAGGAAAGGCCAAAGCACACGGCTGGACGCCCCTCACAGTCTGCCTCCGCCCCCTCCATTCCGCACTGGTCGGGGTGAAGGGGGAGCGGGGGGGAGTCGCGCTGACGTCACTGCGGGCCGTGCCCGCCCGAGAAGGCGGCGCTGGGAGCCGCTCAGAGCCCAGAGAAGCGGCGCGCGGCCAGGAGCCCCCGCTCCGCCACTGTCTGCCTCCGCCCCCTCCATTCCGCACTGGTCG
>NW_012116021.1:1281891-1286969 GCF_000951035.1 Colobus angolensis palliatus | reverse complement strand
CCGGGAACGCGCCTGATCAGGGGCGGAGGAGCCACTGTCCTCACAGCCGCCCCACCCGCGCCGCTGCCTCGCTGGGGCCCGGGCCCCCTTCCTGGTCCGTAAGTGCCACTGCCCGCTGTGTCTCGGCGAGGCTGGGGAGCGAGGGCTAGGGAGTGAGGGCGGTGGCTTCGGCCAGGGCAGCGTCAGGGAGCTGGGCTGGACTGAGAGAGGGGGCTGGGGCATCCCTGCCCGGCCCCCTTGGGCAGCTCAGGCGGCTGGGGCTTCCCTTTGCCGCTGGGGCGAGATGAGGGGTGCGCTCCCACTGCGGGTGGGAGGCAGGACTCAGTCATCCCGGGCAAAGGGTTGTGGGGCAGTGGGAAGCTCCCAGAGGTGAGGACTTTGGGTGAGCGGAAAGGGGAAGGGCGCAGGGTCGGCTGGAAGTTGTGGGACTGCAGACAGGTTCAGCAGAAAGGAAGGTTTCCGAAGTGAGGTTCCTGTGAGTCCCAGGATCGCCCTCTCCCTAGCCACTGCCCCCTACCCTTTCCTTCTTATCCCCTCCCCCACAAAAAATAATAACCTAGAAAGCAGCTTCCTGAAAAAAATATTTTGAGAAAAATGCACCACACAGCACCCACTCTAGACAAGATTTACGACGTTTTTCCCCCTCTGAAATGGGAAGTTGTTGGGAAATCCTATCCACTCTGCTCCCCACTCCGTGCCCCAGAACAGGCCTCTTTGGTCTGTCCGTGGTGTGGGCGTCTCTGCAGCCTCCTCCAGCCTAGGCTCCACTGAGCTGGTGAAGAATAAGGGCAGCGGTGGAGGTTGAGCCAAGTGAGGGGCTTCTTTGGGAGAAGGGTTGGTGGGGGAGTTGGTCCAGTTTGGACCCATCAGAGCAGGAGGTAAAAGAAGCTGGGAGAAGTTCCAGGGTCAGATCGCAGAAGCAGTACTGGAGTCCAGAAAAACACAAGGAGTCTTTGAGGCTGGGGAGAAATCGAGGTGCTGGGCCTAGAGGGAGCCCCCTTTTGTGTCCCCATATCCTGGAGGAGGGGCATTCTTAAGCCATGGAGTGGAAGAGGATGGAGTTTGAGGGTCTACCTTTCAATCAAGGAACAGTGGCCAGAGGTTAGGCTAAGTGGACACTGAGATGGGGGCATCATACAGGGTCACCCTCAGGACTTCCATTAGCAGTATCTGCTGCTGGAGACCCCAGGCAAGGGGTAGTCCTTTGTCCAGGTCTTTTCAGGAGGGGTGTTTTCAGGTTCTTGCCCAGTTTAGGCCTCCCCAGAGCCCACACCTCAGCTGCTGAGGAGAGAGGCTGGATGTGGGAGCCAGAGAGAGCATTAGCGCTCAATTGACCATGTGTACGTAAAGGTGGGTGTGCAGGCTCTGGGACCTCCTGGTTACAGGGAGCTGGGTCTATCTGAACTGGCCCATTGCTGGGTCTCTCAGCTAGCAGTCTTGCCGGCCTCCAGACAATAGGGAGATCAGCTTAATCAAAGCTTGGGCCTGAGGAAGGAACAAGGGAGGGAGCGGGCAGTGGGGTGACGGCACCCTGGACTTAGCCTAGATTGTGGCTGGAGACACTGTCTCCTAATTAAGAACCTTTGGGGCTCAGGAAAGGAGCACTAGCTCCAGGTTGAATCGCAGGCTGGGTGGCTGCATCTACCTGGAGTAGTAACTGGGGAGTTCCATTGGCCTCCGGCTCCCAGCCTCTAGATCAGGGCAAGTCTGGTCTCAGTAGAAGGGTGCCTGCACAGGGGTATTGACTAGGGTCAGAACTGTCCCCTTTTCCTGCCACTTAACCCCTTAATTTGCTATGTCCTGAAATAGAAGGCACACTCCTGTGGATTGTCAGGTCCCCTGCACTGAGTTGTATAACTACCAATAGGAAACAGGAACTTGGGCCAAAGCCAGCTTGGAGTCCAAGCAGCTGCCACTGCCAGTGGGTACAAGAGTGTACACGTGTACAGACATGGGCAAGGTACCAGCCACCTGTCTTAGGCTGGCTGCTAGATGGGTGTATGGGCCAAGTGTGTGAGCGGGTATTGTGCAGATTTGCTGAGTCGAGGGAGTGCAGGACATGCATGTGTTTGCAGTAGGAATGGGCATTTCCATTGATCTGGATATGGGAGTTTCATGGCCCAGGGGCTCTCTTTCCTCAGTAGAGGTCTGAATATGAAAAATTGAGTCCCAGGCCCTCAGTGGAGGCACCTAGTTGCTGAGGCTTTCTCTTTCTCTGGCTGTTAGCTTCTCCTGGTAGCTGCAGGTGCCCCTGGAGCCTGGGTTCAGGACTGAAGGGAGGAGGTGGAAGAAGTTCAGGGCAAGTTGGGAGGTGGAGAGGCAGGCCTGGCAGGCAGCTCTCAGCACCATGGCCAGGGCCCAACCACTGCCACTGGTGCTTTGGCCTGGGTGCCCAAGTGGCCAACCAGACCCAGTACCTGATCTTCCGAAAATTTAGGGACTGTGCTGGGGCTGAAGGCCAAGGCCAGGGGTTTGGTGTGAGGAAAGCTCATGGAACCCAGACCCAGCCTGAATTGCTGGCAAAGGGGCAATCTGGGTCAATGCTGGTGGCTGGTCAGGTTCTCCCAACTTGGTCTCTGAATTGGCCTGCCCAGCAGTCTGCCAGCCTCAGCTGGCAGTGCCCAGCCCACACAATGCGCTTTTGCCTGGTGTCGACCTGGATGGCTTCCCGGGCTCCTGTTAAGCTGTGTGTGGAAGCTGGCTGCCAACCCACGGAGACTGCAGCTGCCTTGACCCACCGGAACAGCCTCCTCTCAGGAGCCTATGGCCTTGAGTCTCCGTCTTTCTGTGGCTTTCTTCCAGGGAATGGGGCTGCAGTGAGGTGGAGGAGGCACTGATTTGGGGGCAGGTCCCACTCAAGCAGGGTGTGGGAGCCTCCCCTTGGCCAGCCTCACCTGCTCCCAAAAGGGACTCGATTTCCCAAAAAGACAGTAGAGATGTGGCTCTGATGCATCTGAACTGAATTAAAATCAGTCTTTTAATTTTTTCTCCCAGAGCCCCAACCCGTCTTAGGCTTGCAGGCCGGCCTTCGCGCGCGGTTACCGTGAGTCTCGCTGAGGAGCCATTTTGTGCAGCATCCTGCTTAAATCACACTCTGAGGGGCTCGTTCCTCGCTCTCTCTTCCCCCTCGCTTCCTCTCTTTTTTCCCTCTCTCTCAGGTGAACCATGCTTCTGGGCCTCTCCCTGCCTCCGCAGCCCCACCCTTCCCACCCCTGGGTGGCCCCGAAAGGACTAGGGCTCTGAAGGCCGCCCACACACACATCAAGAAGGGAAGAGGGTGCAGATTCCTGGAGCTGCAGGAGGAGGGGAAGCGAGGGGCGCCTCCCAATTATGGAAATCCTAGGAATTAACTGTCTCGGGCCCAAATTCAGAGCTTCCTTCCTGAACCGTGACGGGCCTCTCTGATCCTCTGCTGGTTCAGCTGTCCAGCCCTTGTTCACCTTCTGGAAAAAGGAATGTGTCTGTGAAGTGGGATTTCGAGGGAGACATGTAAATGGCAGGTTTGGTTGGTCACAAGCTGGCTGGGATGAGAGCAGGATGTCACCTGCCTCGGATTTAGAGTTGGGATGAAATTAGAACAAACCACAGACAAGCAGTGGGGAAAGAGGCACTTGACAAAATCTGGAACTTGACAAAATCCACGTGTGTCATTTTTAGGGGAGTAGCGGAAGGAAGGGGCTTTTAGTAAAATCATGAAATATTTTCCAAACCATCCACTTTTGGCTCCTTCTTTCCAACTCATCCTGCCAGGATTTTGCCTGGCCCAGAGTGGCCCAGTGCCCCAGACCCCACTAAAATGAATCTGCACGTGTACCTCCATCTAACCCCACAGTGCTCACTGTAGACAGCAGCAGTGAGAGTCTCTGTGACTCCCGTGTATTGACGGCTGGAATCTGGGAATCAACTTGCCTAGTCCCACGTAAAATCTCTCCCTAGCTGAGCTTAAGATTTTTCTGGGGGCATCTAGGAGCAAAGATATTGCATTTTTCATATTTAATCCTTTGCCTCTTGGGGATGGCTGACAGGCGGAGGTGAATCATAGGGCTCAAGGCTGGAGGGTAGCCACAGCAGCAAGGAAGAAGGGGGTGATGGCTGGGATGAGCACAAAGTGGTACCCATAGGCCACTCACATCTGGAAGGCTGCAATGGTACCACCAATTCAGCTGCCAGGCTCAGTTTAGGGGTGATTCTGGGAGACCCAAGGTGGCAGTCTCTTTCCACTGTTGTGGCTACTCGGAGTGAGTGGGACACGTGTGTGCTGAGAGCTGGAGAAGGAGAGTGGAGGCATGGCTTTGTGCTTTAATTTTTGGTGAAATCTGAATTTAACCAGGAGCCAAGATAGAGCCTAGGACTTCTCCAAGGTGCTTGGCACAATCGGTTTTACACTCCTAGTGTGGTTAGGAACCTAGAGAGAGAAGGGACCCAGCAGCCTGATACCTAGGACCAAGGCCAGGGCCTGGCCCAAGTGGAGCATAGCTCAGGAACCTCTGAGTGCCAGGTGTTATGGGTAGGACACCGACCTGCGCTCACCCGGACACTTAATTCCTCCCCCAATCCCTGGTCTCTGCCGTGTAGGCTAGATCTACTGCAAGTGCTGGGCATGCGGAAAGGAAGAGAGAAGTTAAAGGTGAAACGGCTTCTGCTCTCGGCCTCTCCGTGAGAGCTCTCGGTCCTCCTGTGGAGATCTCCAGGTCCTATCACACGAGTCCCTAAACCTTGTCACCTGAGCATTCTTGTCTCCCAAACTCTGATGGTCCGCAGTGGCTACTGGGCTCCCTGGGCCCTGGGAGGAAGACGGAGGAGTTTGGGGGAAAGACCAGACGGTGCGCACCCACGCGCGCAGCCCTAAAGCTTCTGAGGGCAGAGGGGGCGCTTCCTTGCCCTCCGGGTTGGGAAGCCGTGAACGCCGAGGCCATTGTAAGGCTGGGTGGTGCGGAGCGCGGGAAGGGGGCTGGGATTTGAATGAGAGCCTGTGATTGGCCGATCCCTGGACTGACGTCACTTCCCCGCGGGGCGATTAGCCTGCGAGAGAAGGGCCGGCGGTCCAGTGCGCTGGGGGCGGCGGGGGCGCCCGAGGC
>NW_012116021.1:1270715-1281392 GCF_000951035.1 Colobus angolensis palliatus | reverse complement strand
CGAGAGGAGCCTAGCGCCGGCCCAGCGGACTCCAGCTCCACGGAGCGGCCGCGCCCCGACCAGGTACCTGACCTCGGCTCTCTCTCTGGGGACACTTTCAGTGCCAGCTTTCCTCCAGTCCTCCTCTTTCCTGGTACCCCACCCCTATCCCCCAACGCCGGAGCAGAAACCCCAAAGTGGAGCGGGCCGGGGAGAGGGAGGGGGTTGGGGTTGCAGAGGGGTCGCTGGAAGGGGAAGGCGCCAGCCTTCGCCTTCACCCCATAAATCAGGCTGGAACAATCCGCTCTCGGAGCCGCGGACGGGGATTTTGGGATGCAAATACGATGGGAGAGAGACAGCGGTCGGTAGGGGGTGGGTGGAGGGAGTGAATGGGGTGGGCTGGGGGCTGCCCTGCCGCTAACAATGCGGCCTTTATCGAATTATTCGACGAGTCAGCCCCTGAGCGCCATTAGCATACGGCTGGGGGGTTGCCGGAGCTTCGCCCCTCGGTGAGGTCAAGTTCTTGATAATTTGATCACTTTTCACGGGCTCTGGCAGCTGCCTTTGTGTGCAGTTGGGGGGTCTGTGTGCAGCGTGAAGCGGAGCAGAACTGGCGGGGAGTGCGCTCAATGGCAAGGGGCCAGGGCAGGGGCCTCCCTCCCCGACGGGCCGGCCCTGCCCTGCATACAAACCAAGAGCCGGCAGGCAGGAGGAACCGAGCTCAGTTTCCCTACCTCTACGCCAGCCCCGACTGGACTGCTCCTGCCCGAGCCTCCCCAACTTCCCGCAAGGTTAAGGTGCAGGCAAGCTCCCAGAGTTCCCCCTCCTCCCTGCCCCAAGAAGTCACGACATAAGATGTATTACAATGTCTAGCAAATAAAAAAGCAATTGGGGGAAATCTGAATTCGTTCCCATGGCAACCCAATGCAGCACACCCGGCCACTCAGGCTCCCAGCCCCTCTTAACTGGGCTCAGGCAGTGGGGCTTGCCCCTGCTCAGTGCGTGGGGGTCCTGGCCCCACACAGTGCTAGGGTCCCTCTCGAGTTTCTCATCTGCCTTCAGGTCACTTTTCACCCTGATGCCTTGGCTTGTCCTGAAGCTCAGGGCTCCTGCAGCTTGGGAAACCTCCCAAGCTCCCCAACCAGTGGCTGTAGACCAAGGAAGGGACACTGCCCGGCTTCAGGGAAGAAAGGTAGGCTCAGACTCCCTGATTGGTAGGGGGGCTTTCTAAGTATATGGGTATGTGAGTGCTATGATAGACAGGCTGAAATGAACTGGCACCACCAGCCAGCCCTGACCGCCATCCCCTCACCCTTTTACATGAGAGGAAACAGATCTGGGGATCTGAAGTGACTCCCTAAGGGTCACACAGCTCAGAAGGCAGAGCTGGATCCCAGGCCACCTTATGTACATCTTGGCTCACTTCATTCCCCAGAGCCTCTCCCTCAGTGATTTTCATGGCCCCTCTTCTCCCAGCCTTTGCCCAGCCCTCTTGTAAAAATAGAAATATTTTTTCCATCTTCACTCGTGCAAGCCTTTTTTGTTCTTTGCCTAACAAAAGTATTTTGAAAATAGGGTATATGTGTAAATGGTGAAAATTCAAACAGTACAAAAGGAAAATCCCTTGGCTCTAAGGAGAAGAACTGTGTGGCTGAGGTGGACGGTGGAGAGAGATATTCCCTGTATACCTTGGAATTGTGAACCCTGTGAGTCTGTTAGCATTCACAGTAAAATTAAATAAAAGTACAAACAAAAGATCAGGCAGGGAAAGTCAGCTGCCCTCCTACTTCGGTCCCCAGTTCTGCTCAGAGATAATCACGGACAGAAGGTTTTCTGAATCGCATTGTACCCCTCCTCCATTTTGAAATACCAGTCTCCCTTTTTTTCTGACAGGAGGCTGGTGAAGGGTGACTAGAGTGTTTTGGGATTCACGAGGCTATGGGCTGCATCCCTTGGGCCATCCCTCCCTTCCCAACGCACCTGGGAGCCTGTGTGCTGATGGTGACCTCATTTCGGAGGAAACCGGAGCAGCGCTTCCTGCCCCCTTGCCCTGCACTCCCTGCCTCCCTCCCTCACCGTCCAGCGGGTGTGGGCAAACCCCGGGCCCCAGGCTTCGATCTTCCTCTCCCACCACCCCTACCCCTTTGCTGTGTTACAAGAACTAATCCTTCACTTGCCAGGGTGGCTTTGCACCTTCCCAGCAGTGTCTACACAGTTCAGATGAGTGTTGTTTTTAAACACCACTGTCCCATACCATCTGGGCTGGGCTGAAACCCAAGTTGAGGGTCCGATGAAGGAGGAGTCTGTGCGGGAGGGCAACGCGGCATTTTTTCGCTTTCTACGAAAATCTGTTGATGCAAACCTCCCGCTTCAGAGAAAGATCGCGGCAGCAAGGCTGCGGAGGGCGATGAGCAGGCCAGTTCTAATATCCAGGAGCCCATCCCGCACCTTCCCGAAATGGCCCTCGGAGAGAGGCCAGAGGCCAACCCATCCCATTTCGGCCTCCTGGTACGAATGCCTGCCCCTAATAGAGCAATGTTCGAATCCCCCTTGGCCCAAGGCACAGACTCAAAATTAGTGTCTGGGCCCATCAACTTCTTCAGGCCTGCCTGGACCTGGAGTAGCCAGAGGGGTCTGGGGCCTTCTCAGCCCCTCCTCTCCTCCATTCCTGTGCCCCAGGAAGGCCTTCCCCAAGCCTCCTCTGGCCACTGGGTCCCCACGTTTGGGCTTCATTTTTGTCTCCAGTTTGTGCTACTCTTTCTTCATCCAAAAAGGTGTTGGAGATTCCGAGAATCTGCTGCAGCTTGGAAGCCAGAATCTTAGAGAATCTCGGATACTTCTCACCCCATTCCTTTCATTTTACACCTAGAAATGGTGTAAAAAGGCCCAGTGGCTCGCGGAAGGTCGCACAGAAGGCCACTGACAGAGCAGCGATCAGGACAGCCACCGTGGTGGGCGAGGCATCTGGGGCTTCCTTTTCTCTGGTCCACGAACTCCCAACTCCGAATGCGGTGGGACTGCATGGGCCTCTGCCCGGGTCAAAGAAATGCGCCGCCGAGAGGAGGCTGCGGTGCGGCCCTGAGACCTGATCTCCACAGGCCGGAGAGTTCTCTGCTGGCTGCGGCCCGACCTCCCGGGAAATGGGACCAGAGTGCGGAGGGAGCCCGGCCAGGAGGCCTCCTAGGACCCAGCCGCGACGCTGAAAAGCATGAAGGGTCGGAATTAGGCACTCATTTAGCGAGCGTTACTAATCCGAAGTTACAGCGCTAATTCCCTGATCTGGCCGCTCCCACACGCAGCGCGGGGATTAGAGGCGCGGCCGCCGCCCGCCCCGCCCTCACACCCCAAACGCGCCCGCCCTGCGCCCTCGAGGCTTCGGGCTCAGGGCTAATCCGCCGCTCCGCGCTCGCCTGGCCCGAGCGCGCGGCGGGTCGGGCTCGGCCAGCTGGGGCGAGCCGGCCTGTTCGCTGACTCGGGCGCCCGGGTCCGGGCTGGGCAAGGAGCGCTTGGCTTCCAGCCACGGGACAGCCCAGGCGGGACGGCTGCGCCCTCCAGGGCCCAGGCGAGGCCGCGCGGTGGAGAACCGCCGGGATTTCTCCAACCCGCGTATGCGCACCCACAGCAGCGGCCTTTGGAGGCCGCGGCGCCATTTTAGTGGCCTTCCTTCCCCCTTGGCATCTGTCGTGTACGGTGTGGCTGGGTGTCCCCAGTTCCCCCATCCCGCCCTGACTTTGGCTGCCCGCTCCACCAGCCTGGATAGAGTGACCAATCAGCTCTGACCTAGGGTGGGATGCACGTCACCATGGCGACGGCTAGGGCGCCCTGGCGGTGCTGCCCATCGTAGAGGGCGAGTCTTCACTCCGCGTGGATGGGTGTGAAGGGAAGGTGGGGACAGGTGCGGGGGAGGGGCGGACGGAGGCAGGCCGTGGCACCTCGTCCCCATTCCCACCCCATTTTGCCTACAGTCAGTTCAGCTGGGTCAGGCGGGGGACAAATGGATGTTGTGGAAGGTGCCTGGGTAGGGGCCTGGGCTCGTTCTGGGGCGGCTCTTCCACCGGTCGTCTCATCCCCCGCAGGACCTAGCTCTGGTATAAAGGCTTATCTTGGTCTCTCATCCTCTTCTATGTCTCTCTGCCAAAGACAGTGGTATTCAGGAGCCTCCAGACGCTTGCCCCTCAATTTTCTTGCTGTGAAGTGCTGTGATTTTAGACAAGTCGCTTTCCCTAGGTCTTAGTTTTTGCATCCAGAAGATGGGCTGCTGTGCAGGCTCATGTATGGAAAGCCTTGAGTGCACACTGGGTGCTCTTTCAGTGTTAGAGCTCCTTCTCCCTTAGCAGGGAGTGCAAGACCTTTGGGGGCAGGATTCAGAACCTGAGGATGTCCTTTCTGTCCAGCGCAGCCAAGTTTGGGTGTCTCGTGGCTTCCTAGAGCCAGCTTTTCATCTCTTCTCCAGACAGCTGGCAGAGGAGGGGAGGATTTTTAAAAATAGAGCCAGGGTGGGGGCTGTGGCTGGAACAAAACCTTGGTCAGTGGCTCTGAGAATGGGGCGCTGCAGCTCCTAAAGCTCTGGCTCCTTCCTTCAAGCCTGGTCTGGCTTAAGCACCACTTTAAGTGGTCCTGGCATTCACTGGCCAGCCCCTCACTGCAATTGAGCTGCAGGGGTTTGAAAAGAGGGCCAGGGCCTCAATGACAGGACCTTGGGCCAGGCTAATTGGTTTTGGTTCAAGGGGATACTGGATTTGTGAAAAGCTCCAAACCGCCTTTCCCACGCCAGAGCCAGGCCACGGCTTTAAGGAGAAGGGTTCAAGGAGCTTGGGGCCAGGCAAGAAACCTGGGAGTGAAGTGCCTTCAGCTGATGACCCTGCTCTCATGGCCAAGACAGCCCTCTGGTTGGAGAGGGTAGGAAGCTGTTGTGAGGCCACTTCCAGGAGCACCTGCATTTATGGCCTGTCAGGTACTCCAGAGTCAGTTGGATATATTCCTAACCTTCTCCTACACGTGGCTGTGCCAAGAAAGGGGCCTCCTCCTTTGGCATACCTTAGTGGTGGAGAGGCCCCATTTTCTCAAGTGGGATCATCCAGGAAAAGAAGCCAGCAATGGCCAGGTTTAATATTTCTTGCCCCAGGAGCTGGACTAAACCCAGGCTTTTATATTCTGGGGGCATCCTGGACTCTATCCTGAGGCAGGTATGCAGTTGGTCTCAAGGTGATAACCCACTTCTGTCTCTTGAAATGTCCTTACACTACCCTGGTCATGGACAAACAAAGCAGAGATGAGAAACAGGAAGCCCTTGGTACTTAAAAAAAAGAAGTCAAATATTTCTATTCTCAAAAGTCCAGTATTATGTTATGACTTAAATCTATCATCATTATAGATAATTTTAATATAAATGCCTTGAAGCATATATCTTAAGGTGTACCAGTTACCTATGTGTTTGGACAAAATGATTGCACATTCGTATATGTAATATACCCATTCTATGTGTGCATATATATATGTATACATGGTCTATATATCAAATCATATGCTTATATTAACAATCAGTTATGTTAAGGTTGAAGGCAGGGTGGGGTGCTATAAATCATCAGCCCCATTTAAAATAACAACGTTGCATTGACTGAGACCAGTGTTTCATGGTTCATTGTGTGTTGAGGGGAGCATTCCTATGTGATCACAGGCTGAAGAAACCCCCTACCTTTTTTATTATCATCCAAATTTTTCACTGTGTTTGCCCACTTGACGCATATAAATAGGAGAAAGGCACTTTGGAAAGATATAGAACTCTGTGTATCACATTTTCCATTTTTATTTCAATTTTTAATTGCCCAGAGCCTAATTTCTTTGGGCCTCTGCTGATTTGCACATTTGAGATTCATGTGTAAATATGCATGTGGCATGTGTGCACGCCTGGGCCTCCTTATCACAAAGTGTGCTCTCTCGGTGTTTAAATACGCACAATCCACATCGACATACGATTATGGGCTTACGTATTTGCTTCTTCTCTAGAATCGGGTTAATTTTCCCTTCGCTAATCTTCAAACCCATTAAGTTCCCCACCTCCCCACCCCCACAAAAAATTGCAAACCCTACCACAGACCAGTGGTCTCACCCCACTTCTCCAGCAAGCAGTTCTCCAGGCGGGGTGCTGGAGTGAAGGTTCCTATTAGGCAGACTTCATTAATGTTACCAAATATACCCTGGCACATTTACTCGCCTACTATGAAGTATTACCATAAATAATTAAAATTAAACTGCACTTGTCAAAATAAATGAACAAAGTAGAGTTAGTGATGTCTTTGCCTTGATTTGCTTGGTTTGCTTATTCACTAATTTGAAGAAAGAAAGTGGGAGAAGCAAAGAAAGAACACTGCTACAGACTGCCATGGGATGGGCAGAGGAGATGGGGAGAGAATGGAGGGGGAGAGAGAGAGAGAGAGAAAGATTGAGAGAGAGAGAGAGGGAGAGAGAGAGAGAGAGAGAGAGAGAGAGAGAGAGAGCCCTCAGTCATCTGCCCTTGGGTTTCCAGTCATTAGGGCACTCTGGGAGGCTGGAATGCAGCCTTTAACGTCAGCCCATAATGAATATTGAGGTGTGGATGTGGAAGGAGGGATTTCTTTGTTTACTGAGGAATGGCCATGGGAGTAGGGGAGAGGATTGCCTTTGGGGATTAAGGAGTGGGCTTTGTTTTTATAAAGGGCCTTACTTCTTTTCTGAAGTTTTCTGCAGCTAATTGATTCAATTCAGACATTCCTCTTCCCCACCCGGCCCTGGCCATGTGTTTGTGAGATGTGCACAGCCCCATTTCCCCATCTGCTCTGGCCTCTTTTTCCACTGTGACCCTTGAAAAGGGTGTGAACCTTCACATCAACGAGATCACAGGCTATGCGGAAAACAGTCAGGGGCCGAGACCTTTGTATGGATATGTGTGTGATATAGATGCACATACATATACACGCACATATATTAATAGAGGTATAATTTACATCTAGAAACAGATCATAGGTGTACAGTTCTGTGGGTTCTGACAAATGCATTTATACCCATGTACCCAACACCCAAGATAAATCTCATTTCCTTCATTCCAAAAACTTCTTTCCTACCTCTCAGCAGCCAATCCCTGCCAGTCCCCATTCTGATGTCTTACCATAGATTAGTTTTACCTATCCAGAGTTTCATATAAATGGAATGTATGCCAGGGCTTTTAAAAATGAATTTATTTCGAGTCTGGAGGGAGCACTGTCCAGGGAGGCCTGGTTGAGCGTGTGTCCAGGAGCACTGGACTTGTGTTAAACACTGTCCCCTTGTATGGGCCCGGAAGTCAAACCTGTCATTAGATTGTTTTTTTTTTTTTTTGGTTAGGGGAGCTGGTGTGGGCTGGTCGTCCTCCAGGAGAACCCTGTTCTCACCCGAGGTCTGTTAATGAGCTGGGGACAGGTGAGCCTCACACGTTCCAACTTGGCTGCCTTCAGCGGCATCCAGGAGCAATGGTGAGCTATTAATGGAAGGTGCCGGCTTTGTGCTAATTAGAACTTCCTTTCAGCTTCCATCTGCACAGACACTGGAGCCCCTCACTGGTCAGCCTCACCGTTCCAACCCCCCTCAGTTTGCAACCTAGTTTTTGTCCCCCCTGCCCCGCCCTCCATGAATTAGGGGGTACTATGAGTGGAGCTGCTTTTCTCTATCTCTGGTCAAATCCTGGCTCTTTGGGTATTGCAGAACTGCACTGGGTGGTATTTCTCAGGCCTTCTCTCTCTTGTTGGGGTGAAGATGGACTTGGAAGATGGAGTTGGAAAGGGATTTGGCCACCATGGGCACCCTCCTGGGTAGGCTGGACTTACATCATTGACCTGAGTTTGTTTTATGAAAGACCTCTCTCCTCTGCCCTCTGGAGACTGTGGCTTCAGACCCTTGTCCTTTCCATTACCCCCAGTCCTGATGTCTCCCAAGTCTGATGGTACCCACCCATCTCAACTACAGCTGCCATCTTTGCCATCTCAGGCAGCCTACAGGTAGAGGCTGTGTCCTTGGCCCTCTTCTGAAAAAAAAAAAAAAAAAAAAACCTATTTTTTTTCCTTCACTTTTGCTTTTTATTCCTTTCACCTCAGGCCCAAAGGACATAATTTTTTCTTTAATGGAAGTTGTCTCTTACGGAGGTTTCATTGAAAAAGAAGAAACAACGTCACATTAACGTCATTTAAAGAAAAAGCACCTCTCGGAATGGAGGTTGGGAAAGCTAGGGTTTCCTGCCTGAATATCAGTTCCTCTATTGAAATGAAGGGATGAAATCCCTTGTGAGGAACTCAAGAGAGGAGCGTTTCCTCAAAATGCTTTCTTTAGCTCCTGAGTCTCCTTAGGTCTACACTGGGCTTGTGTGTAAAAATGCCAAGCCCTCCCTGACAATGCATCTCATTCTCTTCTGCTTGAATTATCCTGATAATGAGAGTTCACCCACTTCTTTGACAGTGTAGACTAGGATTTTAAAAATTGGGAGTGAATTATTGGACAGTGTGACACTTCACCAGATTCCCTCAAGGTTCTGGACCTACGCTAAAGAGGGGTGGAAATGCTTCTGGGGTGTCCAGAAGGGCTGCAGAAATTCCCCATCACTGGTCATGGGGAGAGCAGGAGGACTGGCTTGCCTCTGTGGCCTATTCTGCCTCTGAAGGTGACAATTCCTGATTTGAGGCACTAGGGTGGAAGATCCAGGACTCTCCAGGACCAGGTTAATAAACTGGCAGTCCAGATTCCAGAAGGGCAGCAGCTGGGGACTGGAGACATGCCCATGCCTGTGGGACAGAGTTCTTTTGCATGCTTTGGACTTTACAACTCTGTATCCTTGACAAGTCACAGGCATCTCTGGGTGAAATGGGGACAATAGTACCCATACCTCCAAGGGTTATGTGAGAATTAAGTAAAATATACAAATAAAGTGCCTGGCATACAGTGGGCACTGAGCAAATGGTAGCTCTTTTTTCCAGGCTGGGGCAAGGGATGCATATAAAGTCTGGATCTGAAGTTTGAAATTCCACCTGCTGGAGACAGTGAACACCCCAGTAGATACCCCAAATCGCATAGAAGGACAGACGACGGGCTGCCTTCCTCCTCCAGGGCATGCCATACACACTGGGTCTGAAGTGGGAGAATCGGCACCCCAAAAAACGGCTTGTGGAGCGGGGTTGCACATGGGTGTAAAGTTCCCAGCTTGGCTGCCTTTAGAGATTTGAAGGGAGCAGGATCTGGACTGACTTGCGTTGCCAAGACGGCTGGGGCTGGGAGCCAAGGGGGTGCTGCCGGGAGGCCCGCGTTAGCTTGGGGTATGACATTTCTAACAGTAGGCGCCTTCCGAAAATGGTCTGGGGTTCCAGCTCTGGAAGGTTCCGAATCTCAGGATTCACGAGTGGCGCTGTCCGGAGGGAGCAGCCAGGGTTGTCCCGAGGTGGTCTCGGGCAGGCTTTCCACCGTGTGCTGTCTGGGTCGCAGGTGAGAACCTCATGGTTCTCCATTTCCGGAACTCCAGCTCTGAGCAGGCAGAGGGTCGCTCCCCTCGCCTGCCCCTGCGGTAGCCAAGCGGATGACTGGAAGCGTGGCTAGCTGGCGGGTAAGGAGCTCCGGGTGAGAGGAAACAGCCAGAGACCTCCAACCTCCTTAGCCGGTGCCCCCACCCGATTTCTCTCCTGCGTCCTGGGAGGGCATGGTTGAGGCGCCACCAGTGACCAGCAACCTCCTCAGGCTGTGGTTGTGACCTGAGGACGCGTGTGTCTCCGCCCCCAGGCCAACGCTAGGCGACCCTGAGTGCACCTTCAAGAAGGCCGGGCATGTTTCTGGGCGGTCGTGGGGGGTGCCTGATATCTCGGCTCTGTTTTACAGTTACTCCCCTGCTGGTGCCTCCCTCCTTGGCGCGGTTCCCGCCTGCGATCAGCGCCCTCTTCGCAGTCACGAACTCGCCAGCAGCTAGCAGCACTTACTAGTAGGAGGGCCCACCGGAGGAGAGGTGAGCGACCAGAGCCAGGGAGTGGGAGGAGGAGCTGGCTGCCCGCACCCGTACTCCGCCCCAGATGTCTCAGAGAGTGGGCTGCGGGTTGGGAGGTTGGGAAATTCCAGGATCAGGTTGGTAGTGCGCCTATGTTTCTACCTGGGTCACCAGCAAGACTACTCCCCTCCTCCCTAGGCCCGGATCCAATATCATCCCTCACCCTCAACCTGTGAAATGGCTTTAACCATACACCTGCTGGCTTGTTGTGCTCTATGACATAATTTGGCAGAGCACGGCGTGTAGCACACAGTGGGCGCAAAGTAAATGGCGGCTCTGGCGGTTCTAGCACCGGAGGCGGCTTCTTGGACACCCGGCGTTCGCGGGAGCCTGAGGCGCTCGGTTGCTAGAGCCTTAGCTGGGAGTGGCGTGGCTGCTTCCCGCCTGCGCAGGATCAGGCCGGCCCCCGCGGAGCTCAGGGCCTGGACCCGCGCTCCCCACCCAGAGCTAGGGAAACTGGAAAAAGAGGCACAAACTCGGAAGCCGCGGTACGGCAAGAGCCTAAGCAAAGAATCCTTTCCAAGCATTCACACCTTGTCTATGCCAGGGCACCACCTGGGCCTACGGCCTTCGCAACCCGAAGCGCCCGCAGCCCAGAGCTGGCATCAGGCCGGGAAGGTCGTGGCAGGCCCCAGAGTGCGGGCGCTGGGGGCGCGCGCCCACTGGAC
>NW_012116021.1:1227807-1270535 GCF_000951035.1 Colobus angolensis palliatus | reverse complement strand
CCAGAGCCAGCCGGATCCTCCGTCGCGGCTGCCCGGTCCCCGGAGCCGCAGCCGCCGAGCCCGGCTGTGCGTGTCGTGGCTGCTGGGGAGAAAGGAAGCGGAACGCGCGTCGAGCGCGCCCTGCCCGCTCGCCCCAGACAGATGCCCAGTTATTCATTACCCCGAGGCCTAGAGGAGCGAATGGCTGCCGTATTCCTGCCCAGAGCCAGCCGGATCCTCCGTCGCGGCTGCCCGGTCCCCGGAGCCGCAGCCGCCGAGCCCGGCTGTGCGTGTCGTGGCTGCTGGGGAGAAAGGCGTCCGGTAAGAGCCCTCCTCACTGGGCTGCCCGCCCCAGGCAGGGGCGGAAACGGCCTTCCCCGTGTGGGGAACAATGGCGTTATTTTGGAGTCTGCAACCGAGAGCGCTTCGAGCTCTTTGATTATTTTCGAGGAGTGCTAGGTGCGTGGCTAACGCCCGCGTTTTCTTGGAACCGCGAAGCCTGACTTGGCGAGCGGGCCGAGGCTGCCCTCCTGGGGCTGAGTGTGGTCCCAAGTGCAAGGATAGCCACGGGCCAGGGAGCCGTGGGCCTCGAAACCCAGACGGTAGCTGGCGAGGGCCTTCATGGTCCGTGTGGTTGGGGCTGAGGACCGGCCTGGAGGCTCCATTCACACCATCCCAGGGCAGGCTGCGGGTCAGATGCGGATGAAGCGGGCCGGGCATTGGAGCTGCATGTTTGAGCTTGCCCCCTCCAGGCCTAAGGGCCAGCGCTTCTGCTCTTCTGCCTCCTTTGCCCCTATCCTACCCTCGTGAATAATTTAAGCACAATCACTGTTTTTCTAGCTGTCCGCATTGACCCATCGCTGCCTTGAAGCAGATCCCAGATGTGTGCATTTATATGCAGAGTGATCAAGAAACTTCAGTAATACTAGTTTGTGTCTTTGGAGTCCCACTTTGTGCCAGGGCTATCGCTAACAGCTTCAAGAGAATTCGACCTCACCTTGACAGACAGGGTGATGATTCACTATTTGTGTCTTTTGCCCTAGCTAGGATGTGGTAGAGCTGGTTGTGGACTCGGGGCTATCTGCCCCAAGGCCTGCGTTCCCAACCTATCTCTGCACATACACAGGAACACAGGGATTCATCACCGTTGTGGTTTTGTCTTTCAAATAAGCACCAAGCCTCTCCTAAATCCAAGTCCCCATCCCCACACAGCCCTGCCTCACAAGTGAGGGCTCTCCTGTCATCCCCCAACCTCCCAGTCTAAAGCCCTGGCCTCAGATTATGTGACTGAATAATGTGATTGTTCTGAGCTTCCTGGCAGCCACGAAAAGAAAACATGATGGTGATAACCTTGTTTTTAAAATGAAACTCATCAGGATTTTAGAGAGATGAACGTTTTTCCTGCATGAGACTTATAGAAAATGTAAAGCTTACTGGTTATGTAGGTCAACTGCTCATGTCACTGATGAGGAACCAGGTCCAGAGAGGTTAAGTAATTTTCACCAAGGTCACAAAATTAGCTAGTACAGTGAGGACTGAGACCCAGGGGTCCTGACTCCCAGTCCAGTTCCCATCCTCTCATGACCAGGCTTTAGTGGGCTTCTCAACTTGGAGACAGTTTAATTGTGGTCTAGCGACTCCATTCCTCACTATAAATTGCTCAGACCTGGATGCTGCCTTGTTCCTTTCTTTTCCCCCAGTTCCTAGTGCTGGGCTGGACTCATCATTGTGGGTGTCTCTAAATATTTGATAATTGAGTGGGGCTAAAACCTCTGATAATGAGGGGGTGGGGGTGGTGGTAGAGGGGAAGTCCCTGACTTCAGTTTTCTAGGGGGCCTTTTTTTTTAATGTTAGGTTCCTGATCCTTAATTCCCTAGATCTCTCTCCTGGCAAGTGGTACGAGGTGGGTAGTGTGTTTTCCCTTTTGTCAGTCATCCTATTCTGCCCCATCACATTATTGGACCTTATAGGAAAGGGTCATTTGTCTCTTGGGGGACTATGTTGTCAGTAACACCTGCAAGTCCCTTTAGGTGAACTAAGGGAGGTTTCCCCACCGGCACAGTGGCCACGAGACCTGGCCGACTCATTTTTTTGTCCTCTTTGGGTGGAGAGACAGCCTTTCTGTACTTGCTCAGGTTTAATTCCCACGGCTTAAGTACAAATCACAGAATGTGGCTGAGATTAGTAAATTTCCATGGCTCCCAAAAGGTAGCATTTGAATCCCTGGCATGATAACTGTTGGTGCTGAATAAATTTAGTGGCCTGCAACAGACCAGATTCTCTGGAATTCTAGGCTGGAAAGGTGTCACCCCTGGGTGTGGGGAGGGTTGTGCTTCTTGATGGGAGTCCCTGTTGGCAGAAAGGCTCCAGCAGATCCTGGCCAAATTCTGTCATCTTTGGGTAGAATCTGCATGAACAAAGCAGGGTAGGTAACTAGGGCTGGTTTGCAGCTAAAGCCCCAGCTGTGGAAGAAAAACAGGGTTCAGCTCCCCAGATTAGTTACTGTCTACAAGGATTAAAGGCCCCAAATAATGGCTGGCTTCTCCCCTCCTCTGTGCCAAGGGAAGACATGTAAATACAGCCGCACGCCAGCTTAGGCAGTAGATGTGTATAAATCGAATTTAGCAAATCAGATCATGGTTTAAATGCACTATTTAAAGCAGTCCTGCAGTGAAGCCTTTTACAAAGGGAATAATCATTTTGTGATGCTAATCATCAACCTCCAATTTATCTCCTTTGTAAGTTCAGATGTTGGTGCACTGGGTGTTCTGAAATTGGGGCGCTGTTGCGTAGGGCTCTGGTGATGGCTGCCTTCTTTTTCTGACCTCTCATTTTAAATGGGTGCATGTCCTGTTTCACTGGGGGCCTCAGGATGCTTGTCATTTAGCCTGATAGTTCTCATCCATCCCACTTGTCTTTTTATAATCTGATAGAGCCCACCATTCAGCTGCTCCTGGCTCCTTTTTTGAGATTTTTGCCTTTCCTGGGGAGAAATACAAGCCCTGCTGTTTTTGAGGTGTTAAAACCAGCTCCCTCTCTGATCTGAACCGTCTTTTGTTTCCCTGAGCTTCTGGTACCTCTGGTGCAGATCAGAAAGATGATCTTAGAGTTGACTAGATAACACAAATCAGCCCTGAATTTAGAAGGCGAATTAAATGCAGCCACCCATCTGCTGAATAGGCAATATCCAAAATATTCTCCCCATTCATGGCAAAATAACTGAGGCCTGGATGTTAAAGGGACTTTTCCCACAAGTTAAAATCAGGACTCCAAGGAGAACCTGTCTCCCAGTTGCTATAAAAGTGTTTTATATGCTGAGCTGTAGTTCCTTTCTCTACAGAGAAAATATAATCAGAGACCATCTGGGTGGGAGAAAAAGAATGAAGAGAAAGAAATGGATCAGAGTGGAATAAAGGAAGTGGGCAGGAAGCTGGGGGGCTTCGAGGAGCCTGACCTTGCTTAGCTTACAGGCCCTGATATAGTGTCTTTGTCAATGCTGCCACTATTGACGCGTTCCTCGGTAATTATGACTGTGTGTTGGCATGGCGACTCGGAGTAAGAAGACTAGAAGCACTGGGTAAATGCACGACTTGTTCTTGCCTTCTAAAGCAGAGAGGAGCTTTTGTGGGTAGTTCCTACAAGGATACATGGTAGAAAATTCACCAGACCCAGTGCTGGAGTATTTACACCCCATAGGAGCCAGGTAGCCCTGAGCAGAGATTGTACAAACAGAGGTCCTTAGCAAGACTGGCATCTAATGCAGAGGTCTCCGAGAGCCTCCCTCTTGTGTCTTCCTGTTGGTCTTTGTTCCTTAGCCTTGTAATGTCAAGTATATTAATTTTTGCTCCTCTCTGGGTTGTCTGCTTCAAAATAGGTTTATGTTGTAGTCTCCCTGAATTTGATTGATCATAAAATTATCTATTTCATAGGCCATGACTGTGTATTTGGAAACTGAAGAGAAAGGCTGATAGGCACAGCTGGGGCTTCCCTTTCTATCCTCTTGCCCTTAGATACTTGGACCACATTCTCATCCTCATCTGAAAATGGGGAGAGGTTGCTGTTGTCCAGAGCTGTGCTGTCCTGTATGATAACCACTAGACACCCATGCTGTTGATCTCATGAAATGTGGTCAATAATGTTGGGTTAAGTACAATATATTGTTAAAATGACATGTTCATTCTTACTTTTTTTTTTTTTTTTTTGAGACAGAGTCTCGCTCTGTCGCCCAGGCTGGAGTGCAGTGGCCGGATCTCAGCTCACTGCAAGCCCCGCCTCCCGGGTTTACACCATTCTCCTGCCTCAGCCTCCGGAGTAGCTGGGACTACAGGCGCCCGCCACCTCGCCCAGCTCATTTTTTGTATTTTTTAGTAGAGAGGGGGTTTCACTGTGTTAGCCAGGATGGTCTCGATCTCCTGACCTCGTGATCTGCCCGTCTCGGCCTCCCAAAGTGCTGAGATTACAGGCTTGAGCCACTGCGCCCGGCGCATTCTTACTTTTTAATGAAGCTTCTGAAACATTTAAAATTATGCTTGGAACTGACATATTTTCATTGGACAGTGAGGTCTACACTAGAGGCTCAAGACCTCTTCCATCCCCAGTGCTTAGTAACTAATCCTGATCTCCCTCAGGAGGCTTGTGGCCACACAGGGCTCTGTGCATAGAGGTCCATGGAAAAGCTAGAGAGGAGGCACATAGAGAGCCTCGGGCCTTAAGGGGCTTTTAGGAGTGCCTAGTACAGCCCTTTAAATGGAGATTACCCCTCAGTCCTTGGAGGCAGAAGTCGTGGCTTGAATCTGTAGGCAACATTGTATTTTTCAGCATATAAGGTGGGGACAAGGCAGCCAATAGGTAAACCCCAGAAGAATCTTTGGATGAAGGTTTAGCAGTGCCCCAGTGGAGTTTGAATGGGCACAGCTGTAGATAACAGGAGGATCGTCCTCTTTCCCCCGTCCCTAGCAGTGATTTCATAGTCTCCCAGATGTGCAAAAACCACAGGGCACGGGAAGGCAGCCATGCATCCCAGGTTCGTGCCAAACCCACTTTCAGCAGGTTTGTTTCCTTTGGCCCGAGGGCTCCTTGTCACCCCTCTCCTGGCTGCCCCTCCTCCCCTCAGCCTCTGCTGCTCTCCCTGAGCTGGAGCTTCTGGGATGCGTCTTGGCTCAGAGCCAGCATCTTCTTGGAGAGGCCTCCTGCCCTGGCTCCCTGCCAAGCCTCAGGGCCTCAGAGAGATTTTCCGGGGAGGTGCTGGGCTCATACTGCTGTCAAAGGGCAGAGGGGCCTCAGTTAGCTTTCTCCCCTTGGAGGACCCCTGGCTGTGAGTCTGGGCTTGCCTCCAGCCCCCTTTCCCCCTCAGAAACTCCAGTTTCCTGCCCTGGAAACCCTGGACTGGGTTAAGGGTCTTCCAGCTCCAGTAAGCCTTGAATTTATAAAAAGAAGGTTCCTCACATGAACCTGGGAGGTGAGAAATGGGCATCGAGGAAGTCATAATGAGTCATGATGATGGGGACAGGAACCATTTACTGAGCACTTACTCTGTGCCAGGTTCTGTGCTAATGCTTTGTATGTTGTATCTCCTTTGAGGGCTGTCTCTTGGGGAGAAAAAAGAATAGTAAATTGGACCAGGGATTTTCCCTTCTTTTCTAAGCCAAATGCCATTTGGGTGACTGCATGGGGTGTGTTACAGGAGCTATATAGCCCTTGCATAGGAGGGACTGTCAGCCCCTAGTGAGTCCTTGTCTCCCAAAGAATCAGCCTGGGCTTTGGGAAGCAGCTTGAGTTCATTTGGGTTGCCAAAGGATGCCTCTGCAGTGTCTCCTGCTTGGGGCTGGCAGTACACCTGGAGAATCAAGATGGGAGGGCTCCATGCTGGGTCCCTGGGAGCCTTGGTGCAGTGCTAGAGGGGTGAGCAGCATACCACCCAGTCCAGATTTATCTCCTAATTGTGTGCTCCATATCCCTGCTGTGCCTCAGTCTGTAAAATTAGGGGGTTGGCCCAAGCCTACCAGCCTGCCCACAGTGCCAAGGGACTGTGGCTGCTCAGGATGAGGCTGGCCTTTTGCTTTTCACAATGTTGTATCCCCCGATGTAGCACCCATGGTCTTCTGGAGGAGGGAAGGGGGCCCACATCCTCTGTCCCATCTCATCTTGTCCTTAAGCAGAGAATGTCAAGCCTTCCTCCTATCTGCCCAGTTCTGCACCATAGCTCCTACTGTCTCCTTAGGTTAGGAGAGGTGGCAGATGCCTCTGAAGGCATGTTACCTCCTTGATGAGTGCTGGGGAAAAGGGGAATAAAGAAACAAGTCTCAAGTTTATAGCCACCCTTTCCTTTGAATGTGCAACTTCTTTTACCCAGTATCGAGTTCACTGTTCTCTCTTCTACTGTGGGTGACAGACTCCGAGACCATGGTGGTGTGAGGCAGAGGCAGTGTGGCCCAGTGGGTATCCAGGTGGAGGGGTTGGTCTGATCTAATTCAGAGCCCACAGGACACTCCTTCCCCTCTTCATCTGAGCCAGTTTTCCCATCTGCAAAATTGAGAAGAGTAATACTTACCTTGTGACACTCAAGATGCATCCCCCATCTTGCTGGTCTGTCACGAGTGAAGGCCAGGTAAGGTGGCCAGCAAGGGACCAGGGTCAGCTCTCTGTTAGTCACTCTACAATAAGCTGTGGTGTTTACAGACCAGCCATCAGCTCTGCAGTGCAGGGAGAACTCCTGACCTCTAGGAGCAGAGAAACTAGCTATTACCAGCCTAAGGTGGCACACATCCAAGGAGCAGAGTGTTTTGATATTTTGTCTCTGTCCTTGGGAGTTAAGAGAAGAGGAATTAGATTGGGGTGGAGAAGCCTCACTGTGCCCAAACAGGTCTTCTAGGCTGTCGAGAGGGCAAGACAGCATCCCTGCCAATGGGGAGAACTCTTCGACTAGGGCCTTTTTTGTGGAGATGAAGCAGGAGGAGGATTCCTGCTCTACTGGGCCTGAGATTTGGATATAGGTCAGGTCAGATGGTGGAGGATAAGAATGACGAGGTAGGGAGCAGGCTAAGAGAATTGGTTTGGTCACCATGTGCAAGACTGGTGGGCATTGGAGGCTATCAGGCCTTGTGCTGCCCAGGCCAACCTGAGCTAAGCAGCCACACCCACTCTGTGCCACTCACCTCTTATGGTACCTGGCCTGGACGTCAGCAGCCCCAGGGCTGTGCTGTGGAGCCATTTCCCACTTTGCAAGGGAACTGCGGGGCTCTGAAACTGGAAGTCTTCCCATGCCACACTGTATTTTTTCTTACCACACTCATTTATTCATTCAATGTCTATTGACCACACATTATGTGTCAGCCTCTGGGCAAGGCCCTGGGGATGCAGAGAAGGAAACCACAGTCCCTGGCCCAGCACTTTCGCTTGTGTGATGTGGAAAGGCATATATCCATCTAGAGCTGGAAGGCTAGGCTAGCAGAGGTGGTGTGCTAGATTAGCAGGCACTCCGGGTCTGACAGTTATCATCAGTTTGTGGCTTATTGACTTTCCTGCCCCTCTCCATGTCCCAAGAGCCTGGGAGAACAGCGTCAGAGGCCGTGTCATGCTTTGCCCGTTATGACCTTAAGCTGTCGTTTAGCCTCAGCTAGAACTGTAATTCTCTAGATTCCATTGTTTCTGTATAGAATTGTGACATTTCAGTTTCCCTTTCTTCATTTTAAAAACACCTTTTTTTTTTTTGAGACAATGTCTTGCTGTGTCGGCCACGCCGGAATACAGTGGCCTGATCATAGCTCACTATAACCTCGAACTTCTGGCTCAAGCAATTCTGCCTCAGCCTCCAGAGTAACTGGGACTACAGTCATGTGCCACCACACCCAGACTTTTATATTTATTTTATAAAAATAAAAAAAAACTTATTTTGTAGAGACAGGGTCTTTCTTTGTTGCCCAGGCTGGTCTCAAACTCCTGGCATCAAGCGATCCTCCCACCTGGGCCTCCCAAAGTGTTGAGATTATAGCATGAGCCGGGCACAGTGGCTCACGCCTGTAATCCCAACACTTTGGAAGGCAGAGGCGGGCGGATCACCTGAGGTCAGGAGTTCAAGATCCGCCTGGGCAACACGGTGAAACCTCGTCTCTACTAAAAATACAAAATTAGCCGGCGTGGTGGCACATGCCTGTAATCCCAGCTACTTGGGAGGCTGAGGCAGGAGAATCGCTTAAATCTGGGAGACAGAGGATGCGATGAGCCGAGATCATGCCACTCCAGCCTGGGCAACAAGAGTAAATCTCTGTCTCACCAAAAAAACAAAAACAACAACAACAACAAAAGGATTACAGCATGAGCCACCACACCCAGACTAAAAGGCAGTTTGATTTTATAAATCAAAATAGCAGTAATCTATCGAGATTTACTTGTGAGATTGATAGGAAACATCTTAAATGTAATCAAACAATAAATTACATCTTGATGAATTCATGTAGGTTTCTCTTCCTCAGAAGAAATCAGATGCTGTTCAGAGCACCAAGGCTAGAATTTTACCCTGGTTCTCATGCTACCCTGCACCCAGGTTGGATCCTGAGTACAGTTTTTGTCAAGTGGGCCTGTATATAAGTTAGCAATGGGAGATACCCAGCTGCCTCTCTTCATACAGCTGAGGTTTTGGGGAGTAATTCTTACAGCCCCTGGGTTGGGCCTAGTCCTGCAAATGAATTCACTAGCCCTAAAGCCCAAATTGCAGCCTCTGTCATTCTTTCTTGCCTTCCAGGAATGGGAAGGGCAGTAAGTTTCATCTTATTATTATTGCTATTTTGGCGGTTTTGTTGACGTTGGTGTGTGTATGTTAGTAAGATAAAGCTCTCAGAAATTACATAGCATTTGTCAAGGATATAAGAGGGACTCTGCCACTTCTGGCTGTATAGAAGGTGGTTCTGTATCTTTAAATAGAGCCTCAGGTCCTTAGCTACCAGAAACGTTTTCAGGGGAAGTGTGCACCCTCAGCAGCTGCTGCTGGTGGGCAGGGTGGGCACACATGGAACAGGCTTTCCTCTGTGGCCAGGTGAGAAGCAGGTGGTGAGACACAGAGCAGTGCTGGGCTCTGCTTCTGAAGCCTCCAACCTTTCCTTCCTTAGGAAACCCCAGAGAGATTGGTGATGGTGATTTCCCAGGAAGACATGGTGTGCTCTGACTTCTGTGACAGTGAACAGCGGGACCAATGGATGTCCAGATGCTGGCAATGAGTAGGCCTTCCCTACGCTGGGTGGCGTCCACACCCTTTGGCTTCCATTGCCTGGGTCTCCTAGAGGTGATTTGCTGGATGAATACTGCATGCACAGAGTCTGGCCTTGGGTTTGAATATGGCAGCCAGTGGACAGCATGTGCTTCAGTTATGAGGCTGCCCAGGAGATGCTTCTTCCAAGGCAGAGCACATGCCGAGTCCAGTGCTGGAGAGGCCAGGTGTGCAGTTGACCAATTTCCAGTTCTATTTTCCCTCTCATGTTCCTCTGTCCCCATCCAGGACATGCTCTGGAGTCAGAAGACAGCAAAAAGAGAAGCAGAAGCCCCGGTGGCAGGAGTCCGAAGGTAGGTCCCTTCCTGACATGGGCATTGGACTGCACATGTGTGTTTGCAGTTCTTTCCAGCTGCTGGAAAGATGTATTTATGTGGCTGTAGATAGATGGTCCAAGGTAGATGTAGGTTTTAGAATACTGTTATTTTTTTTCTACTTCAGGGAGAAAATAACCCAGTTTGGGAAGGACAATTTAAAAAGGGAAAATATTAGGTATGATGGCACACCTGCAGTCACAGCTATTCGGGAGGCTGAGGCTGGAGGATCACTTGAGCCCAGGGGTTCCAGGCTGCAGTGAGCTATGATCACGCCACTGCACTCCAGCCTGGGTGACAGAATGAGACCCCTGTCTCTTAAAAAAATGTAATTTAATTTAAAAGGGGAAAATATCCTTGGTGGTTCTTGGAACCAGCACCTACTAGGTTGACCCATATGAAATTTCTTTCTTGTTGATGAAAAATAGTCAAATATTGACAATTTCTTATGGTTCAACCTACCATAGTTCCATTCCTCTGGGATGGTAGAGGGATCCCCAGAAACACATTTTAAAGAATTTCTGATACTTTAACCATTTGTGTTCCTCTTCATCCTATGATACCCTTCACAGAATTTTTTTTTTTAACAGCAGGAAGGAATCACTGTAACCTGTGGATTGTACTGCAGTAGGAAACTGTCCTAGCAAGGCTCCACTTTGCCCCAGCTTCAAGGTATATCATCTCAAAATGCGGGATACTTCAGATGAGTTTTGAGCACCCTTTCTTTTGTTATAAAAAAAAATTCCAGACAGTTCAGCCAATACTGACTAAGGGCTGAGACCAGTTCCAAACTTTTCTGTCTCTGGAGGAATTTGCTTCCATCTGGATGCCTGAAACGGTATTTTACTTCACCTCCTGTGTCACCGGCAGCAGTCCTGGGAGCCTTGGGGAGGAGGTTGTTGGGAGAGCCAGTTCACAGCCTCTCCATAACCTTTTAGCCACCCCGGTGCTGGGCAGCCAGGGTGTGGGCTTTTGACTGAATGTTCTTGCCCTCCCGCATTCATTACACCATTGTCAGTGTGTGTGTCTGGGGCTGCCTCTGGATGTGTGTGTGTGTGTTTTTGTGTGTGTCTGTGTGTCAGTGTCAGGCTATGTGTGTCTGTTTCTGTCGGCTTGTCTAGGCGTGCTCAGTGCAACAAGGAGCTGGGGGAGGTGGCAGTAAAGGGGGAGGGCATTTCAAAGCCCAGCTGTCCTCAGGGACCTCAGGAGATGCGTGTGTGTGTGTGTACGTGTGTGTGTGTGTATGTGTGTGTGTGTGTACGTGTGTTTGTGGATTTTTTTCCATACTGCTCATTGTGTGAGGCTGCATGCGAGTGTCTGACCAGGTGTGGTGTGAGCAGCCGCTGGGCTGGGTGAGCCCCATCTGCTGTGAGCTCCCAGACTTGCCTTCTAGCCCTCTGCCGCCATCCATGGGGGGCCTCTCCCTTCGCAGCTCACCGTCTCCTCTCTAATTTATTAGCTGGAAAGGAGGAGAACATGAAACGTTGCTTGAAGACAATGGCCGAGACAGCAGGTCCCACCCTGCACAGCCGCCAACATCTCTTCCCTCAGCCTTGTCTCCTTCTGCAGTTGGGATCTGCACATTTAGGCCTGAAGTAAGAATAAAACAAGCCCCCAAACCACCCTATTAAAAAATGTGCCTGGCCTTAGATGTGCAGAGGTAGCTATAAACTGTTGAAGGTGGGGAAAGGTCAATAAAATGAAGGTTTGAGCCTTCTACTCTGGGGCCCCCCGCCTCTGAGTCCCAGCACTTCCCCCCAGCTCCAAGCCAGGTTGGAAGGGGGCAAGGGGCCCAAGGCAGCTGCAGGGGCTGTGTTAGTAAACACTTTCCTGGGTTCCCATTTTCTGTACACTCCCCACCCTTCTCTACTCCCTGATGCCCCGTTATACACTCCCACCCCCCAGCATCCCCTTTTCTGTGGCCTGCACAATGAGCTCATTGTCCCGGGTGTGATTTGAATAAGGGATCGGTGGGCCTGTTCCCAGCATTGTCCAAGGGGCTGGGAAAAACCCCAGCGCAGGCAGGAGGACCAGACCAGACAGAGACAGATGCCTAAATTAGCAACAAAGCTTTGTGCACGTCCCCTGGACAAGGGCTCGCCTTGTTTGCGTGGACTCGAGGGTGTGGAGCTGGCCGGCTGCTCGCATGTCTCCCCATGTTAATTAGTTTTGCATGCATGTCTGAGAAGGTGCCAGGGGAGATGTGTTTGCCTTTCCCCGGGAGGGGGCCCTGTTTGTGGCTGGCCAGTAGCCTGGAGGCCTGGAGCTGGGAGGGGCTGGGCCTACCTGGAGAGCCAGGCTCTGAGCCTGGCCAGGGAATTGCAGCTTTCCCATCCTATAGTTCTGTCCCTCTGCCCTCTGGGAGGCCTGGCTTTGCTCCCTATGCCTTCTTCCCGCCACCCCTCCATGTCTGAAAGTTGGTCAGCTCTGACTACTGGGACTCACTGGCTTCCTCCCAGACCCAGGCCAGTGCCTGTCCATCTGGCAGTCTGTCTCTTGCGACACAGGGCCCCTTGGGACCGGGCAGCAGAAACAGCCAGTCTGGACTCTTCTCCGTCCCCGAGCCAGATGGCCAGTCTGCTGATCGCATTACGGCCTCCCCTGTCCCCAGACCCCTGCCGCCTGTGGTTGGACCAGGATCTTGTGTGGGATATGATGGAGAAGCTCCCTTTTAGGACCTCACAGAGGCCTGGCCTGAAAGGAAAGGGGTCTGGTAGACAGGGCGTAAGGCATGTCCTTGCTACCGGTTTCTGTGTGACCTCAGGCAGGCCAAGTGACCCCAACTCCTGAATCTTAGTTTTCTTGTTGGCAAGAGGAGTGAGTTGAACTTCAGGAATCTCTTGGCTCTCTTCTAGCTCAGAAAGCCTCTGATGGTGGTAACAGTGGTGACCATTTCAAAACTATGTTGATTTAGCATTCGCTAATTTAGCACAATGACAGGAATGGGACTAATGAATTCTGGCTGGGGTGGAGGGGAGTGCTGCAGGAAAGATTTCATCCCTGTTGATATTCAGTGCGGGCTCCTGTTTTCGGAGTGTGGGGAGGACCAAGAGCAGGTAGAGCCTGTCTTCCCAGGTCTTCACAGAGGAGCTCTTCCTCATCCCTAACCTGCAGTGGTGAGAAGCAGACCCTGGTTCTCTGCACAGAGACTGCCAAGCAGAAGGGAGCTTGGCAGTGGCAAAGGAGAAGCTGGAGAGAGAGCAGCTGCTGGCCAGGGCCCTAGGTGTGTCCTGGTTGCCCCCTGCAGGTCCTAGGACGGGGTTGGTGGGGATGGGCAGGGGACAGGGCTGAGAAGGGTCAGGGTTCATCTGGGAACTTCAGAGTTCCCACCTCTCCACAGCCCTTCAGAATAACCCCAGGTGGTGGGTGAGGAGTGGGATGAAGCATCACCCTGCTGTTTAGTGCAGGGGTCTCAGGTAAAGTGTCCAGGGGGTCTGGTTCCTTCTTTGCCAGCCTCCCAATCTCTGTCACCCTCCCACTCTCTCATCAGGTGTTGTGGGATGTACCTTGCACTGGGGCCAGGCAGCTGACCAGAGCCACCCACAAGAAGCCTTAGGAATTAACCTCAGGTAGCCACTCAGGCCAGGCAGGGGAGAGACCCTGGACCTCCCTTCCAGCAGGGACCTTCCTTCCCATGCCGCTGGGCCAGCCAGTTCCCATACGCAGTACACTTGTTCCTTCCATCTGGGCTGCCTTTTTTCTCCCCGCCTCTCTCTCTCTTATTTCTGTTTCTGGGAGGCCTCTCTTTCTACCCCTTTCCCTGTCTCCCTGAACTGCTCCTCACTCAAGCTGGATAACTGGTGGTATAGTCCAAAGCTCAAGAAGAAAAGAAGATAGAAGTTAGCGCTTCATGGCAGGGATAGAGTGAGAGAGTTGCCTACAGTATGGGTTGGGAGAAGAGGCAGGGCAGCAGGGCCTTGGGAGAGCTGCCCACTGGCCTCCCTGCCCCTCCCCATTCCTACCTCCCAGGGTTTAGCCGCCTCAGCTGTAGCTCTGAGCTCCTTAATCTGGTGATCCTTGTGGTGCTGGGGGGCAGGCTGGCAGAGGCTTTAGGAGGTGACAGGGGATCTTGGGAGTCGCACTCTGCTAACAGAGTGTCATGCAAAGCTGGAGAATCACATTCCAAGCGCAGCTCCCACTCCTAAGGCAGTGGCCCGGCAGGGCTGGACCCAGCACAGGTGGTACCCAGTGGAGGGCTGAGGCACAGACCCTGCATGCAGTCGGGCGTCACCTCCTCTTTGTCCCTCAGGAGGAAAGTTCCCAAGATTAGGGCTTTCTGGCCCTTTCTGCATGGCTAAGTTTTTATTGTTTGGTAGCTGCCCCCACCCTTACCCCAGCCCCCAAATCCTCTGGCTGCCAATTCCAGTTAGAAGAAGTCTTTGTAAGTTGCAGGTATCATCCCCCGGGTCAGCCAGGAATATGCTGTTGGGTTAGTTGGGGGTGGGGATTTGTCTAGAACTAAGCAAGTATTCTGGGTGGAATGGCTTCCCTGCCTAGATGAGCAGGGGAGAGAACCCCTGAGATGAACCCCTGATTCTCTCAGCGATGGGCCCTGAGAGAAGCCAGGAGAAACAGGAAATTGAGGTGGGGGTGTGAATGCAAGCCCGAGTGGTTCTGAGGCATCCAGCTTAGCAGAACCGGGGCAGCCCCCAGGCCTTGGACCTTGGCTGGAGGGTAGGAACAGAGGAGAAGATACTGTGGGCTGAGGCCCAGGGCTCTGCTTCTGCTGTGACTCTGCAGCAGACCCTGGATGTCTCAGAGCCTCCAAACCCTCATTTATAAAATGACCATCATAATCGCTACCTCCATTGGAGCTGCTATGAAGACTCTTGGGCACATGGGAAACACTCAGTGGGGTTAATTTTTCTTCTCCTTTTCCTTTAGATATGGGGCAGAGATGAAAGAGTTAAGGTTCTGCAGGTCATTTAAGATAGCTGGGATTTGGGCAATGTGGACAGTGGTGACATTCAGAATATTTAACCACCTGTACAGGTTGGGCACCAACCAGTTAGAATGACAGCTGGCCCAAACCATCACCCAGGGAAGAGGGCACAGCTGAGCAGAACTTGTCCCTGTGTCTTTCTGCCCCATCATGAGTCCGTTTATCAGCAAGCATACAGACATCCCTTGAGGGCAGCTCCTGAGAAGGTTACAGGATGCAGGATCCTGAGATCTTTGCATTCAAGCAAGTTAGGCCTGCCTAGCATGGGGCACCCTGCCTGACCTGAAAGAAGACCTGGAAGCAGAGGGCAGTCAGCTGAGGGCCTTCCCAGCTCCTGCCCCAAGCTGGCAGCAGACCTGCCACCAGGCTCTGAGGAAGAGCTGCTTCTGTGGGCTCGCCATCCTCATGTCCCCTAGAGCTGCCCCTCCTTCCTGTCCCTTCTTCTCAGAAGCACCGTGGGTCAGGATTAGAGGGTCTGTTTGTGCTCTGATCGAACTCCTCATGCCTGTTTCTTAATCAGCCAGAGGAAGTTCATGGTTTCTGTTATCTGACTATGGAGTATGGGAGTGTGGTGTTGGGGTAGTGTGGAGCTATGTTCTGTCGTCGTGGAAAGATTCTGACCTCAAGGCAGGCAGCATCTTCTCCCAGCCCCAGGCTTTCCGAGGCCACACCTGGACACGTGGTCCACTTAGCCAACACTGACTTCTTTTACCTGGCCTATCTCTTTGCCTTGTTGGGTGAAATTAATGGCTTTGACGGCCTAAGGTGGTCTGGTTAAGTGACAAGGGCATAGGAAGACACAGCTTTACCTAGCTGGAAGTCAGAGATTTGGACTCTAGCCCACTTTTCCACTGAGTGATCTTGGGCAAGCCACCTCCCTTACTGGACCCGGAAAAGTAGCATTGAGCTAGTGCAGTGGCTTACACCTGCAATCCCAGTAACTGGGGAGGCTGAGGTAGGAGGCTCTCTTGAGGCCAAGAGTTTGAGAACAGCCTGAGTTTGTGAACAGTGAGACCCTATTCTTAAAAAATGAAAAAATTAGCTGAGTGTGGTGGCATGCATCCATAGTTCTGGCTACCTGGGAAGCTGAGGCAGGAGGATCCTTTGAGCCCAGTAGTTCCAAGGCTGCAGTGATCGGACTACTGCACTCTTACCTGGATGACAGAGCAAGATCCTATTTCTTAAAAAAGAAAGAGAAAGAGAAAAAAGAAAAGGAGCATTGAGTAAGATGGTATCTGAGGTCCCTTTTAGCCCCTGCATTTTTTCATCTGGGAGTTCTTCCTGCTTCTTCTACTCTGCTATCTGCCAGTAACCCCTGCTCCCAGCCCCCTGGCTTACAGGAAACACAGTTAGCTTTGTCCTGTTCAAGCTGGCCTGGGATGCAAGGAGGCACCATTACCTAGAGGCTACAAAAATGAAAACCCAGCTCACTGCTGGCAAGGGGCATGGGGCTGGGCAGTGACCCGTTTTGGAGCAAGACTTGGGCAGAGAACATGAGTCTCACCTAGGTACGCTCCCAGCCTCTAATCTGGATACTTTTGTCCTTTCTTCTACTTCTCTTTGCTCTGAATGGTGTTTGCCTTGGTGGCTTTGTTTGTTCAGGTGGCCCTCAAGGTGAGTTTGCAGTGTTCTCCTTGGGACTTGCCCCATTCCACTTCTCTAGGCCAGAACCTTTAGACTGAAAAGCTCCAATCCCTGAGAAGCAACCATGGGGGAAACACTACTTTTTGGTGCTGACCCCTCTCCGCAGCACCCCAGCTAGGCGGCTCTTCCACTGGTACAGCTGATACATAGATGTGGGCTCAGCATCTTATATGACTGGCGTGACCTTGGGCCAGCTCCTTAGCTTCTCTGATCCTCTATTTCCTTATTTCTAACATGAAGATAACCACACCTTTCTCATAAAGTTGCAGTGAGGCATAGAAATAACACAGATAAAGTACCTCGAAATGATGTTCTGTCTTACCTCCTAGTGCCAGCTGTACCCAGAGGCTTCAAAGGCCACAGACATAAACGCTTAACTTTCCTGACCTCTTGCCTTTGAGTTTCAGGACTGCCCTGCTGGGGAAATGCTGAGACAACCTTGGAGGAGCGCCTCCCCCCAGCCCACTGCCCCTCTTTCCCCAGGGGGCAGAAATACCTAATTTCAGCCCTAATAATACCTGAATGAGATTTATAGGACACTTTCCTCCCCAGAGTGCAAAGCTTCTCACATATTATTTCTCTTATCTTTAGATTGTCCTGTGAAGTGAAGTATGATCGGACAACCTCTTTTCAGCTTTTATGAAAATGGAGACAGAGGAACTGTGGCTCTTGCCAAGGTCACAGGATTGGAACACAGAGCCAAGCCACCCCAGGACATGCAAGAGCCTCAGAAGGGAAAAAGCCCAGCAGGAAGGGAGAACAAGTAGCCTCTGTTCTGAGGTTGTAACAGCCAGGGACCAGGATGGAGGAAGAGGACCCCATAATCCTGCCCATCTGGGACTTGGCAGGGGACCTGGGAAAATGTACCCCAACCCATCCCTCAAGGGCCTTTGCCTTTGGCCCATTGGCCTAGCATCTCCTTCACTATGTCTGTTCTTGTCAGATCTGTTTGGGTCTGAGGTGCATGGAACATTCTGGGTAGGCCTCCAGCAAACGGAAGCTCTTCACTGTGTTTCCAGCCTAGGACCAAGGGCAGCACACTGGCAAAGTTGCCAAAGCAAGGGACTCCAGCCTTCTAGGAGTTAACGACTCCCTCTCCCCAGCTGTCCTCCCCTTGGTGCTCCTCTTCCTCCCTCCTCCTGCTCACAGCAGGCAGGGCCTGGACCCGGGAGCCATGCTGCTGTGCTGTTGCCAGGGGAGCCCGGAGGCAGATCTGAGCTATGCAGGGAAAAGGCCCGGCCTGTCAAAGTGTCTGAGATGAACCGCCGCCGCCGTCCCTGTGCAGCTGGGCTCAGACGTGTCTCAGCTCTTGTTCTGTGCCTGAGAATGGCGAAACCCAGTGAGGTTCAAGGGCAAACTCTATTCATTAGTCAGGGGTTCTTGACGTCCCGTCTCTCCCAGGGATGGGTTCCCCCCCTTCCTCTTTCTCCCCCTCCTATGACACATTCCTGGGTGCCTTTGGTGAGGACTACACACCCTCCTCCTGCCTAGCCCCCTTTCCAAAGGCCCCTGAATAAACTCCCCGCAAGGAGACCAGGCAGGGCAGAGACAATGGCTGCAGGAAATCATTCAGGCGGGACATGCTGGCCTGCCCTCCACCCAGTCCCCCTGTGGGCCCCACTCCCTTCTGATTCAGGGCACCCTTGGGCCCCTAGCCTATAGAGGCCTGGATAGGAAGAAACCACTGGGAACAACCCTAAGGACAACATGTTAGTCCAGTGCCATTCTCCGCTGGCTCTGTGGGTGCCTTTGTGGCCTGCACCAACTGGCAGGCTAATTTTGTGGTTTCTGTACCATCACATGCCTATTTTAAGACACTCTCAAGCACTGTCAGTTGGGGAGTGTAAATTCTACAATATTTTCTGAAATGTGGCAATATCAAAATGTAAAAGGCAAATATACTTGGTCACAAAAATGACACTATTTACTCTGTGGGCATATTTGTAAAAGTTCCCAAAGAATTACGTACAAGGATGTTCATCAGAGCATTTCTTTTGAAGGGTGTAAAGCAATGGACATGAACCTGTGGACTGTTTATACTGTGGAATACCTATGCAGCTGTAAAAGTCAGTGTGGTAGATCTCCGTATATGAGTTCATGTGGAAGGTTGGCCAGTTCACATGATAAGGTGAATAGAATAAGTTACAGAACAGGCTGCGGAGTATGATCTTTGTAGATGTTTAAAAGTGAGTCATAAGTATGCTTATATATGGAAGTATGTACTGGAAGGCTACCTCTAGAGAGTGGGCGTGGGGGAATGCACTCTTCTATACTGTTCTGTTTTCTTTTCGTGCTCCTAAGATACTTTTATTGAAAGATGTAAAAGGTTGTTTAGTATAATAGGCTTAACTTCTATCAACTAACTTGGCGTGGGTGCTTTAAGAGGGTGGTAGTGATGTTACTGGAGAAAGTATCCCACAATTACTGGTGGCTTCAGCCATGGGCCGTTTTGGGGCCTAATAATCACATATCATCATGGTTGCTAGTGTTAATCGAAAACCTACTAAGTGCCAGGCTTACTGTCTCTGGGTCTTGCTTATGTGGGTATCATTATTCCAGTTTCACCAAATCAAAAGAGGTTAATTGGTTTGTTGGAGCTCCTCTGCAGGTGAGGGGCAGAGCCAGGAGCTTGGCTAGGGACAGGGGAGGTGGGTGGGGGATGGTGGCTAGATCTTGGCTCTCAGTTTCATTCCAGGCAGACATTGCCCCTCTGCCATGAGGACCTGCTTGTTTGGGGGAGGAGGCCTTTGGAGGCACCGGGGTAATGCCAGGTGTTGGACGTGGTGAACTGGGAAGTGTCCCCATTTGGCCATAGCCCAAAAGTGTCACCGTGCTGGGGGGTGGGGAACAGGGCTGTGAATGGGCCTATTTGCATAAGCAGCATGTGTCTGGAGAGAAAGACATCACAGAGCAGAAGAGGTGCGGGTGCCCAGTAGGGCAATTGCCACCCCTACTTCATCCCTGAAAGAGTAAATGGCCTGGAAAGTGTCTCTGAGAGGTAATGCTGCACACCACCCTCCCTAGTGGCACTGGGTCAGGCTACACCTGCCTTAGGTCGGGGGCTGCAGCAGCCTGCAGAGCTCTCAGTAGTGCCTCAGTAGCCTGGGAGGGAGCAGGGGCAGGGGGCAGGAAGAGGCGTAATGGGGCTGTCCAGAGGGGTCTGGGAAACCTGGTCCCTGAGGCCTAGGCACAGCTACAGTCACTTCAGATTGGCTGTGGGGCCAGTGGACTGGGAAGGAAAAAAGCATTAAGAGTGACTTAAGTGCAGAAGGCTGTCAGGTCCCAGGTCACATGCCTTAGTGCAGTGACTCCTCATCATTTTATGGTGTGTGGGTGTCATTGGTACACCCATTTTGCAGATGAGGACACTGAGGGCCAGAAAAGTTAAGTTACATGTCCTAAGTCACACAGCTTGTAAGTGCCAGAACTGAGATCAAAACCAAGTCTCTTTGACTTTGAAGTCTGTACTCTGACTCCAAAGAGATGCTGTTTGGTTTGGCCACTTATAGGAGGTCCCTAAAGCTGCAGACTGCCCTTGCCGGTGCCCACATATAGAGACATTAACCCCTGCCCTGCAGGGTCACCTCAAATAGTCTTTTAGCTGGGCTTCTCCCACAATTCCACCTAATGCCATCCCCTGGGTTTTGCCCAAACCTGGACTGGGCAGCGGGGTGAGAGGAGGGGTTTACAGGGTTACAGAACCTCATACAGATTGGAGCCCATGGCTGCTGGTCATCTGCATTCCTGCAGGATTGGCTGTTCCTTGGGGTCCTTGGCAGGAAGATGAGGATGCTCCCGGGGCCTGCTCCAGTGCTTCCCAGAGGCTGGCCTGGTGGGCTCTGGAAAGACTGAGGCTGGAGAGGCAGAAGTAGGAGAGCAGCAATGGCATTCAGGTAGCTTGAATCACCAGGACCCTTCCATGCCCCACAGGTCCTCCTGAGGGAGTACTAGGGCATCCTCTGGGAGAGGTCTCTTCCTATGCTGTGAACCCCCTGCCTTTCTTGCACCCTACAATGAATAAATTTTCTTTGCAAAGCCTTCCATGTCTCTGGTCAGTTTTTCTAGGAGGACATGAGTGAGGAGTGAGGAAAGTAGCACTCTGCCACCAGCAAAAACAACTCTTCATGTCTTGGGGTGTGGTGGGGACCCTGGTATGGGTGCAAAGGATGGAGCAAGAAGTCTTACAAGGCTTGGAAAGTCTGTCTTCTTGACCTGAGCTAGGGTCATTTGGGCAAGAAGTGAAGGTCATGGCCAGTGCAAGGCCTACCTTGCCTTGAGGGTGCCCTGCCCTCAGGAGAGGGGTCCTGGAGGTTCTAGATTGGGGGCTAGCCCCCACACTCCTCCTCAACTTCCATCAGTGTCTTCTCATGTAATTCTCACAATGACTCCATAAGACTGAATTCTATATTATAGACTAGGAGACAGAGGCTCAGAAAGACTAAGAAATAGGCAAAGCCACACAGCTGGGAAGCAGTGGAGTTGGCCTCCAGATCTCATCTCTGTGACCAGAATGGGATGTGGGGGTGGGGGGTGGTGAGTCTCTTGAAAGCCCCTGGTAAGTTTTTTCATGTATGAGCTAATTCACAACCCTGCTTTCATCACAGCATTCATTCTCACAAGGCCTTTGGACTGCAGAGAATAATCAAGACTTACTGTGCCAGGCACTATTCTAAGTGCTAGTTTGTGTCTTAAATCGTGGCTTAATCCTCACATCTGTGTGCATAGCTGGGCACTGTCCTTATTCCTATTTAACTAGGAACGAGAGTGAGGCCAAGTTGGCCATCCAAAGTGGCCCGTGTGGCTCCGTGTGTGGTGGGGGAGGGGGATTGCAGCCAGGATGCCAGCACACTCACGTTTGTCTGTCCAGATGCCAGGCACTTAACTGCACACACTGCCTCCCTAAAAGCCCCGTCAACCTAACCCGGGCCCACGACCCCAAATGAAACATCTTTCCCCACCCCTCCGGTAGCCTGGGCCGCGTTTGACCACTGGTAGGGCGGAACCACTGACCGGCAGGCGGCGCTCCCCGGAGCTCCCGGCTCCAGCCCCAGGGCACCGGGAGGAGCCAGGACCCCGAGCGGGAGAGAGACGACTGAGGGGCGCGCGGCACAAAGAGCTTTTTATTCAAATTTGTTTAGAGTTTCGCGAATTTGCATGAAAAATATGTGAGAAAAGCCAGCTCCGGTGACCTCATCCGCACCTGCCATTAACGTTCAATTAGCGGCTGAATAGCGGCCGCCGACACGACGTGCAAAGAATCCGGCCTGCCCCGGGCAGCGAGGGCGGCGGGCCTGGCCCAAGAGGGTGGGACCGAGGGAGGGGGACGCGGCGTAGGGCCCCGGCCTACTCCTCTGGCCCGGAGACCCAGGACCTCGTCCTCACTCCAACTCTCCGAGGGAACGCGGGGATCTCAGGACCCTCGAGCCCAAGATTGGGGCGCGCCGGGACCCTTAGGATGCCCTGATCCCTCTGGGAGTAGAAAGGGGCGGGCTTGCCCCCTACCCAGGACGGAAGGTGGCCGGACGAGCCCCGTCCCAGCTCAGATGGGCTTCCCCGCCACCTTCCGGACAAAGTGTCAAATACAAGTTCAAGTTCAGGGCCAGGCCCGAGGGGCGCTGAGCCTTACCCGGCCGCCTTTGTTCTCTGGGATAATCGCTCCCACGTCCCCTCCCGGGCGGGGCCCAGAAAAGACCCCCGCCCCGCCCCACCGCGCCCCGCAGGAGCCTCCTCCTCCTGCCGGCGCGGCGCCTGTCCCCTGGTCCCGGCGTCGCCGCTCGGTACCACCGAAGGATCTAGGGGCTCGGGCCGGCGTGGAGGGAGGGGGGATGCGGGGGGGAGTGGAGGCGCGATACGAGCCCGTGGGAGCCTCCCCAACCCCGCAGTCCCAGCGGCAAACTGTGCTTGGTCGGACGGATGCCCGCGCGGAGGTAAGAGCCCTTTGCGGGGTTCGCCGGTATCCCTGTGCCCCGCCCCCCGCCAGGGACTGTGCGGGCCCCAAGGAGCGGGGCGGAGGATGGTGTGCTGAAAACCTGCTGGGCAGCCCCGCTGGGCCTCCGGTGGGGTGGGGAGTGCACTGTCGCTCCAGGGCTCTGGGAGTACCAGGCCTGGGCGGTGGGTATGGAGGGCAAGTGCGCCCAGCCGAGGCCCGGTAAGATCGCTGGCCTTTCCCAAAGTCGTTTGGCTCACCTGTCTCTCCCGGTTAGCTTCTTGGTCTCCCCTTCTGTGTTTCTGGCTCTGGCGCTTCCTTGGCTCCTCTCAAATTTTGTCTGAAGGGGATCCTAGTTAGAATGTAGCTCCCCAGGTCCTGAGACCTCTCCTAAAGAGCCGGACATGTGTGTGTGGCTCAGCTGTTAGGGGAATCAACTGTGCCCACTCACTCCCCCATCCCATTCCCAGAGCCTAAAATAAAGTCCTGGGCCAAATGGTGGTTGCTAGGGTGGGGTGGGCTAGGCTGGGCAGTGACTTAGTGGCAGTGCAGACACCATACGAGTTCTTTTGTGTGTGCGGGGGGACCTCTTGCTGTCCCTGCATGCCTCGTTCCTGGAGTCCGTGCGGTGACTGGTGTTAGCTTGTACCTAGGGTATACCTCATCCCGCTACCCCAGTGCACTCCCAAGCTGAAAGGGCACAGGGGGCTTCTTCTGAGTGGCCCAAATCTTGTCCCCTATACCTACCTGCCTTTCACTCTCAGGTGCTTGCTTTGAGGTCATTTATGTATCCGTGCTTTACATACAGTTCTAACATCCACAATATTTGGCTTCTAAATTCACAGCAAGTTAGAAGTAACAAATTAGAAAGGGGAAGAAGGCCTTTTCCCTGCAGCTATACTGCTGTCCTTGTGTGTTCCTTCCCCTCTTCTCTATGTAGTCCTGGGATTTCTCACTTCTGGGATTTGACTCATGCTGAAGCGCCAGCCTACCCGAGTACATTCCTTCCCAACTCCAATTGGCCATATTTTGTCGGGTGCCTCCTCCTCCAGGAGGCCTACCCAGATTTTCTCCACATCTCTCCCTCTCTTGACACCTTCAGCAGAGGGTCAGCTGCACATCTGAGTATTTAGTAAATACTCAATAAATGAAGTCATTTCTGGATGAATGAATAAAAAAACACACATACACATAAATCTAACAAGCATTGAGATGGTCAAATTTTTGTTTTTAATATTGATTCAAACATAACAGCTCCCAGGGGCTCCTCTCCTCCGTTCCATCACATATGAAGTCTCTCACTTGCAACCAAGAACCAGCCTGAAAACGTTGGTTCTGTGTGCTCTGTTAAAAAAAGAAAGGAAAAAAATTCTATGCAAATTGCTTTAAAATTTAAAAAAGAAGAAGAAATGCCAGAAGGGATCCCCTCAGCCTCTGTGCAGTTCTGCTTTTCATCTGACAGGGTCCCCAGAGGGCCTAGAGGAGCTAACGTTTCATGAACTGCACACGACTTGGGACCCTACTGCAAGGTCTCAGTGGAACCACCAGAAACTTGACTAAAAATGGAGACTGACCTACCTAGTGTGTGCGTTTAGATTCCCGATGATTCATCACTGACACGCTGATGTCAGAGGAGCCTGGGAAGATGTTTACATCTTTTTTAAAAAGGGAAAGCGGAACGTTTTTCTGCAAAACCATCTGTAAAACCATCTGTAAAGGCTGCTCTAGACTCTTCCTCTTCCTCATGGGCAGTTCCGGCCTGAGCTCTCGGACAAACCACTATTTTTCTCCTGTAGGTTCCCTAACTTGGATGGGTAAAATGAGGACATTTAAGGCAGCCACAGTTGGCAAGGGGTGGTATAAATACTACTCTGCAGTAGACTGAGAGAACAATAATTTATTTATATATTAACTCATTTAGTCCTCCCAACTAAAGGAGATGGCTCCCTTTTATAGAAGGGGAAACTGAGGTGTGAAGAGGTTAAGTAACTTGCCTTCAGTCTCACATCCAGAAGAAGGTCCAATAGGCTTTATATTTGGCAGGAAGGGTTAGACTCACTATGCTTTACTATACTACCGACTTTGTAGCTTTGCTCCTAAGGTAGTGGCTAAATGCCTCCTCTCCCTAATCACATTTCATGTGGATTTCCTTGCTTTCCTTATCACCCAGAGACAGAAAGGAGTCAGGGGTTGGGGGGCAGTGAACAGCCCCCTTTGTGGTCTTTAGTTCAAATTCTGGCTCTCTCCCTTACATACCATGTGACTTGTGTCAAATCTCCATATCCTCATCTGTAAAATGGATTTGCAAATTGATCTCATCTCATGGACTTGTGAGGATGAAAGAAGATGCTAGGTTTGGCCCAGGGCCTGAGTCATAAATGTATCCTTGAATGACAGCCATTATTACCATCAATCACCTCTAATGACAATGTTACTGTCACTATGCATTTTCAGAAAACAATGCCCCTCCCCACTCCGAAAAGAAAATACAACAGCAATACATCTCCACATGCTTTAACCAAGCAGCCGAGGGGTGCCAGGACTGTGGAATGACAGCAGCTTAATTCTGTACGCAGATAATTCAAACTCTCAGTAGGTCATGTGGACTCCCAATGTCTTAAATACAGACCCTTGAAACCTTGTCTCTCCTGGGCTCTCAGCACTTAGGAAGGTGTGAGCGTGTGAGCAGGGGCGGGGAGGGGGAGGGGTTGAAAGGCCCTGTGGATAATTGAGAGAATTAGAGGCCAAGACGACTCTTAAGGAGAGAAATCTGAAGCATGTTCTTTTTTACTTTCTTAGCCATAAACTCTGACTATTACCTATTGATGAGGAAAATAAATTAAGACTAGACCCTGCTTTTCATCTGACGGGGTCTCTAGAGGGCCTAGAGGAGCTAACGTTTCATGAACTGCTCATGACTTGGGACCCCTCTGCAAGGTCTCAGTGGAGCCACCAGAAACTTGACTAAAAATGGAGACTGACCTACGTAGTGCGTATAATAGCTATAATAGATCTAGTCAGTGGAATGCTTCTGCCTCCTTTCATGTAATTTATATTTATTTTTTTATTCAGTGTTTATTCTGTGCCAGACATTGTTTTAGGCACTGGGGATACAGCAGAGAACAAAACAGAAAAGCCCCTGCCCTCAGGGAGCTGATGTGTGTGTGTGTGTGTGTGTGTGTGTGTGTGCGCGCGCACGCACGTGTGTGTGTCTGTGTGTGTGTGAACAAAAACATCAGAACTTCTGTGCTGTGCCTCCCTCTGACAGGATCCCTCATGAGTGGGACTGGTCAGCTTGGTCTCCCTCATTCTCTCACCCCTTAAAGCCAAGGACACATGTTTTCACACAGCTGTCTCCACTTGGGGGTATTATTAAGAAAAGAGACAGAGACAGGCTCAATTTCTCTCCATATCCAAAAATAAGTAACAGGCCGAGGTAAAAAGTTTATTCAGGCAAGGTACCCGTCAAGCAGGCAACACACCGGTGCCTGCCTTCTTCATCCCATTCCTGACCAGATACTGGATCCAGGGAAGGCTGAAATCCTGGCATTGGAACAGGGGTAGAATTGGTGACAGTCCATGGCATAAACCAAGAGGACTGGGAAGGGACAAGGCTGTATCCAGGGGTGTGAGCAAATCATATTAATAGCTAGCCTGTGCCAGTTAATCCTCACCAGGACCTCTGATTTAGAGATGAGGAAACTGAGGCACAGAGAGACTGAGAAAAGTGACCCAAGGCCACATAGCTATTCCTTGCAGATCGGGGGCAGATTTGAACCTAGGGAGCTGGCTCCAGAGTCTGTGTGCCTTATCCCACTATCAAGCTATTTATTTGACCAAATTTCAGAAAGAAATGTTTGCTTCTTTTGGGTGAAACTCATTCTCCAAGTATCCTTAGAAGTCTGCAAGGAGTTCTTTGTAGCCACCCCCACAAAACACACACTTCTTAGAGGCCCAGGTTAGAGATGTTAGGAACCTTCTTTTACAAGACCCCTCGCTTGGCAGATGAGGAAACAAGCAGATGGAGAAGGACTTGCTATTATCAAAGTGGACACTAGAACCGTAATCTCTTAGCAGAGCTCACACTGGGGCTGCATGTCAAGGTCTTGGGGAGAAGAGCTGCTTACCTTACTGGAGCCTCTTCAAGGGCCTAGCTACTTCTACTGCCAGCAGAGTAAAACACCTGCCTACTCTGTAAATAAGTCCCAGATGGTTTCTAAAGGCCTTAGTGGACTCGAGGTACCATGGTGTCCAATTAGAGAGCCAGTGGGCCTTATATCTGGTCCTTGGAGACATGTCCTTGTCCTTGTGGAGCACTGCCCATGCTCTGGGCGTGCCCTTGGTAGGATATAGTTTCCTGCCAATTTAGGGAGCTTTACTCCATCCCTGAGCCAGGGGCCATGGAAGCCACATTTGTTGCCCTCCCCACTCTTCGTATATACCTTGCACAGAAGTGGGGACTCAATGACAGTGGCATTCAATTGAATGTCTTCACCTCTTGGTGCCAAGTCAGGTCCGCATATTATCCCATAAGGCTGCCTGAAAGATGCCCCCGTCCTCCTTGGAATTGTGTGGGGAGGGTCAAGGACCACCACCCTGGACTTGGAATCAGAATGCCAGGAGGAATCCTGGCCCTACCTCTTCTTGCTAGGAGATCTCCAGGTAACCCAGATCCATTCTTTGAGCTTCTATTTCCTGAAGGAAGTTGACTGTGCCTCCTTGGGAGGCCTGGCAAGTGGGGGATTATAGGGGATGCTGTGTGTAAAGGTACTTTGCAAAGGGTGAGGTGGGTGGAAGATCCTGCTTACCCAATCACATGCTTACCTAATCCCTGCCTTGTTTGGTCCTGGGTCAGATAAATCTCAGTCCTTTCATCACAAACCAAGAGAGAGGGTGGAGGATTAGAGGAAAGGGGGCAGGGTTCGGCTTCCTCCAAGTTTCCCCAGAGATGCTCCATCTTGAAGGTTACCACTGTCCTACCCCATGGAGAGGGTTGCTGCAGTGAGGAGGGAGCTGGGGTGGGAAGTGAGCCTCAGGAAGCGCCAGCCTACACCACACCCTGTGAGTCAAGGAGTCTATCTTCTAGCCTGGTGGTTTCTGGTTAGAATTTGACATCAGTAGCACCAGCTTTACATCAATCACTGGACTGACAATGAAGAGGATGCCAGGTTAATGAAATGTTCCTGGCTTTCCTGGCTGGACATGGAGATTCTATCACCAAACAAAGATTAGGCATTTGTGTTATAATAGCTGGAGTAACCAAAACTCTTTGGAGATTCCTGTTTGAACGCACCCCAAAACCACATAAAACTTTTTATGGGTTAAAGGGTTCTGCTCTTCGTGGTTCTGGAGTCAGATTTGGGTGCATTTGGTCTGATCTACCCAGCTGTGCCCGCCCAGGGCTCCTGCTTGGCAGGTCTCATGGCCTAAGTCACTAGATTGCCTAAGGGGGACCCGAGGTCAGTGGGGGTTAGCCAGAGTGAAATACACAAATCAGAGGGCGGGAGGTGCTGCGCCCGCCGGAATGCATGTGCTCAAATGCCTCTGTAGGATATAGTTTCCTGCCAGTTTGGGGAGCTTTTTCTCCATTTCAGAAAAAACAAACTTACAGCAAGGGGTGAGGGGTTAGGATTTGGGATTGGGGGAAAAGGTGGGTGGAGAGCCCATCCAAGGAGGTAAGGAGGGGGCTGCAAAGATTACACCTGGGCATATGTTTCCCTAGAAATCACATTCATTGTAATTTTGTAATTTATTCTAAATCTTTCATGCGAAGAAAATCAATAGTGGGTGTTAGTACTGGTGGCCGGCCTGATCACACCTGCATCTCTTGAGTGTGCCTTAAAGGTCTTGGGAATGGAAATATAAAAATTGCTTCGTGATGCGTCATCTTTATCTCCCACTCCCCCACCCATTCCAATATACTTTCTACTTCCAGCCTAAATTCGGGGCTCCCTGCCGGGGCCGGCCATGATCTTGACGCCGGCATAGGGGAGGCCGCCTCTGTCCACCCCAGCCTGGTGATGCCGTTAGCTTCCTGTGCCCCGTATTGTAGGCTACACGCCTTTCTGGCCTACAGAGCTGAGCGCCCAGGCCACGGGCTCCTCAACCTCTCAGTAATGTTTACCGGAGGCCTCGTGCAATGAGACTATTCGTATGGCACTGTCAACGCGGCGGCGCGCGCGTCTCCGGCCCTCCGCGGCTTGCCAGACTGTCCTGCAAACCACCTCACCCGTCTCTTTGGCGCAGGAGACTCAGGCTGTAAGAGGAGGAACCACTTCACCCTGGAACCCTAACTCAGGTCCTGGCAAAAGATGCAAGAGGAAGCCTTGCTCTTTTAGTAAATCTCGGCCGCCCGTACATCTGGCCCCTGGTCTAGCTCGGTAGAGGACTGGCTGGTGGCTGCGCGGTCCAGGCCGTGGGCACGCGACCCACCTCTGTTTTCCTTCCCGAGGCGCCCCTGGATTACCACTTTCGGTTTGCGCTTACATCCGGGTTGTCGAATTTCCCAGGGAATCATAATTATTTTATCTATAATTTATTCTAACCCCAAGGTTCCAAGAAAATTTGTAATGAATGTTAATATCTACAGACTCCTGGTCAATCTGCATCGGGCTGGCGAGAGAGCCGTCGGGTTCTTCGCAGTGGGTGACTTCAGGTCCCCGTGCCTTGTTTCCTATCACTCTGAAAGAATTTTCTCCCCAAAGGGAATCCAACTTGTTTGAAACAGGTCTCTCCTCTCTGATTTTCTGCACTGGAGAAAAATCTCGATCTGCTTTTCGAAAAGATTTTTTTTTTTTTAAGAAGCATCCGGGCAGGCCCGAGGAGTCGGGCTGAAGGTAAGCCAGCAATTATTGCCTCAGACTTCCGGGCGTTACGTACCCCAAGCACCTGAGCTACTAGGGATATATTAGACAAGATTTCCCGGCGCAGCCCCAGGAGTCCCTTCGCCCGCTTCCAGTTCGCAAGCGCAGGGGATCCTGCGCTCTCTCCTGCAAGGCCTTGGCGTTTGCTGAGCTCTCTCCGCGCGCGTCGAGGAGAGGCTGCCTGTCGTGAGCAAAAGCTGGGAGTTGTTAGAGATTCCTCAGCAGCTCTGAGGGCGAGATCGGGTTTGTCCCACGACCTCGGCGCCAAGAAGTTGTAGAAAGAGACAGACCCCAATTTTCTCCCCTTGGAGTTGAAACAAAACCTGAAAGCCCGAGGTTGCCCGCACCGCCAGAGGTGGCGCCTAGGCGGCGGGGGCGACCTGAGCCGCGTGCCCGCGCGGTTCCCAGGCCTGGGTTCTGTTTCTTCCTATTTTAGTTAGTTACTTAGCTGGTTAGCTAATAGACAGCTCACAGGCAGCACTTATGCAAACGCCAAGCCTGGACCCATGCTGAGTCTCCGCGACCGCTAGACCTATAGTTGCCCGGCTGGGCTCCCAGAGGAGTGACGAAGGGAAATTCCTGGTAATTAAAGGGGAGGTTTTCCCGGGGCGCCCCTTGGTGAAGTGGCCTTGGCTTCGAGTGAGGAACAAAGGACTAAGGTGCCTGCGCGCAGCGCGCCCTCGGGGCCCGGCGCGACCCGCATTCACGCCCCTCCTGGCTACACGGCTGCCGCGGGCTTTGTGCGCCGGAGCCGCGCGCCGCGCTGCACCTGCCCGGCTTTAAGTACCTTGGCGAGGCAGCGCGGGCGGCTGTTCTAATCGCCGTCTCCAAAGTACCTGCTCATGAATAAACACCAACCCCATTTATCAGGTACTTAGCGCTCATTGTGAAGGGGAAATTGGCCCTTTTTGAAAGTGTCTATCCACAACCCATCTGCGCAGTTCTGGTTGCAGAATTCCCCTCACCCTTGAGACACACACACACACACACACACACACACACACACTCGCAACACGAGGCTCCTCCAAGCTAAGATAAACTCGCTTTTCTTCCCGTAAGTGCGTGATTGAGCCGCGACAATAGGCGGCGAGGAGGAGGCCGTTGGGTCAATAGTCTGCGTCTCTCCCATTGATAGGAAAAGTCAATGTGCAGAATGCAGGGCCTTAGGAAAGCCCTGTCCGGCATTCCAGTCGCAGGGATCACACTTGCATCAACGTGCAGGCACGTTTCCCCTTGGGTCCCCCAAACACTGAGCAAAATATTGGAAAGGTGGCCCGAGGTGTCTGTGGTGCCTGTCAGCATTGGTCGGGTGGGCCCCAGCTGCACCCTGGGTTCCCCTACTTTCCCCTAGTTGGGCCCCACATCTTGATCTGGCTCTTAAGTCTTGCGCACAGGGGATAGAGAATTTAAGGATCCAGATACTTTGCAATCCCCAGGCCTGTAGGAGGAAAAGTGGCTCCTCTGGGAACCCGGATGGGCCGAACAGCAGCTTCCGGCAGAGGCCCTCAGGTTTTAGAGCTCTCCGAGTGGGGAGAAGGGCGGCCTGCTCAGTCCGCGCACCCGTGGCAGCACCACGGAGGGAATAAAAGCAGGGTAAACAATTTGAAGATTCCCACAAAGGCAAGACAGTAAATTTACAAACTCATTTGCGTCCTGAATGCTCGCTTCTTTTTCACTCATACATTCCTTCTAAAGTGTGGGCTTTCTGTGTACATGGGCGCGCATTCCCAGGACTCCTTTCCCTGGGTGGAATTCACCCAGGAATACAATCGATTTTCTGAACCTGTGTATGGCCACAGGCAGCTCTGAAAATGAAAGTGTTTGCTAAGCGGGGGAGATCTCACCAATCAAACGTTTAAAAATGGCTTTGTCTTCATTCAGCTCTCGATTTATTTTGTGTTTTACAAATAGAAGCTCAGAGCTTCTGTCGCCCAGTCCTTGTGTGACTCATGGCGGTGGCCACACGGGGTTCAGGTATACGGGATATTTAGAAAATCGCTGCATATCGGAGTTTCCTAGCACGTTCCATTTATACTGAACGCAGGCGGCCGCCGAAAATCCAGCCTCGACTCTTGCCAACGACTGGATAGGACCCTCGGGGTCCTGCGACCGCACTGGAAGGTGTTCCCGGCTCAGGTCTGGGGAGGCCTGCGCGGGGACTAGGTTCTCGAGAGGCGAGCGGGCGCGCCGGAGAACCCGAGACTGCTGCGGGACGGACGCGGGATCCCTGCGCTGTGGTTCTACGCAGAAACACCAATGGCGATGCCTCCCCAGCTCCTCCCAGCCCCCGTCACTAGGCCAGCGCCTGGCCCGGAGATCCTCCCAGAGCCCTAGTAGCGCCATCATGTCGGAGAAAACAAGCTCGGCCCCGCCAGAATTCGCCCCAAAAGCAGATGCTTATTTTTGGAATATTCTAGAAAAATAACAAGATCTTGTTTGTCTTTATGATTCACGGGAGGTAACTGATGGGTGGGCCATTTACATGAGGGCAGACACTGTGGGGTGAAAGTGACTTCTGGACGTAGGCTTTAAAGTATGAACGGTTCCAAATTCCCAATATCTCCGGCCTTTCTGGTTGCAAATCGGACCCCCGCGGCTGCTGTGGCGGGAAAACCAGACATTTCTGCTTTGTGGCTTTCGGGCTGCCTCCACCCCACACAGGCTCGTCTCGTCGTCGCCGGGGAGTCAGCCCCGAGCCTTCCTAGTCCCTAAACAAGGGCTCCAGGTCGCGGCCGCGGGAAGCCTCCGAGAGGGCTGGGGGTAGGGATTCCCTTCAGCTCCGCAGGGCATATCACAAGCTCTTTCTTCCTCTGAGCCTTCTCCCACCTCCAGGTGCAGGGGACGAGCTTCCCCAAGTGAAGCTTAATTTTATTTGGTGAAAATTCTGGAATTCGAATTCGTTGCTCTGTGTGTTTGTGTTAAATGCCTTGATGGTATAGGTGTGTGCGCACCCACACAAATTTATGGAATTTATGGGCGGTGAGTGCGGCCGGGAAAGGTTTGGGGGACAAGTAAGAGAGGGCGCCTGCAGGCTCTCCAGGCCTGGGACTGGCCCCCAAGGCACGGCTGGAGCAGAGCACGGTGGAAGTGGTAAAGGCTTCAACTTGACTCCCTCTCTTTTAGGAGCCCTCATTTTCACCCTTCTCAGCCAAGCCCTTCGTTCACATTCTTGCGCCCTCTGGGGTCCCGAGCCGACCCCCCACAAAAGACCAAGGAGAAGTGGAATTGAATCAGGGCCAGAGCAGGGCTCCCCCAAGGCCGGTTCCCCGACCTGCATGGTGCAGCCAGGCCTGAAGCCTGGGAGGGCCATTTGGGAAACCCTCGAGTGGAGGCCCTCCAGACTGGACTCAGGCCACAGGAAAGAGCATAAGCGCAGCCCTCTCACATAGTGTGGCTTGTCCTCAAACCTCCCAACTCCCCATATCGCCCCACTACAGTCCACCCTCACTAATCACCCCCCTTCATCTTGGTTCTTTTGAAGGGGTGGCCACGGGAGTGCCTCCGCCCATGACAGCAGTGTGCGGAAAGCTGACCTGGAGCTGGGAAGCCAGGAGAAGGCACGTGGGGCTCCACCTAAATAAACCCCAAAAAGACAGCTCCAGTGAGGGCCCAACAAACCTGAGACCAGGTAGGGAGTAGCGTGTCCGCAGGGGCAAGGATGGAGCACCAAGTGCCAGAGCCTGAGATTTGGGCTCTCACATCCCGACTTGGGAGTACTTGTGGCTCCTGGATAGTCATCATGTGCAAGCCTTGGACCCCTTGGAGGGGTTAGGGAAGGATCTGTGGTCCCCCTCTCATGTCAACCCTGGGTTCCTTGAAACAATCTAGCCCACACCAGAAGCGTCCATCTTAAAGCCGTGGCTTTTGCTTCCCCAGGACCCTACTCAACTCCCATGCCGTTAGATCACCACTTAGAGCGTCTTGATGCCCAGGCTGGAAGGATCTAGGTTGCACCAGCTTCCCCCACTGCAGTTCCAGGTTTTGTCCTGTCCGACTTTCAGCAAGCGGCTTAGCTCAGCCTTGGTGCTGCCTTCCAGGAAAGAGGGGCAGCAGCAGCCTCCGCTGACCCGGGTGCCCTTGTGGGCTATCTAGTGGGGGCTCGCGGGTCCTTGCCTTCTCTGCCTAGGGTGGGTGGGAGATAGGTTCCTGAACTTTCCAGGGCTTCTCCCTGGCACACTTTGGCTGCCACATCACGGATGGAAAAGCTGTGGCCGGTGGGATCAGTTTCGCTAGCAGCACGCAGCCGGCCCTGGTGTGCTCGCTCTGGCCTGGGTGCCCTCCATACCCCCGCGCGCGCTTGCTCTCTGTAGGGCGCTGGTAGGTAGGGGTGTTCCAGGAGCCACGAGGAGAAGCGGGTGGCAGGGCGGGATCTTGCGCTTCCCACGCTCCCTCTGTTCAGTTCACTCTCGTGGCCTCTGTTCCAGTCTGGCCTGCGGATCCCTGGCTCCCCACGGCCAAGCCGAGAACCAGCGGGCGCAGGTTTCATTGTGCAGACTCCCGGGGTCAGGTCCCAGGGTCACGTGCACGCGTCGGGCCTCCTCTGGGAGCGCCTGTTCCAGATTCGCCGACAGAGGGCGCCGGGAGCCGCAGAGGAGCGCGTTCGGGAGCCTTTCCCGGGTCCCTGGCACCACTCTGTGGGGCTCGGTGGTTCAGAGCCACACCTGACACCCTCACGTCCCAAGCCGGGATGGTCGCACCGACAAAGTCACAAGAAGGAGAGCGCAGCTGACGGTGGGCGGGCGGGACGGCGGAGCCACTGACAGCGGGACCTACGAGGATATGGCTACAGGACTCCCCGGCGGACCCTCTAGTTTGTAACCGTGCGAACACTGGAGGGATTCACTGTGTGCACCGTGGAGGCGTGGACATCCACCTGAGTGTACAGAGGGAGGGGAGGGACACAAGGGATAGTCCCTGAGACTGGCTCCTACCAATTTCTGAACTGGGAGGGTTTTCTAGAACGTTAGTTCAAATATCCTCTTTAATAGCAGGAAACTGAGGCCCTGAGAGGGCAACGACTTATCCAAGGTCCTGCAGCACTTAGAAACAGGGCTGACTCAACTAGCACTGGGGAAGGGCGGCCCCTCCGCTGCCCTCTGAGCCTCAGTTCCTCCTTGTGAAACATTGCAGTTGTACTAGGTCATGGTTCTGGAGGTATGCCTGAAGGGGTGTGCAGGGGTCTGCATGGGTATGCACATGTGTGTTGGTGCACGTGTATGTTGGAGGCAGCCTATGGCCATCTGACAAGGGCTATGTCTCCATGCGAGGGTGCCTGTAAAGAGCTCCGTGGGTGCCTGGGTGTGTTCGCCCTTGAAGGAGTAGATGTGTCTGCAAATTCTGTACAGATATATTTGTGCCTATTCAAGTGTGTGTTTGTGAAGAGATGTGTTGTGAGGAGGTGTGTGTAGAAGAGTGAAGGGATATTTGTGTCTCTAAATTGTGTACATGTGCTTAAAGGAGTAATTGTGGATTGTAAATAATTGTATGCTGGAAAGGGGCCTGGCACTCCCCATCCACTAGAACCCCACCACCTGCCTTTACTGCTCCTTCACATGTGCCCTAGAGCCCATTCTCATTCTGGGCCCCACAGAAAGGGGCAAGGGATGAGAGGGCGGAGGGACACAGGCTCTGGGGTGTGGCTCTGCCCCAATGCCCAGCAGGCTCTAACGGGCTGCGATTAGGCAAAGCTTCTCCTGGGCTGCAGAGGGAGAGAGAGAGAGAGGGAGGGAGGGAAAGAATGAGGGAGGAAGGAGGATTATGGCAAATTCATTTCTATTTTCCAGCCCACTAAGCCTGCAGTGTGTCTCTGGTGTTAGCATGAGAATGGGCCAGGGCTCTGTGAACACCCCCGCCCCCGACCTACTGACCCCTCTTCCCCCCTGACGTGAATAGCAGGACTCACAGCCTCCCCAGCCTCTCCAACTAGTGCCTGCAAAGCCACAGCTCCTAATCAGGGTAATTTAATATATTTTAAGCCCCCGGCGGCTTTATTTTCCCTCCTTTTCGAGTTTGTTTTAGGCATTCACAGCTCTCACCCCGTCATTAGACGGCCTTATTTGACGGATGGAAGGAGCTGCTATGAGACCACAGCCCTTTGTGTCCCCCACATAAGCTGGGCTTCCCCGTAATTAGAATGGTATTCCCAGCCATTGAGGCTTTTCATGAGGCAGAACAAAAACTCCCCGAGATGAATATCCCCCAACTCCCAGCCCCCTGGCCAGGAAAGGGGCAGTGAGTTAAAGGGACTCCTTGGGGAAGACAGTCCAGAGCAAGGACAGCCAGGGTCCTACCAGGGTGAGGAATTTAGGGGCCATGGGAAGTGGGCACCAGACAAAGGCTGGTGGCTGGTCAAGGTTGCTGGTAAACACCAGTCACCTATACATACTCCACCCAGCACTCAGCCAGCCTCAGGATGTGCTGGGCTCATCCGAGGACTTTCATATTCCATGGAGTCCTGGGGTGTGGAACCAGGCTGGAATGTGCATGTAAAACACAAACATACACAGTCACACTAGTCACTCACATGCAGGCTTGGGATTACATTGTAAACACATATATACACATACATGTACACATGCATGCTCAGCCACAAGATTACAATGTCACCAAACTAGGTTAGGAAATACCTGTAAATATACACACATCACACACATGCTACCCAGAGAGAACGAGACTACAGTTTGTCTTTATATCTATGCACACACACACACACACACACACACACACGGCCAGCCCCTCAGACAGATTGCTTGTGAACACACACACACTCCTGCATACTCGTATGCATACATACACCCTTAGGGTCATCCAGACCTCAGTTTTTCTGGGGGCATTCACCAGCCTGTGCACACTGTGGCACACCACCCCTCCTCCCCAGGACATAGACTCACTTCTGGCCACATTCTTAGGTCCATGCTTGGCCTATGTGCAAGTAGTTTGACATGCACACACATGCATGGATGCATGCCCATCCTTTGGCTCACACTGACATGTGAAAACTCAGGAAAATACTATAGAACCAAAATGACATTACAGTGTTTCCATATTTTCTAGCCAGCCTCTCCCAGATGCTCATTACCAGGCATGCCGGGGAGTTTTGAGGATAAACCCCCACTCAACTATACACTATGCTATGAACTCAGCCCCCAAGTGGGCTGGGTTCTCTGGGGCTCACGTGGGTCTCCTATGCCCTTTGGGGAGAGGAGATCTCCCTTTTCTAGATTGGACCATGCTCCAAGGACAGAAGGCAGGTGTCTGGCTGTCTGGTACAATCAGTAGCTTTTTTTCAGGTTTCAGGAAAGGCTCAGAGGGTGATAACTAGGTCTGGGAGTCTGCAGAAGGGAGGACTCACCTGCTAAATGATGTACAGGGATGCAGTCCCATGGAGAAGCAGTGAGTGCCTCATCTCTAGGAGGATTCCAATAGGGGCAGCATGATAACCAGGCAGAGATGTTGTGGGAGAATTCATTTGTTTAGTTCAGCTCCTACTCTCTATCAGACCCTGTGCCCAGTGCTTGGAGTACAGTAGTGAGTAACATACAAGCCTGTCTTCAACGGATCTTAGAGTCTTAAATGGGAAAGTTACACACACACAGTTAATAGATAGGCCTGGGCCAGGGGACAGGGATAAGGCTGGGGCAGAGAGGAAAGTGATGTAATGGGTCTCTAGTTTCCACAGTGGAATATTGGCATCAGGGACTGAAGTGGATCGTTTAACATCCTGTGCCCAAGGCACACTTGTGGCACTTTGGAAGGATTTTTTTTTCTTTTTTCTTTTTTCTAAAAAACAGAGTCTTGCTCTATCACCCAGGATGCAGTGCAGTGGCATGATCTCGGCTCACTGCAACCTCTGCCTCCCAGGTTCAAATAGTTCTTGTGCCTCAGCCTCCCAAATAGCTGGGATTACAGCTGTGTGCCACCACACCTGGCTAATTTTTGTTTTTTAAGTAGAGATGGGATTTTGTCATGTTGGTCAGGCTGGTCTGGAACTCCTGGACTCAAATGATCTGCCTGCCTCAGCATCTCAAAGTGCTGGGATTATAGGCGTGAGCCACCGCATCCGACCCTGCACCTTGCAAGTCTTTGTGCTGGATAAGTGATGCATTAGCTGGTCTCCAAGGGCTCTCTACACTCTAAAATTCCTGTACTCCTAGTCTAGGTCCACGGCTTTCTCACTATGGCACCCTTCCCAAGGTGAGTGGTCTCACCCTAACTCACGCTGCACAGTGTACCTTTACCATGGCACTTATCACCTCCACCAAAGCTGTGCCCAGGTTCTTAGTGAGGGGAGTGGCTGGACCCATTCAAGCTCTCCAGGAACAAAGGAGAGGCTCATAAAGAGTGTGATGAATTCAGTTTGCTGGGGCAGGGTGCGGGGAGTGTCCAAAAGAGGTAGGTCAGGCTCCTTCATGCTCCTGACTTCTTCGGAGTGAAGAACAGTCCACTGCATCTTATGGAGCCTCATTCTCTTCTATTCCAAAAGGAGGTACAGCTTTGAAGTGATGGGGTGGGGACCTCAGACAGGTAGTTGTTTGCATACTTTTTTTTTAACCTTACATCTTGTTCAATATGTGGGGCAACCATCTTACTCTTATATCTGCTGGTGGCCCAAGCAAATGCATACCCAGAAAATGACCAGAAAACTTCAACATCTCTCTCTAGGTAAAACGTGTGCCTGTTTCTCTTAGTAGGAAAAATTTCACAGGGTGAATTAGAGAACAAGGGATGCTTTGAAGCCACTTCTTATGTCATATATATATATATATATGTATAATTTTGCCATAGCGTTCCATGGTGTGATGTAATGGTTAGGAGCCTGGGATCCGGAGACATCCCGGTTCAAAGCCTGTTCCCCGCTTTGAGAGAGCTTGGCCACGTCTTTTTGGGCCTGGGTGTGTCTTCAACTGCAAAGTGGGAATAATAATAGTATCATCCTGCTAGGGTTGTTGTGAGGATTAAATGAGCTGATAAATGTAAAAGAGCCCAACAATACCTTCCATGCAGTAAGTACCCAGTGTTCACGTGGTGATTAATATTAGAGTGAGTGCTCTGTAAATATTTGTTGGGTAAATGTGTGCATTTTTCATTTTGTTTGCATTCAGGATAAAGTTGTGGGAAAATAAGATCTTCCTGGTAGCCTCTGCCCGGTAACTGGCAGGAGGTGGAGATGGGGTGGGGGTACGCGGAGGGTAGAGTAGTTAAAAAAAATAAGCGTTCAGAGAGGATGGGGCCTCGGGTCGTTACTGCGATCTCCAGCAGGGGGAGCCCAGGTAATCATCGCTTGCGGTCTCCAGACCGCAAGGCGGGAGGGAATTACCCTTGACCGAGCACCTACTGTGTGCAGTGTCCCCGCCAGGCGCTGGGGAGCGCCGCGAAGGCAGGATGACCGGGAAGTGGCGGGTGGTTGCAGAGGGCGCAGTGAGGTGCTTTTGAACCAACGCAGACTTGCAGGGCCGACTTCCTCAGCGTCCCTTTGCTGCAGCGGGGCACGGGTTTGGTTCCTGGCCAGGCCTGGCCTGGGAAGCGCAGGGCTGAGGGCGGTGTCCCGGCCGCGATCCCGAGTCGGTGCGTGCCTGCGCTGCAGGAGGGCCACCCGGAACTCTGCTTCTCCGCTGCACCCGGCTCGGAGCAGGCACTCAGTACAACTCAGCGAAGTAAATCTGCCTGGCGGGGACACTCCGGGCTGCAGGCCTGGGTACAAGGTGCCTCCTCATGGCAGTTTGGGGGTGGAAACATCCCCCCGCACCCCACCCTTCCCCCTATCCCTGCGGCTAGACCGGGAAGAGGTAAAGCCCAGAGACTCCACCTTGGAACGGGGCAGGGGTGCCACGTGGGTTCTGGCCTTGAACGGGACTTTCCTCATTCTGCTTCTTGCAGCGCCAGGTTTTCTCGTCCACTACTCTGCGGTGGCGGTGGCGGGTGGGCAGCTGGAGGGACAGCTAATTTGGGGGCCCTGGTATGTGTTTATGTATATATGCATGCATCTATGTATATATGGAGTAGTTTTCATAGATATTTTCAAATATCAGAGCTCCCGAGAGTTCATCATTGCAGCTAATTAGAAAAAGGAGTTGCACCTCAGCTCAAAAGATGCCAGAATCGGAAAGATATTGAGGAGCAAATGATTGCAGACGGTTTCCCCTTTGCCCCAGAGCAGGAGGGTTTGGGTTTGGCCCTGTGGATGAGGGCGACATCTGAAGAGGGAGGGGCCAGGGAGCATGCTCTCGGTTCCCTGCTGGCCCACGTGGTCCCAGAAGAGTGGCTGAACCAGTGAATCCAGTGAGGGAGCTGGTGGTCCCGCCAGCCCTGCCCACTCCTGGCCCCTGGTGTTTGGCCCAGCAAGCTCAGGAGCTTGGCTTCTGCCCTCCCAGACGCTCTGCGCCTGGAGAAGTTGGGTTGGAGTCGCGAAGCTGCACATTTCCAGCTGTGTGAACTCAGCCAGATCTTTTAACCTCTTGAACCCTTGGGAGCCAAAATACCACCCCTCAGAGGAGTGTGAGCAAGCGTCTTCAGGGAGACTGTAAACCTCTGTGGATGCCTGTCAAGACCGAGTGTTGAGTGTCTTGCTGGATGTTTGTGTCGTTTAATCCTCATCTGAGGAGTCTTTCTCCCAGTTTTACGGAGAGGGTAGTGGAAGTCTTGATGAAAGGGAGTGGATGCCCTTGTTCCTAGGGCAGCCAACTGGAAGCCTCCTGTTGTCCCTCAGGCCCCTTTTGAAGTTCCTAAAATGGAGTGCTGGGACCCCAGGAGGGAGGAGAGTCACACAGGATAATTCTGGCTGAGGGCAGAGGTATCCTTCACCTGGGGTCTTGGTCTGAGGAACTGAAGTGGGAACCTGGTCAGGACAGATCACCTTCGGCGCCTCACTTTTTGGGTGGCAGTATATTTGCCCAGTCCCCATTGAAGGTTGCAGGAGTCTAGAAAGATACAGGATATGGGCTGGTTGGGGGAAGGGGGAGTCTCCCTTAATTCTATGAAGCCTCCTCAGGTATCCCTTTTCCAGAAAAGGCATTCATATTTTGTCAACAGAGTGCCAATTATGGGGCATTGATCAGAGGTTTACTTTTGTTTCAGTAACTCCTGACAGCAGCCCCTTGGGAGGAGCAACTTAGGGTTAGAATCTAAGTCCAGGAGCAGTGAAGTGAAAAGTGACTTACCCCAGGTCACATAATGAGGGAGCAAAAAGAGAAGGGGATGGGATTTGATTCTAGGTCTCGTCTGGCCTTGCCTTCACACCAAAAACCTAGTCCTGGCATCCCCCAACTTCTGTATCTACCTTATGATGTCCCTTAGAGGAGGGTAGTTCTGAAGTTGGAGCCTGGCCCATTTAAGGGACATTTCCAGGACAAACCTGCCTAAGGATCAAGCCCCCACCTAGTGCAGGGAGGCTAGGTGGGCACAGGGTGCCCATGTGGACCTGGGCAATGGCAGAAATGGAGGGTGTAGCACTGTGGAGCAGATGACCATGACAGGGTGGGTTCCCACTGTGGTCTGGGGTACCCCTAAGGTCAAAGTCAGAGTCTTTGCTGCTCCCTTTCCCCTCTCATAGGGAAGCTGAGAGAAAGCTCCTCTTTAGGGTTCTGAAACCCAAAGGTCATTTCTGAGCGAGAAGGCTGAGACCTTCCCATCTTCTCTGACCCTCCTGACAGCACCTTTAGGAGCCAGAAGCGGCACAGCAAGCCTTCCCCAGGCCACAGACCCCAAGTGGCATCCCCCAACTCCTGAAAGAGGAATCCTGATGGGCTCCAGATTAAAAAATCAATCCAGTTCAAAAGTGATCAGGGGAAACTAGATTCAGTTAGAGAGGGCAGAGCCAGGAGGGCCAGGAGTAGAGGGCGGGCCTCTCACTACCCCATCCTAGAGAAACTCTGCCATTGGAGGGAGAAAATCTGCACTGGGTCTGGAATGATTAAACTGTCCAGCTCTCAGAGAAGCAACTTAGTTCTTCAGAGTTTTGTCAGTAGATACACAACAGAGCAGTGCAGGTTAATAGGAGCTGTGCAGAAATGCCCTTTTCCCCAACCTACTGCACACCTGGCATCTTTTTTAATTTTCCGAAGTCGAGGAAATAAACTCCGGTGTCACGACAGACGCTATTTTCAGAGGGTTTGCTTTGGGTCTCCCCTTCCACTGGTGACCCCTAAAATCCGTAAGGATCTGGCTTGGCGGTGTGGCGGCATCGTTATCTCCGTTATGAAGGGTAGCAAACAGAAGTCTTCAGAGAAAGGGCATTTGCCTTTTTCTTCTAGCCGCCAGTCTCTGAGAGGGCGCTGGATCCCAAGACTCTGCAGGACTGGCCTCAGTGCAGAGGCTCTGGATTCTCTGGCGCTGAGGCGAGATGGGAGCTGTCCTGCCAGTGGTGCTGAAACTCGGGCTGCCTCCGTTGGGGTCACCGACAGAAGCTCACTTGTTCAGGCACATCCTGGGTCAGCCTTTCCGCCTCTGAGACGGCCTCCTCCCATCTCAGGTGAGAGATTCTGCCTGGAAGGGAAGTAGTCCACGCCATAATCATTCCCCAAAACCTTAATAGCCACTTAACTGGATTCACCACTTTTCGTCTTGCTGCCTCAATCCATTCTCCACTCAGTACCCAGAGTGGTCTTTTCAAGAGGCAAATCTGGCCGGGCGCGGTGGCTCAAGCCTGTAATCCCAGCACTTTGGGAGGCCGAGACGGGTGGATCACGAGGTCAGGAGATCAAGACCATCCTGGCTAACACAGTGAAACCCCGTCTCTACCAAAAAAAAAAAAGGCAAAAACTAGCCGGGCGAGGTGGAGGGCGCCTGTAGTCCCAGCTACTTGGGAGGCTGAGGCAGGAGAATGGCGTAAACCCGGGAGGCGGAGCTTGCAGTGAGCTGAGATCTGGCCACTGCACTCCAGCCTGGGCGACAGAGCGAGACTCCGTCTCAACAAAAAAAAAAAAAAAAAAAAAGGCAAATCTGATCCTATGTAAAGTACTCATATGGTTTTCCATATCATTCAGAATAAAACTTAAAAGTTCTTGCTAGAGCTAAGAGATCCTTCCCCCTCAATGATCTAGCCCCTGTCTACTTCTTCCACCTTAATTGCCTATCAGGATGGCAGTGATGGGTTAGAACTGGCTTAATTCTGATATGTTTTGAAGATAGAACTGCTTATATTTGCTGAGACATTAGAGGGATGTGCAGGAGAGAAATAGTGGAGTCAAGGATGACCCTGGGGGTTTGAGGTTGAGCACCTGGAAGGATGGAGTTTCTATTTCCTGAACTGGGGAAGGCTGAAGGAGGAGTAGAGTTTTGGGGATGGGGATCTGAAGCTGTTTCTGGACATGTTAAGTTTGAGAGATCTACTAGATAGCCAAAGGGGATAGCCTAGTAGACAACTGGACATAAAAACTTGGCATTCAGAGGAGAGGTTCTGGCTGGAGATATTAATGTGGGAGAGGTAAGCTTATGGTCTTATCTAAAACCATGCAGCAAGATGAGATCACTAGAGAGTAAAAGTACAAAGAAGAAAAGTGTTCCAGGGGCAGAACACTGGAGTACTTTGATTTTAGAGGGAGAAATTGAAGAAAATCAGTAAAGGAGACTGGGAAGGAGGGTCTTTGAAGAAGAAGAGAACAAAAAAAGTGATGTCCTTGAGGCTGGGGGTTGGGGGCAGTGGAGGTATCTTAAGAACAAAGGAGAGATCAAAAGTATCCAATATGCTGACAGGCCAAGAAAGATGAGGATTGATAATTGACCTTTCGATATGGCCTCACAGAGGTCCTTTCTGTTATTTATATATAATATAGTGTATATAATTAATGTATTAACAAGAGTA
>NW_012116021.1:1153715-1227576 GCF_000951035.1 Colobus angolensis palliatus | reverse complement strand
AATATACTATGTAAAATATATCTATTATATATTAAAAATATATGTATCTATATAGTAGAGATGGGATCTTACCATGTTGCCCAGGCTGGTCTGGAACTCCTGGGCTCAAGCAATCCACCTGCCTTGGCCTCCCAAAATACTGGGATTACAGGCATGAGCCACAACGTTTGGCCTCATTTATTGTCTTTTAACCTCCATGCCAACTTGCTTCTAAAGCCACACCAGGGTGACTACAAACGGGAAGGTTCTGGTGGAGATGGGGGGTCATTATTGAACAGAACTGATGAGGCTGTTCATGCCCCTGACCCACCCTCAGCCCACTTTAATGACCCTGTTCCAGATGAGGAACCAGGTTCAGAACTGTGAAGTGAGTAGCCCAAGGTCATACAGCTGGAAAGTAGTGGGCATGGAAGCAATTCCAGGTCTTTATTGTGCTGCAGAAGAAGCAGGAGACCCTGTGAGCTTCATCTCTAGCAGAGGGACTACCATAGTGACTCTGGAGCCAGAGACGCTTTGGGTTTAAATTCCAGCTCTGTTTCTGACTGACTGAGTCTCTCTGTGCCTCAGATTTCTCATCAGAAAAAAAAAAAGGATAATGATAGTGCATCCCTCCTAGGATTACTGTGAAAATTAAATGAGATAATACAGAAAAAGTGCTTAGCATAACACTAGTATTGTTATTACTTTATTATTATTACCAGTGTCTGAGTCCCTTCCTGGCCATGCCAAGGAGAACCAGCAGGTAGAGAGGAAAACCAGAACTGAGAATTTTCTGTTCCATCACCCGTGCCAGAAGAGAGAGGGCAGAGGACAGAGGAGGGGCTGCGTGACTGCCTGGGCTAGTGAGCAATTTGCTGGAGGAGCTCATTTGGTGACTCTGACTGAGTTAATTAAAGATGGCCACCAGGGGTCATTGCCATGGTGACAATTAGGCTGAGAAGGAGCCTCATTAAGGTGCGGTTTTAACAAGGCCTGTCGTTTTTAACCTGACATCTACGTGAAAGAGGAATTTTTCAAGTTGCTTCCCTTTCTTCCTTTGCTGTAGTTCAGATCCATTTCTAGAGACTTCCTGTTGAAGAACAAGACAGAGGAAAATTCCTGGGTTGAGTCCCTCCGAAAAATCAACAGGGCAACAGGTTTCTTTTCTCTGTGGTACTACTCTGGCATCTGAAAGGAGGCCTGGTTGGCAGAGGCTTGGAGAGGGAGAGGAGGGTTTAGGTGATGAGGTCAGAGGAGGAGGTGAGGAAGGGACTCATGTTGAATTTTATTCAACATGGAACTGGAGGCCTTTTCTGGAATTAGAAAGACTGCTTCTGCCACCCAGTCACTTCCCAAACTGAGGTGGCAGGGATGGTGTGGATGGCAGTGGGGTCGGGGGTAGTGTCAAGCCTGTTTCTCCCAAGTTGAAGGGAGGAGGAAGGCAGGAGGCTCAAGCCCTGTCTTAATTCAGAGCACTTTGAAAAGTATGTATTTTTTTCTTATTTCCATAGCAATACACTTGTTGAGAAAAATTAAAAATTTCACAAAAGCATAAAAAGAGAATATCCCCTGCAGTGCACACCTAAGATGGAATGAGTGCAGTGCACACATTTCCTGTGTGACAAGAAGCTGAGCATGGGCAACCAGGAGCTGGGTTTGGGGCAGGGGGAAGGGATGGAACACATGTACTTTTTCATTTATATCCTTGTCTATTGTTTGAATCTTTATCAGGAAAGTGTAAAATAAAACCAAGTTAAAATAGCATATACTACAACATTTTTCTCTTTTTTTTCCTTTTCTTTCCTTCCTTCCTTCCTTTCTTCCTTCCTTCTTTTTTTCTTTTTTCTTTTTGAGACAGAGTCTCGCTCTGTTGACCAGACTGGAGTGTAGTGGTGCAATCTCGGCTCACTGCAACCTCCGCCTCCCAGGTTCAAGTGATCCTCCTATCTCAGCCTCCCAAGTAGCTGGGACTACAGGCACACACTACCGTGCTCAGGTAATTTTTGTGTTTTTAGTGGAGATGGGGTTTTGCTATGTTGTCCAGGCTTGTCTCCAACTCCTGGCCTCAAGCAATCCACCTGCTTTGGCCTCCTAAAGTGCTGGGATTACAGGTGTGAGCCACTGCACCAGGCTCCGACTTTTTTTTTTTAAAGCACATTGTAAAATATTCAAACTAAACAAAGGGTAGACAAGAAAGGTAAGTTTCTTAGGTGGATCCCCTAGTCCCTTGGGGTGGGTTCCCCACCTCACAGGCAGTCATTAATATCAGTTGATTTTGTATCTGTCCAGAGATATTCCACATGTGTTTAATCACACTGTGCAACAAAGTTAGCACACTATTCACCCTGTTATGCATCTTGCCCCCGACTTTTGTTTTTAAGTTGTTCTCAAACTCCTGGGCTCAGGGGATCTTTTTGCCTCAGCCTCCCGTGTAGCTGGGACTATGGGTGCATGGCACTACATCTGGCTAATTTTTTTTAAAAAATTCATTTGGCCAGGCGCGGTGGCTCAAGCCTGTAATCCCAGCACTTTGGGAGGCCGAGACGGGCGGATCACGAGGTCAGGAGATCGAGACCATCCTGGCTAACACGGTGAAACCCCGACTCTACTAAAAAATACAAAAAACTAGTTGGGCGAGGTGGCGGGCGCCTGTAATCCCAGCTACTTGGGAGGCTGAGGCAGGAGAATGGCGTAAACCCGGGAGGCGGAGCTTGCAGTGAGCTGAGATCCGGCCACTGCACTCCAGCCTGGGCAACAGAGTGAGACTCCGTCTCAAAAAAAAAAGAAAAAAAAAATTCTTTTAAGGGGGTAGCGGGGTGAGGTTTTGCTGTGTTGCCCAGGCGATCTTGAACTCCTGGCTTCAAGCAATCCTCCTACCTCAGCCTCCAGAGTAGCTGGGATTACAGATGCAAGTCACTGTGGCTGGTTTGCATCTTGCTTTTTTAAACTTCACATTCTATTTTAGGGGTGGTCCCATATCAGCATGTGCAGAGCTGTCTCATTCTTTCTTAACACATGGCAGGCTGCTGCTGCTGAGAGTCTTTGGGTATGAACAAGAGGTGATCCGGGCTTTTAAGGGACTCAGAAGGATGTATATCCTTTCATGCTCAGCATTTGGCACAGTGGTCAGCACCACACAGAAGCACTTACTAAATGTTTATGGCTCAGTGAGTGAGTAGCAAATAAAGAGGGAGGAGTTGGAGAAGTAAATAGAGGCTAGACCTTGGTGGGTTTTTTTTTTCTTCTTTTTCTTTTCTTTTTTTTTGAGACAGAGTCTCGCTCTATCACCCAGGCTGGAGTGCAGTGGGACGATCTCGGCTCACTGCAACCTCTGCCTCCCAGGTTCAAGTGATTCTCCTGCCTTAGGCTCCCAAGTAGCTGGGATTACAGGCATGCACCACGATGCCCAGCTCCCGGCTCATTTTTTGTATTTTTAGTAGAGATGGGACTTTACCATGTCAGCCAGGATGGTCTCGAACCCCTGACCTCAAGTGATCTGGCTGCCTTGGACTCCCAAAGTGTTAGGATTACAGATGTGAGCCGCCATGCCTGGCCCCATGAATGGTTTTGATGGCCATGCTGAAGGTTTGCATTTTCTCTGATCAGGGATGAGGTCCCCTGAAGGCCCTCATATGGGGGCCAGCATGGTCAGACCTGCTGTCATGGAAAGGTCCTCTGGGAGCTCAGGTAGAATCAGGGTGACCACATAGATGACCACAAATGAGGTGCAGGAGGCTGTACACTGTCCTCATATGCACTGTCTTCTCCTTTACTGGCCCTCCTGGCAGGAGGAGTATGCACCTATCTCTGGTGAAGGCAGGCTGGCTATGTGACTTGTTTTGACCAATGAAACATGTGGGGAAGAGATATGTGACATTTTTCAGCAGGAGCCTTAAGGGATAGTAAGTTTGGGGTTTGTTGTGCTCTCCTTCAGTTCCCAGGAATGGTGGGAGTATGGGTCAATATGGAACTCACTGCAGCCTGCATCCCGGAGTGACTTGGATGAGCAGAGGCTTCTTGCCCATCTTCAATGGGCATGTAAATAGGAGTGGGAATGAAACATAGTTGCTTTAAGTCATTGAGGTTTGGAGGGTTGCTGTCACCATAATATAGCCTACCCTGACTGAAAGTCTTGCAAAAAACCTTTCTGTTAATATGTCACGTGAGATTAGACTCTAGGCTCAGATTTTTCACCTACATTTCTGTCCAGTGGAACATTTGAAAGTCATGTGGGGTTCAGGCCAAAGTTTTGCTATGTGCAACTGTCAGGAATTCTCACCTCGATCCCTGCTCACCAAATATCCATAGTGCCCCCACCATTACAAATTATGTCTCACAAAAATGTAACACCCTGTGGGACGCCGCTGCTCCTCTTGAAAATCTGTGGTCTGGTCCAATCATGAATCCTTTGCTGGGCCTGCGATGGGGTGGCTGCCTGGGATTCTATTAGGAAGGAGAAGGAAGGAGTGGAGGTAGGGAGGTTACAAGTGTCCCACCAGGCCTCAAGCTCACCTGTTACTCGTAGGATTTATGGTTCACTCCTAGAGTCCCTTTGTGGGCCTGAAACATCTTAGAAGACTCACAGAGGGGCTCTCAGGAGGACGTTTGCTTAGGGGTGTATGTGTATGTGTGTATATGTGTGTGTGTGTGTGTGTGTGTGTGTGTGTGTGTGTTTTCCATTGAGCTGACTGGCATAGGGAATATTCATGCCTCTCAGTCATAAAGAAAGAATAGACAGATGGTTCAGTTGTGGTTCTGTGTCTACCAGGAGAGAATAAGCTTTCTCCTCTCAACTTTTCCCAGGACACTTACCCTCAGACGTGTCCAGCTCTTCCTGCAAAGCTCCTTTCCTGCTATTATCTCATTGGACCCTTGCCCCCTGTTGGGTTACTCATATTTTTTTATTATTAACATATAAGAACTCTTTATGTATTATAGATATCACTCCTTTTTTACTTACGTTGTAGACATCTTCTTCCATCGGTCACTTTTCATTTACCTTCATATGAGGTATTTTTTGCTTCACGTAAGTTTGAAATTTTTATGTAATCAGGCCTGGGAATCCAGATGCCTTTGCATGCACCAGGATTGTGGGGCGGGGTGAGCTGGTGATGGAGGCCTGCTGTGGCGAGGGAATTTGAGACTTGGCAAATGTCCAGCAGCCTAGACAAGCCCTCCCCTCCACTCCTCTCCCCAGGAGACACAGCCATTTTCAAGGCCTGGGATGTGGAGTTTCTCCTAAATCCCACCACATAATCCTCTGGAGTCATGAATAGCTGGCAGTGCTGTCTGAGGAAGGCCAAGAGGTCCCTGAAGGTCCTCTCTTGGCTTCAGGAGTAGGGTGTGCAGGGCATCAATGTGATCCAGTGGAGGCCACCAAGATCTGGGAGCCAGAGTGGGCAGGATGAGTCTCAGTGCACCAACTAACTGGTTGTGTGGCCTTGGGGCAGTCCCTGCCCTGCTCTGGGCTCAGCTTCCTTTTCTGTCCAGGGAGTGGGCCTGACCATTGTGGTGTAGTTTACATTCACTGATGCTATTCCACCACTGTTGCTCCACACACACACCCTTGAAAGAGTCCCACTGCTGGAGGCTGCCCTCAACCTGGCATGCTCTGACTCCTCACTTAGGGCAGGAGGGGGCTGTGGCATGAGGATGTCTAGGAGTATCCAAACCTCAGAAACTTGCTCCTGGTATGGGATGTGATTTCTAAGCCTCCCTGGTGCCTGGCTTCAGCCCTGGAAGTATAGAATGGAGGCAGGTCCTGGGGATCCCCCACTGGACTTCCCTGCCTGCAACATATCAAACCTATTAAAACACACTCACATTCTGCTCTGTGAATTATGTGACAATTGGCTGGTTGGCATGAGTTCCATTCTGTAGACATCTAATTAAACATTTGTTCATTTGGATTTTGTAGTTTCCATTTAAAAATCTGGATACTTCTGTTTTTCATGCCCTTATATTTTTGTTGCCCTAGAAAAATCCATAAGCCAAGCCCTGTGCCTGTCATCACTGCTGGAGAACCCAGCGCTGTGCTCACACCCCACCTCCCCACCAGGCCAGGTCTCCTCCAACTCCTCCCCAGGACCAATGCCCAGTTCTGAAAGTCTCTCCAGCTCATCCTACACAACACAGTTGAAATGATCTTAACTGACTTGTTTTTATTATAAGGACTTTACACATTTTAATTTAATAGTTTTTGTTTCATGTATTTTTCAGAAAGGTGATTCATTCCCATGGCTCAAAATGAACAAAATACACGCAGTGAAAGTTTCCCCATCCCTGTGCCTAGCCACGAATCTCATTTCCTGAGGACACTGATGTCCCCCATTTTAAAATATCTTCCAGATATATCCTATGAACACTCACAATGTATAGTCTTTATTTTGCACCCTTCCTTCGTTTTTTAAAAACACAAGTAATAGCACACAGAGCGCCTTTCTGAGCACACGTCCGCTCAGACTTTGCTCGGCTCCCTGATGCGCGTCGTGGGAAAGCCTGAGCTCTTCCGGCTGGGACTAAAGGCCCTCCGTGACCCAGCCGCTTCTGAGCGCCCTTCAACGTCCTTGTTCACCGCCAGGCTGTACACAACTGGATCTCCTTGTGAGCCTCCCGCCAGGCTGTGAGGTGCTCAGGGACAGAGGCTGTACCTCATTTGTCTGGACTCCCCAGGGCCAGTCACCGTGCCTGGCACCGAGCGCGCTCAGCAAACGTAGCCGAGCGGGTTCGGAGGCGTCCGGAGGCGGGGATCCCTTTGCCACAGCGACACCTCGTGGTAGATTTCGGAAGTGCAGCAGAGACCGGGCAAGGGGCAGGAGTAGGCGACAGAGGCGGTCTTTGTCGCTCAGGACCTTTGCTGGGCCCTGAATCCTCTTCTATTCCTTTCTGCCTTCCATTCCCGACCCCACCTTGTCCGCCAGCGCCCACTCTGGGACCCACCCTCCCACCACCGGTACTGCTATTGGCTGGAGAGATCCACCCACTCCTGACCAGCGGACTTGGGCACTTAGCAGATGGTGCACGTGGGCATGTGTGTGTGTGTGTACACGCACACGTATCTCAAGGTACCTAGCATATACCCTGAGCAGATTTTTAATACCACCCCTCTTCTATAAGACAAAATTATTGGCAGTAGTAATCATGAAATGAATAACAATAAATGGCAGGCAGCCAAAATTTTCTTTTATTGAATTTCCTATATAAACTCATGCCATTTCAAAAATAAATAAAATAAGAAATAGTCATTATAGTTCAAAAAGGAAAAAAATGGGCAAATGCTTTTAAATTACATTATTTAAACAAAGAGGGGAAATATACTTACATATTGATTTGTCCCAGTAATGAATAACATTACATTAGAACTAAATAAGACTAAAATACTAACAATCTGCAAAGAAGAGACTTCAATTTTTTTTTTTTTTTTTTTTTTTGAGACAGAGTCTTGCTCTGTCGCCCAGGCTGGAGTGCAGTGGCCCGATCTCAGCTCACTGCAAGCTCCGCCTCCCGGGTTCACGCCATTCTCCTGCCTCAGCCTCCTGAGCAGCTGGGACTACAGGCCCCCGCCACCTCGCCCGGCTAGTTTTTTTGTATTTTTTAGTAGAGACGGGGTTTCACCGTGTTAGCCAGGATGGTCTCGATCTCCTGACCTCGTGATCCGCCCGTCTCGGCCTCCCAAAGTGCTGGGATTACAGGCTTGAGCCACCGCGCCCAGCCGAGACTTCAATTTTTTTAAACATATTGTTCAAATTCAATAAAATATTCCCTATAAATGTAAAATTTGCATTTTCCAAACAAAAACTATTGCAGCTTCACAGCCTGCTCTCTGATTCACAGTTTTAAATTTTAGTCACAAATAAAATTAAGCAATTCAAGTTCTGTTCTACAACTTCACTATCACTGAGCTAGGGCCTGGAGACACAGCCTGCACCTGAAGTGACTTGGTGGATTCCAACCATCAAAACCTGTCTAGGGGCCAACTGCGGAGCCAGGAGTTCTTGGAATTAACTTTCATGTAGAACACAAGGTTAACTAAAGGATAAGTAATATAAATGTGCATATTTGAAGCCTACATATGTAATCCCAGCTATTCAGGAGGCTGAGGCAGGAGAATTGCTTGAACTTGGGAGGCGGAAGTTGCAGTGTGCTGAGATCACTGCACTCCAGCCTGGGCAACAAGAGCAAAACTCCATCTCAAAAATAAATAAATAAATAAATAATAAAAATAAATAAACAGTTTAAGACACAAAAAGACAAATGTATGATTCTACTCATGTGAGGTACCTAGAATAGGCAAATTCACAGAAACAGAAGTAGAATAGAGGTTACCAGCAATTGGGAGATGGGAGATGGAGAGTTATTGTTTAATAGGTACAGAGTTTCTGTTCAGGATGATGAAGTCCTGGATCGTGGTGACAGTCACACAACATCGTGAATGTACTTAATGCCACCGAATTCTACACTTTATATGATTTTTATCATATAAAACATCACATTGAAAAAGCAGTTAGATGGTAAATTTTATGTTATGCATACTTTACCCCAATAAAAAGTCAGACTAAAACAGGTTAGAATTAACAGAATAATTTGGGGAGGGGAATGGAGCATCATTTTATGGACACGGTTAAGGAATTGCAGTGCAAGTTGATAATCAAAAGCATGATGACTTTTAAATTCTCTACAGACAAAGCACCTGCCTGCCCCTGGCTGGCTCCGTCCTACCTCCTGGCCCTTGGGACATCACTGGTGTGTTTACCTTTGTGGGTCCATGGTTTGGTTGTCCTTTTTGTGTGTCTGAGTCTGTGAGGTATTTGTCTTTTTTTTTTTTGAGACGGAGTCTCACTCTGTTGCCCAGGCTGGCGTGCAGTGGCCAGATCTCAGCCCACTGCCTACTGCAAGCTCCGCCACCCAGATTTATCCCATTCTCCTGCTCCAGCCTCCAGAGTAGCTGGGGCTACAGGCACCCGCCACCTCGCTTTGCTAGTTTTTTGTATTTTTTAATAGAGACTGGGTTTCACCGTGTTAGCCAGGATGGTCTCAATCTCCTGACCTCGTGATCCGCCCGTCTCGGCCTCCCAAAGTGCCGGGATTACAGGCTTGAGCCACCGCGCCCGGCCAAGGTATTTGTCTTTGGGTTTCCAATATGTGTGTCTTGGTCTCTCTGCTTAAGTCCCATTTTGTGTACATTTGTGTGTTGTGTGAGGATTAAATGAGATGATCAGGGCCAGGCACATGTCACAGGGCCCATGATAAAGATCCAAAAGCCATTGTCTGCTGTGTGCTTGTGTGTGTGTGTTCATCTTTGTGTCTCCCTGCATCTGTTGGTGAGGGGATCTCGTGTCTCTTGCGTATGTTTCTGTATGTATCAGCGCTGTGTGTGACGGACACAAGGTCCACCCTTGCTCCCTCTCTCTGGCCTAGGGGTGAGTGGATGGGGCTGTCAGGGAGGGGTGTTGCTGCCCTCAGTTCTCAGGCTTAGGGATCTCCCAGAGCTGGCCTGATGGAAAAGGATGCCCCATAGCCTGGCTTTCCGGACAGCCACACCAAAATGTCTCTGAGGCTGTCCTCTGGGTGAGTCCTAGGCTTTCCAGAAATCCCAGCTGGCTCTGCACTTGCTTGTCCATGGGCTCCAAACGGAACTGTCAGTATTGGATAGCAAATAACCCCAGCAGTATCCAAGGCCCCTTGAGGATACCTTGATTCACATACTTACACAGAACTAGTGGTGTGAGTCATTAAAGCGAATGGCCTGGGAGCCATATGCAACTCAAATCCTGAACTGGTGTCTGGAGACACGATCCATGTTCCTCCCCTAGCTGGGGAGCCTGGGCTCATCATCAGGCACCTCTGTGGGTCTCAATTCTGCAACCTTCCAAGTGGGCACAGTCACTTCAATTGGAATCCCTTCCTCCCTCCCTCCAAACACACCTGCAGCAGTCAGGGACTCACATTGAGTCTTCAATGTGAGTCCCTTTCAAGGCCAACAGGATGAGCCTTGTGAAGGTCTTCAGCATTCAGAGCCCTTGATGAATAGGTGGGGTGGGGTGGGGGCAGGGAGGTGTCCTGCCAAGGCCTTCTGGCAGTCCTGCAGCTTCAGGGGCTGGAGGGAGCAGGGCAGACTCACAGAGGGGAAGGGAGGCCTCTATACATACTTCCCTTTCCAGCTCCAAGATTCCCAAGTGGAGGTGGGGTGCGGGTGGCCAGGAAGCCCGTTTCCTGAACAAAGGTCAGCCCCTCTTGCCGTTGATGCTCTTTTGGGAGCCTTGGCCTTGGCCAGCAGGAAAGAAAGGCTCCTTCTCTTTGGGTGGGGGCAGGTGCTGGCACGGGACTGCCTGGGAAACAGAGTCCAGTGTCTGGCTCCAGTGGGCATTCAGACACCCAGGGCCTGGCAGGCTCTGCCAGCTGCCTGAAAAAGTGGGCATTGTTCTGTCTTCATCCACACCAAAGGGGCCTTCCCTCCACTGCTCCTGGGAGCCTGGCTGACTCTTGCTGCCAGGGTGGGCTGGGACCCAGAAGTGTCCACATCCAGGCACCACAACCAGCTCTGTGGGAGGAGCGGCAGGTGTGGGCTTGGAGGATGGGCTGGGACTCATTCTCATTCTCATTCAAGTGCTTGGAGTTTGGGAAAAGAGTTCTGGATTCTGAACCACCCTCTGAGCTACAGGAAGGTCTGATTTGTGTGTGTGTGTGTGTGTGTGTGTGTCTGTGTGTGTGTACCAAGCAGCAGGGACACAGTGCCTCTCAGATGCTTTGGGTGTCCCAGTTCCCATCTGTGTGGTTCAGCTCTGCTCTGACATTCTTCCCTCAGCTTTCCACGCTAGCAAGAAGCCACAGAACTCCTTCATTAGTCTAGAGCTCTGGGAAGGGAGCTCCTAAATGCAGTGACGAGCTTAGGAAACCCACTTCCTGATGGGGAGACTTAGCAGGACAGGAGGCTTGTGTGGGTCATTTCCCTATTCCAGGAAACGGGCCTTTCCTTCCGGGAGTGAGCAAAGCTAATGAAGAAGGGACCTTCTGCTCTTTCATCCATGACACACAGGTGACTGAACGCAATGCGGTGCCCTAGACTGGATCCTAGAACAAAGCTCATTCCCAGAAAAACTGCTGAAATCCAAATAAGTATGGAGTTTAGTTCATGGTGTTGTAACTCTGTTAATTTCTTAGTTATGGCAAATGTACCATGGCAATATCAGAGGTTAATGTTAGGGCAATCTCACTGTACCATCTGCAACTTTTCCGTAAATCTAAAGTCATTTCAAAATTAAAAGGCAGGTAGATGCTGTAGCAGGAGTGTTTACCACCTCATCTCTTTACCCTCAACATATTCAGTTTACTAAGATTGCTGGAAACCTTAGCCCAAGGCTGCTTCTGAATACAGCTAATGTGCCATTAATGACCATTCCACATTCACACTGGGCCTAAGGAACGTAGCTACTATATAGAGACCAGATCGTCATGAATGTCAGGGGCTTGATCCCAGGCATCTCGTTTAATGCACTCCCCAGCTTACAAGCAGTAACTCTAACTTGTTTGAGAGATGGAGAAACCTTGGATCAGTGGGATTGTGAAGTTTGCTGAGGCCACACAGCCAGAACTGCAGAGTCCAGTTTTGCTGAATTCCGAGTTGGGGTGCTTTGGGGGTGCTTGCTGGAGTACTGTGCCTATAGGGTGCGACTCGTATCTGACAAAGCAGCTGGCTAAGGAAATGGGTCCTGTGATGTGAGGATGGCCCAGAAGAGGAGCCGTTTCAAAGCCTGCAGGAGCTGCATTCTGTCTGCAAACCAGTGGCTCCTCATGGGGGAAGACTTAAAAGTAGCCCCATGGTTCATCAGAGGCTTGAAGGCCATTCTTAAGCCCACCCTCCTCCGTCACCAGTTCCTGCTGCTGTCCTGGGAAATAGGAAAGCAGCATTCCTCCAGCCCCAAACTCAACCTTCCTTGGTGCTCTTCTGGTCCTTTCTAGGCCCCTTGGGCAAAGGAACTTTCCTTCACTCCCAATGCAGCTGCCCAGGCTGTGGGTGGCTGGGGCCCAGTTGGCCCCCCTGGTGGGTGGTGGGGGGTGTGGGGAGGATGCCTCCGTGGGCGGCCAGTGAGAGCCGGCTTCCTGGGGCCTCCCCGGGACTGAGCAGCGTGGCCACTTCCGAAGGCCCCTTTGTCCGTCCCTTTATCCAGAAGAGCGGCTGCAATTGTGCAGGGCACAAAGCCCCCGCCGGCCCTGACTTCCCACCCCTGCCTGTGGCCTGCCTGGGAGAGGGTTTCCCAGGCTCCACAAGAAGGCAGCCTCCTGCCCCCTCCTAGGCAGCCAGGGACCCAGACCTTCTACTTCCGGGCCCAGGATCTATTCATCTAGCCTATCCCAGCTCCCCCGTCCCCCAGGGGGCCCAGGCATTCACAGAGGCCACGGACTCACTGCTCCTCCATTGCGTATCCTGGACACACACGGGCAAATGGTTCCCAGGCTTACCACTGGGGTGGTGAGGGAGACCCCAGGAAGACGCTGTGTGCTCCATTCACCTGCTGCAAAGCATTTTTGGAGGATTTGCTGACATGCAGGCATCTTGGGGTGGTGGATTGAGTGTGGGTCACCCCAAGAGGCAGCTGGAAAGTGGGATACAGCCTGGGAGTGGGCTGGAAGGCGTGCCTGCAGGGTCCTCGTGCCTGCTGTGAATACATAGCAGCTGTGCCAGAGGAGGGACAGAGTGAAGGAGGGAAGAGGGAGAAGGAAAGGTATCTTGACCTCCTCCTCTCCTCTCCTTATGCCTTTAAGCATTGGCATGCTAAACCCTGGGCTGCCATCACTGCATGCAGTCCTTCTAGTACTAGTACTACCCCTTCTTATAGACAACCAAGGCTGAAAGGAGTCAAGTGACTTTCTCAAGGTCTCACAGTGGAATTCAAGGTAGTGGGTCTTTGACACTTAAGTCTGTGCTTCCCCTTCAGGAAAGGGGGCAGAGAATGCCAGAGGGGTGAACTACATGGCCAAGCCTGCAGAGGCTGCTCCAGGGCTGGCTGCCTTGCCTGGCCTGCCCAGGTACTGGGGCTCTCTGGGAACCCAACTTCGGCTGATCCCCTGGGGATGGCCCCCTCTGCTCAGTCTAAAGGCTCTGGCCTGTCTAGGAAAGGGCCAGAAAAGCCCTTCACCCTGGTTTCATCCCTTACCTCTCTGCCCACCCCTCATGGCCAAAGAGGGACTGAGGATGGCACTCCTGGGCCTATCCATATGCCCCGGGAGCACTCCTGGAGGAAATCTTGGCCCACCTAGTGGCTGATGGCTTTTACCCAACCTGTTTTCTTCTGGGTTAGACGAGGCAGTGACTCAAGGTCTAGAGGTCCTTCCCTGGAATCCAGAAGGGCATTCCTAGCCCCAGGGGCCAGGCTCAGGACATCAGCCCTCCAGACAGAGCCAGCCCTGCTCTAGCCTCCAACAAGCCCGGGTCCTTCTGGTGTCCTTAGGAGCAAGCTCATTTCTGGATTTCTCTGCAGTGACCGAACCAGCCCTGCTGACACTTCTTTCTCATGCCTCTTCCTTGCCTCTCTCTTCTCCCCCTTCCCTTCCACCCCATTCTCCTGTACTTCCTCCTTTTCTCTTTTCTATTTTCCTTCCTCTCCCTTCCTCTGTCTTCCTCCTCCCCTTTCTCCTCTTCCTCTTTCTTCTCTTCCTTCCTACCCCTTTTTCCTCTCCCTTTCCTCTCCAGTTCTCCTCCCCTTCTTTCTTTCCTTCCTCCTGCTTCACATCCTCTTCTTCCTCAGGCCCTCTGTCCCTTCCTTCTTCCCTCCTTCTTCCTCCTTCTTCTACCTCCAGTCCTCTCCAAGGGCCCAGGACTTGAAGCTCATATAAACAATGTAGTGATCAGTCTCCTCCTGTCATCCCAGAGTGCCCACAAATCACAAAGCTTACATCAAAGGGAGGTCTTGGGCTTCCTTTGCTGAAGTCCCTCATTTTACAGATGGGCCCAGAGAGGGTATGCAACTTGCACAAGGTCACATAGCTCAGAGCACTGAAGTACCATGTAGCCACTTGTCCATGGGAATACAAATAATCACAGTTACCATTAATTGAGTAACTACTCAGTATTAGGTCCTGTGCCAGGTACTTTATATCTATTCCATGATATCAACCCTTTAGAATAGGTGTTGCTGTTGCCTTTTACTTTGCACAGGGAACTGAAACACAGAGAAGTCCAATGACTTATCCAAGGTCACACAGCTAGAAGGCAGAAGAGCAAGGATTCAGCCTGGGTTGGCTCAACTCAACTCTGATCTGCCTTTTTTTTTTTTTTTTTTTTTGGCATGCTAAGCCATATGACATCTATTCTCACTCTGTCGTCCAGGTTGGAGTGCAGTGGCACAATCTCGGCTCACTGCAACCTCTGCTTCCCAGGTTCAAGTCATTCTCTTGCCTCCGCCTCCCAAGTAGCTGGGACTACAGACGCATGCCACCACGCCTGGCTAATTTTTTGTATTTTTTGCTAGAGCGGGGTTTTGCCATGTTGGTCAGGCTGGTCTTGAACTCCTGACCTCAAGTGATCTGCCTGCCTTGGCTTCCCAAAATGCTGCAATTACAGGCATGAGCCACTGTGCCGGGCCCAACTCTGAGCATTCATGAGATCTGCTAGGGTCACTAGCTCTAGCTTCCTCCTCTTCAGGACTCATTGGTCACTGACTTCCCCAGAGCCTGCTTGAGGTCCCACGAGGCCTCTGTGTTATACCAGACTATCCTTAGTCAGCCCAGACCTGAGGCCGCATCATATACCTAGATCCTGCCTGAGACGAGACCATCAGTTCAACCAGGGAGCCTGTCCTGCTTGCTCAGGCCCCGCACATGAGGGCAGAGGAGAATCTTGGGAGAGCAGGGTGGGAGGAAGGCCTTGGAGAATCTCCTTTTCGCATCTGTCTGCCCACCCAGGAGCTCTCTCTCTGAGATGCCGTATGAATTCAGTGTCCACAGAAGCTCAGGGTAGAGGTGAGAGTACAGCTACAGCTGTGGGGATGAGGCCAGGAAGGAGGCAGCAAGAGACACCCCAACCCGTTGCTGCCTCTTGGAGCAGAAGGAGACCTGTCAGATGTGGGAGGGCAATGGGCTACACCCTCTCGAAGAGGTGCTAAGCTTGGGCCTCTTGCCAGCTCTGAAGAGAGCCTGACCCCAGCTGAGCCAGGTCAGTGTAGGCCAGAATGTCTGCAGGAGGCTGCTCAGTCCAGCAACTAGGTTCTTGTCCTTCACATGGCTTCCCTGCACTCATCGGTCACAGGCCCTGTGAGTGTGGGAGTAGTAAGGGATCCAGGTGGCAGGGAGTTCCTGGTGCTGGCTGGCTGAGCACCCCAGACTAAATGTGTGCCAATACCAGGATCTGAGAGGAGAAAAGAAATGGGTCCACTTGACAGATGAGGAAACTGAGACCCAGACTGGGGAAGAGAGTTTTGTGAGTTCACACAGTAGATGACAGACAGTCCTGGCTCTTGGAGGAGAGGAGTCTGGGAGGACCACCAGGGGATTCCCCTCCTCATCCCATACTGGCTCACCAGCCCAAGAGTGCTCAGAGCTTGGAGGACTGCTATCAGGAAGCTGGGCAACTTCTTCCCAGAACAGGGCTTGGGTCCAGAGGGAGTGCTTATGGAGGTCCTGCCTGCAGCACCAGAGCTAGCCCATATGGCATCCCCATTTGAGTTGGACAAGAGGACCCCCTCTCCCTATCACTTTACCTCCCTTTGCTAGATGGTAAACACATCCAGACTTTCTTTTCTTTTCTTTTTGTCTTTTCTTTTTTGACAGAGTCTCCCTCTGTCACCCAGGCTGGAGTGCAGTGGTGCGATCTCGGCTCACTGAAACCTCTACCTCTCAGGTTCAAGCGATTCTCCTGCCTCAGACTCCCAAGTAGCTGGAATTACAGGCGCCCACCACCATGCCCAGCTAATTTTTTTGTATTTTTAGTGGAGATGGGGGTTTCACCATGTTGGTCAGGCTGGTTTTGAACTCCTGACCTCAAGCAATCCACCTGCCTAGGCCTCCCAAAGTGCTGGGATTACAGGCATGAGCCACCATGCCCATCCCACATCCAGACTTTCTGATCCAATGCCTGAGGGCACCCCAGTCACCTGGCCCCTCTCCATGCCCCTCTCTTCCCTCTGCCATCACCTCTCTCTACAGCCCCTCTTCTTTCTCTATCTACCCTCTCGTTCTCTGAGCTCAGCTGGGCCATGTCCCCAGTACCCCCAGAAGTCCCAGCTTTACAGAGGGGCTCCTCTTGCTGGCCTCCCTCTGCCTCTGCTTGCCCCAGCAGACCCACCTTAGCACCTGCTGTACCTTTGGGCCAGACGCCATCCCTCCTTCCTCTCCTGGACTGCTCCTAAGCATGCATCCGGTCTTAGTGCTCCCTTCTTTTAGGAGGCCTTTGCACCTTTGTGACCCCGTTGGCTGACTTAGCTGCCCCTCTTCTAGGCTCCTCCTTGGGTGGGCCTGCATGCTGCATGCTGACACTCTGGTTCCCCAGGTGGCACAAGGCTTCCAGAGCAAGAGAGTCTATCTGTCTCTCACCCACCTGCATCTCTATGCCTAGATCCAGAATAAAAATCGCTACTATTTAATGACTATATTGAATGTTTCCTGTGTACCAGACACTGTGCAGAACATGTTATATACCATACCTCAGTGACTCTTCACAATGACCTCTTATATTCTATTACTAATAATAAGTACTAACGATAATATATGCTATCATTAAGCCCCTTCTACAGGTAAAGAACTCCAGAAAAGTTTCCTGTTCAGGAGTATGTCTCAATCTTCTGTGATAGGTACCGTCTCTGGGAAAATGAGAGTTGAATGAACCAGTGAATAAACCGCAAGGATCTTCAGAGATGGGCAGGGAGAAACTGGGCTGCTTCTCTCACCAGAGGGTGGCATCTGGTCCCTGATCCCAGCAGGGACTGTGTCCCAGCCCAAGGGGTTCTAGAACCTTCTGAGATTAGCTCTGGGTCCAAGCCTCAGGTGTGAGATGTATGCGCCTCATTCTGTGAGTTCTGGGCCCACCTGTGTAAAATGGGCATTGCAATCCTGCCCTGGCTACCTGCATGCTGGTTTCAGGGGCTCAGGCCCAATCCTGAATGTCAACATGCTTGAAAATGGTAGGCCGGGTGCAATGACTCAATCCTGTAATCTCAGCACTTTGGAAGGCTGATGTGGAAGGATGCCTTGTGCCAGGGAGTTTGAGACCCCCCTGGGCAACATAGCAACACTCCGTCTCTAAAATAATTTTTTACACCATTTTGGGAGACTGAGGCAGGCAGATCACTTGAGGTCAGGAGTTCGAGACTAGCCTGACCAATGTAGTAAAATCCTGTCTCTACTGAAAATACAAAAATTAGCAGGTGTGGCGGCAGGTGCCTGTAATCTCAGCTACTCTGGAGGTTGAGGCAGGATAATCACTTGAACCCAGGAGGCGGAAGTTGTAGTGAGCCAAGATTGCACCATTGCACTCCAGCCTGGGCAACAAGAGTGAAACTCCATCTCAAAAAATAAATAAATGAATAAATAAATTTTAAAAATTCGCCAGGCAAGGTGGTGCACACCTATAGTCCCAACTACCTGGGAGGCTGAGGCAGGGGGAGTCGCTTGAGCCCAGGAGCTGGAGGTTGCCATGAGCCAGGCTGGTAGCTGTCCACTGTGCCATGAGCATAGATGGGAGTGAGATGGTGGCAAGTCACCAGGAGCTGGAAAGCTGCCCCCTGAGGCAATGCAGCTGTGGCTGCACAGGCTCTATCCACCTGCTGTGTCAGGGAGGAGGGAGGAGAGGAAGAGAGAAGGCACTGCTGGGGCAGTGGGCAGACCAGGATCAGTGGCCTGGGTGAGGTCTAGGGCATCCAGATGCCCCTCCTCTTCCCAAGGCCACTGTGGCTTCCCACTAATCCTGGGCATAGGAAGGCGTGGAACCAGGAAGGCAGAGCAAACCTCACAGCCTGAGGGGAGCACCTGTGGGCGAGGCCTGGGAGAGGAGCTGAGAGAGGAGCTGAGGCTGCACAGCAAGGAGCTCGCCAGTGAAACAAGGCTGAGTGTCGCTGACTTATTCAACAACCTCTATTGAGCCCTTTTACTGAGCATGATGATCCAGGCATCGTGACATACAGCTCTGAACAAAACACATGATCATCCCTGCCTCACAGAGCTGACACCAGAAGGTGTCAGAAGGTGGGCAATGACACCAGAAGGTGGAGAAGGTGGGCAATAAACAAGATAAATAAGTACATTATAGACATGATCTGAAGGTGAGGAATAAAGCAGGAAGGTGAACAGGGTGTGCTGGGGCTGCCATTGCAAATAAGGAGGCCAGGGAAGGCCTCATTAAGAGGGTGACATTTGAGCAAAGGCATGAAGGCAACTCTGATGCCGACCCACCTATTCATACTTTGGAGTCAAGTTCGGATGTCAGCTCCAAGACTGCAAGGGTATTGGTTTTTTCACTGGTGGATCCCAAACACTCGGGTAGGGCCTGGTGCCTGGTTCAATAAGTATTTGTGGATATGATAGAAATGAAAAAAAGGAGTCATTTGGCATCCAGTCATTGCCGGAGCTGGTGCTGGGGTTCTCCTGGTGAAGATTCCAGCCCCCACCCTCCTGGGACAATGCTTGAAAACCACTAACCCTACTGGAAAAGCAGCAAGGGGCGAGGTGGCAGGAGGGAGGGGACGTTTGCTGTCTACAGGCAAGACTATGTCGTCTTGCTTGGGTTCCCGGGTCATGCAGGGTCTGCGGTACTGTGGTGCCGTGCGGTCAGAGACCATGGTGGTGGCTGGGAGCCTCTGATGTGCTTCTGGAGCCGGGCTGCAGTGGCTTACATGGGACAGCTGAGGGTGTTCTATGTCGGTGGGGGTAGGGGCAGGGGCTCTAGGTTCTGGTTGCCGCCTGCCGCCCCCTGGGAAGGCAGTAGGTGGTGGCTGGGTTGCCTGGAAGTCACCTGCCCCCCTTCTTGACTGGGTCCTGATACCATCTCAAGTCTCTGTGGGGTGGCGGTGGTGTGGCAGCTTGCTGAGGTGTCTACCTGGGAGATATGAAACTCTAGGTCCTAGGACCCACGAGGCCCTTTGCAGGCGAGCACCCTAGAACAGGGAGCCTCAGTTTCTGCGTGTGTAAGATACCAACCTGCCTGTTTTAGGGGCTGTTGTGAAGACTGAAGGGAAGGAAGGACCTAGCGGCACCTTTAAAAGGCCCCTGAGGGCCTGTGCTGGGTTAAAATCCTGCCTTCCCCTAATTCCTAAGCCTCTGTGTCCTGCGAGGGCTGCATCTGCCCCAAGAGGGCGCCCTTTCCTAATTTTCACAAAAGTTTTGCAGGGGCCAGCAGCCGCGATGGGGCACAGGCCTTATCAGGAGAGAGGGTGGCCTGCCACCCGGAAGCCTTTGGGGACTCCCTGGGGTTAAAGCACCTTCCCTGGTGCGGATGTTTGTCAGTTCTCGGAGGCAGGCGGAGTGGGGATCCCATCCCCAGTGGCAGATGAGAGGCCTGGAGGACCTGCGCAAGAGATCCGTGCGTGGAGGTACGGCCAGCAAGTCCGGGGCTATGCTCCACGGTCGCCCCGGGGTCTGCACATCACCTGCCCAGGTGGCAACCGGTTGAAGGCTTCCAAATGTCCGACACCCCTCTCGATCCTCCAAGCCCAGCTCCCACCTGCCCATCACCCTATCACTAGGAAGGAGGAAACAGTTAATAAAGTCCTTATTTCCATCACGTTTGCCATTTCCTGATCTAAGTGGAGTGTCAAGAAAATGACAAGCTAAAACTGCTGATTACCGTGGCTTCAAGGCAGTGACCAGTGAAAGGCACTAGTCACTGCCTGTTTTGGGTGCCTAACCCTGTAATTAATCAACATTGGTGGGGGTGATAGGGGGATGAGAAGAAGCTGGGGGTAGGTTTGTGCAGCTCCCACCCCAGGAGGTGGGAATAGGGCAATTAAAGGGACAGATACCCTCCTCCCCTCAGCAGCATGGTAGGTGGGTCTGAGGATGGAGGAGGCAGGGACAAAGGTACAGTCACCAAGAAATCGGTTGGGTTATTTTGATTTCAAACCCAGATTGTCGGTCTGTGCCTAGGGTCTTCTCTTCCCCCTCCTCCAAATCCCTAGGGTTATCATTCAATCCAATTTAGCAGCCTGCCCTCTGGGGGCCTAAATCTTAGAACGGATGAGGCTGATGGAGACTCAAACACACAGAGCCATTTAATCCGTCTGGCAGGAGGGACTGTTTATAGAAGAGATTTCATTTATTTTACTCCCAATATCGAGGAGGCTTGGCGGGGAATAAACCCTTCCTCTAGGTAGGCTGGTAAACTTTGCAACTTGTTTGCAAGCATGTTTGAAACATATGGTATCATAGGAACAAGGATAGCCTGAAGCCTGGTTCCAGCTCACGCTTTTCATTTTTTCACTCATCCAAGTTATTGATTTTGTCGACACTTGTAGCATCAGGCGCACTGCAATCTGGATCGGGGTTTCTGGCATTCCTTGCAGAAGGAGCCCTGGGAGTGCTCTCTGACCGCACAGCACCAGCCTGCCACTGGTGGGGCCCCCTTTGTCGTTAGGGCTGTTTTCTAGGATCCAGCGCGCTGCCAGCCAGGGCTCAGGAGGAGGCTTGGAGTTCAGATCTGGATCTCCCGGGCAGGCAGCAGTGCCCTCCTCTGAGGCAGAAGTGTGCCCCAGCCTCTAGGTGGCCAGGGTAGGGAAGTTAGGCCTTGATCTTCTGACCTGTTAGTCCCCTGAGGATCAGTCAATTAATCCACTAAAGCTCGGTTGTTTTTATTTGACTCCTAACACTGTTGCCCCACCAGTCCCCTTTGTATACCCTAGGGGCTGAGAGACCAGACAAGACTAAAATCCACAGAAGGGTCAGAGGGGAGGGCCTGGCAATTAACCCTGCATCCTGAGCAGGGTGGCGTCAGGGCTCAGTGGGGGTGGGGAGGGGCTGACCACCAGCTGCCACGCCCAGGAGGAGGCCTTCTGGGACACCCACAGGTGGGATTCCAGGCAGGCCCAAGCTAGGGAGAGACAGGGGACTCTGAATAGCTTTTTCCCTTCCCCACACACCAAGGCAGGGCCCATCCTGCTCCTGCCCAGGCCTCTTCCTGGGGTAGGACCCCTGCCCCCCACCCCATCTGAAGCAGCAGCTGATTCCCTCCCCTGCTGTCCCTTCCCCCTCCACTCTACTTTCCGAGGAGAATAACCTGTGATAATTTTTTCTTCTTCTTTCTGGCAACTAATGGACTCCTTAAATAGCAAAAATTGCGGCCTGTAATTAAGATCTTGCTTTTTAAATGATTAATCATTGTAACCCCTTTGAGCAGCATCCCACTTCCCACTCTTCTCACATTGAAATGCAGATCGTTGGCAAGGGAGGGAGGTGCTCCCAAGCCACTGAGGAGCAATTAAACCTTCCCAGCTGTCACTCGCCCGCCTCGTCTGCCTCCCCGGCCTGTCCAGACGCCTAGGAGGGAGAGTGTAGGGCCCCTGCTCCACGGTGGCGCCAGACTCACCAGCAGCCTGGCTGGGGGGCACCGGGCCGGTCCGCCTCCAAGCCTGACCCTGGCTTGCCCTTGCGTGGCAGCCCAGAAGCTGGCTTTCGGACACTCCCAGGAAGTCAGATCATGTTTGCTGAGCACTTGCTGGGTGCCCACACTTTAAAAGATCTCATTCAATTTTCACAATAGCCACCCGAGAGAAATGTGAAGACTCCCATTTCTACAAAGGGGCAAGCAGAGGCACAAATTCACAAAATTCAGAAGTGGTCATAATAGGATTTCCAACAGGGACTGGCTGATCCAAAACCTAGCCTTCGTGTAGTTGGCAGGAGGTCACAGGAGACCGCACTGAACACACGTACACACACCACACACGCACGCACACACAAAACTCTTCACCAGCTTGCAAAGGGCTCTCCAGGTGGATCTTTTTGAAGTCATTCTTGCAAACAACTGCCATCATTAGTCAGTCTGTGGAAGTGTTTCCAAGCCTTCTTCCATTGATATATACATGCAATGACAGCATGATTTGGGGGTGGTAGGTCATTGGAGCTAGAAGGAAACTTGGAATCCTCAGAGTCCATGCCCCTTTTTACTCAAGAGGACACTAGGGCCTGAACGTCAAGAGACCTGGCCAACACCAAAAGTCACATTTGCAGCACTTAGCAGGTGCCAGCTTCATAGCAGGTGCTCACGGATTTGTTAAATAGTAAACATGGAAAGATGTTCTTCTTCCTTTAGGGCTCTACTGTTGCGTTTTTCAGAAGGGATTTTTGTGTATTTGTGTGGTGGTGGCAGGGGTTTGGGGGCAAAGGAGCTCCATCCTTATTGACTGTTTCAGAGGAATGGGCAGGAGAGAAAGGGACACAGTCACAAGCATGAACAGGGCTTCTGTGTGTGGTTGTGCAGACCCCTGCACAGATGTGCTGGGCTAGGAAAGTTGGAAAGGCCCTTTCGCTGCTGGCTAAGCTAAGACGTGTGCATGGCTTAGTGTAGGCCTGGACCAGGGCTGGAGGAAGCGGGAAGGCCAGCATGCTGCAGAAGGAAATCCCCTCTCGATCTCCGACAGAGAGCTGATTCCAAAAGAAACCCAGATGTAAATAGTGACCCACCCTGGTTAAGATCCTAATGATAGGCTGTGGGTTGGGAGCGGTACCTGCTGCCTGTAGGGCAATTTGGCAAGATTGGCACCATTACGAATGCATATAAGCATTGGTCCAGCAAGGCCCATTTTGGGAATTTATCCTACAGGTACACTCATACTGTGAGAACTCACTTATGTGCGAGACTATTTGTTGCAGCATCATTTGTGAAAAAGGTTGGAAACCACCCAAATGAGCCTCAAGAGAGGATGGGTTCAGGTGAAACCATGTAGCTGAGTAAGAGAATGAGAATGATCTCCTTGCTCTGATAGAGAAAGGTTGCAAAGATCCCCATGACACACTACCATAAAGAAAAACAGCATGACATAGTGCACTATGCCACCTTTTGTGTGAAAATAAGAGTCACGTTTGCATTGTCATGCATTCTTCTTTGTATATGTTTATGTACAAAGAAGCTCTGGAAGGACACATAAGAAACTAATCACAGTGATTATCTTTCAGGGAGTGGTGAGAACTGAGCAGATGGGTGACAAGGCCATGAAGACTTCTCACTGCAAAACTTTTTTTGTACTAGATGGAAGTATTAGCTATTTAAGGCCGGAGGCAGTGGCTCATGCCTTTAATCCCAGCACTTTGGGAGGCTGAGGTGCGTAGATTACCTGAGGTCAGGGGTTCAAGACCAGCCTGGCCAACATGGTGAAACCTGTGTCTACTAAAATACAAAACCTAGCCGGGTGTGGTGGTGGCTGCCTGTAATTCCAGTTACTCGGGAGGCTGAGGCAGGAATCGCTTGAACCTGGGAGGTGGGGGTTGTAGTGAGCCAAGACTGTGCCACTGCACTCCAGCCTGGGTGACAAGAGTGAAACTCCATCTCAAAAAAAAAAAAAAAAAAAGAAAGTATTAGCTACTCAAAAAGATTAATATGAATGATCTTATATGTCCTCATTGATCTGGTATAGGCTTACTTACAAGCTCCTAGAAATGTCACCCACCCCCAGCAGATGGTTCCCTTTCTCTTAGGTGTACATGCCCACCCAGTGGGTATACACTGTCACAGAAGGCGCATGCCCTGGGACAACACCGCTTGTGGCCTGGCCACGTGAGTGTACAGGGCTGAGCCTGCTCTTCCCTTTCCTTCCTCAGGGGCATCCATCCCAGTTTCCTTGGTCTTACTTAGCTGGCCTCACATCAGGACTTACCCAATCATCCAGACATGGCTGTGGCCCCTCTTTGTCTTGCACCTCCAGAGTGTCAGGCAGGTTCGTGGTCTCTGCTCCAGCCATATGTATCTGTGACACATACACACGTACAATCACACGGACGCAGGCTCGTACACAACATGCACTTATAAGCACACAGGCACACCTGGGCACACGCAGGCCTGGGCCCTTCCTCACATTACAGATGCTTCAGCCACAGGCAGGAGCCGGGGACTGATGGGTGTGAGTGACACCCAGGAGAGGAGGAGCTGGAGGAAAGGAGAGAGCTCCCCCTCCCTCTGGGCCATTGCCTCACACAGTCCTGGTCAAAGTGAGCACTGAGGCTCCACATTCCCCAGGACTTTGGGGAGTGGGGCGCTCGCGAGCTCAGGAGGCAGGCCACCCTGGGTTGGAACCCCAGCCCTGCCACCTGCTCCCGGTGTGCCAGGGCCTGCATCCTTACATTGGCAAGTCTAGAAACCGAGGCACGGGGAAGTCAACTGACTTGCTGAAGTCTCCCAGCTGGTGAGCAGTAGAGCCAGGATTGTATCTGTGCAGGCTGGCTCGGAGGCTATGATCCTCTTCACACCACTGGCTGCCTCTAAGTCCTGCGGATCGTGGGACTTCCTTTCAGCTTTCTGAGGCCTTCTAAACACACCTCATCCAAGATAGGGTGAGAAGTGGGTGCTTAGGACACAAGAAGGTTTTTATTAGGGCCCTTTCTCCTCCATACTCCCATAAGAGGTGGCTCACTGGCTTTTGTTCAGGGTCTGACACATGGTGGCCAAAGGGTCATTGGCCTGGTCCTGCTGGGCACGTTTCAGGACAAGTGCCCCTGGGTGCATGGGGTCCTCAGGAAATGCCTTTTCTGCCCAAGACTGCCCAGGGATGAGGTCTCCTGTGGCAAGGGCATCCCAGAGACCACCACCATTTAGAAAGGGGTAGCCCAGCTCACCATGCCCAGAACCAGTGCCCTGTCCTGGGTCCTCATGCCCATCATGGCCCTGTCACCTCCTCCCAAGGTGGCGCTAAATGGCACAAGCCCTTCTGTCACTCTGAAAGTGCAAGACCAGGAATATGTTCAGGTAGAATTGTTTCCGGCTGCAAGTAATTGATGGACAGGGACTTAAGGCAAATGCAGCCTTATTCATTTCACACGGCAAGAGGGTGGTGGGCCCGGGTTGGTCCTGTGACTCAGTGATGTCAAGGAATGGGCTCAGTTTTTCTGGTAGCCGTGGGACTTGAGTCTGAGGCTTTCTTTTTTCCTGTCCCCTTACAACACATCTCACCAGCCCATCAGGGAAAAGGACCAGTGAACCCTAATTTGTTACAGCCAGGAGCTGTTGGAGCAAGGAGCGACTCTAGCATGGATGAAGGCCTGGGTAGGGAGCCTGGTTAATACAGGGGATTCATATGGCTCCCAGTTTGCACCCTCGCCACCATCCTGGCCTGGAGGAGAGGGAAAGGGAGGTCAGTGGCTGCTTCCTTTCCCCACCCCCACCCGCATTCCAGGACACTTCCTGGAGCTGTGCTGCGCACTGGGCCAGCCCACCCTAGACCGTTCCCATCCTCTCTGGGTGTGATGAATGCCAGGGCTGCTTACAGAGTCACAAATTAGGTTGCCAAAGGCATCCCCGGCCTGGCCTGGAAACACCTCGCAGCTGAAAGGAGGCGCGTCTGGGCTGAGCAGACGTCTTTATTCAGCTGTAATTGATGTTTCACAGACGTCTGTAACTCCGTCTGGAGGGACACAAAGCGCCCCCATGCTTGGCCCGGGCAGCCTCTTTATGTCGCCCCTTTTCATCTGGCAGTCAAAAGTGGAGGAGCCGCCTGGGCTCTCCTGCTTGGTCCCTGGGCCAGGACAAAGGCAGGCGCTGCACACAGAAGCCACCCGGTGGGCCTTCACCTCCTGGAGTGCTCTATGCTAATCTAGCGCCAGCCCAGACCCCTCCTGCATATCGATGGGCGGCAGGGACTGCCCCTGAAACAGGCAGAGCCCTGGCTCACCAGGGAAGAGGTGGCTCCCAGCAGCCAGACCTCAGTCGGTGGGTCCACCTGAACCCAGACTCAGTTGGCTGAGATGGTGGGTGAAGGGACCTTGTAGCGGAGCAGGGGTTCTTAGCCTGGTACCCAGCGCCCCCACGGGAGGGGCATGTGAACCACCGAAATCACAGGCAGCTCTATGCACAGACTTTTTCTCTAGGAAGAAGTTCCATATCTTTCATCAGGTGCTCAAAAAGGTAAGTCCTACTAGGCACAGTGGCTCACACCTGTAACCCTGGGGCTTTGGGAGGCTGAGGTGGGAGGATCGCTTGAGCCCAGGAGTTCAAGATTAGTCTGGACAACATACTGAGACCTCATCTCTAAAAAAATTTTTTAAAATTAATCAGGTATAGAGGTGCATATCTGTAGTCCCAGCTACTGAGGCTGATGTGAGATGATCCCTTGAGCTCATGAGTCTGAGATTACGGTGAGCTGTGATCATGCCACTGCTGCTGCACTCCAGTTTTGGTGACAGAGTGAGAACCTGTCTAAAAAAAAAAAAAAGAGGTAAGTCCTACTGCTGGGCTGACACAAACTACCATTTTACAGATTAGAAAGCGGAGGCCCAGAGAGCACATGCCCAATGTCACATGATAAGTTGGTGGTAGCACTTGGGTCTTTATTCTGCTCAAAGACTCTCTCTGCTCTGCCAGACACCACACAGTTGGGAGCTCACAGAGGCCAGGCATGTTACCGTAGGGGAGCAACCAGGTTCTCCAAGGAGGGGCCAGGGAGACAGGGGAATGTGCAATGATCTGCCAGGGTAAGCCCAGTAGTGCCAGACCCTCAGGGGAAAACTTAGACTTTTAAAAAATGGGAAATTTGCCAATTAAAAAATGCTGATTCATAGCTTGCAGAGAGTAGAGTTTGAGACTTTTGTTTTTTGCCTCACTGAGTTCCTCCTCCTCTCTTCTGCAGGCAAGGGAAGCTCCAATGTGGCCACACGAATCCAGATTCTCCCTCTGTCCCCCTTGCCCTGAAGCCAGAAGAGGGCTGCAGTGCAGAGCTGGTGCCCAGAAACCCATGCCAGTTGTCCGTAGTGCCCTAGAGCAGGTTTGCAGCCCTCTGACTGTGGGGCTTCTGCTTTCGGTTGTCAGTCCTGATTGAGATGCTCTGTCTAGAGTGACTGCAATTCCTAGGCTTTCCTGAGCCCTGCTATTTCCCAGGCTGGAGGCAGAAGTGGCAGGTTCATGGTGTGCTGGTCCCTGCAGGGTGCCCTGACCTTCCCTCTGGGCTTGGCATGATCCTGCAGCATCCTCCAGAGAGGGCGAGAGGGAGTGAGAGGAGACCAGAGTGGGAAAGACAGAAAAAGAGAGAGACAGCCACAGAGAGAGAGAAAACAAGAAGAGAGAGACAAGGAGGCAGATGTAGAGGGAGAGAAGGGAAGGGAGGCAAGGGAGCAGAGAGGAAGAGGGAGAGAGGAGGAGAGAAAGCAAGAGGGAGGATGAGGATCAGATCGATATAGAGAAAGAGTGGGAGGATCAGAGAGACAGAGAGACAGGAAATGGGGCTGCCTGGAGAGATAGAGAGAGACACAGAGAGACAGAGAACAAGACTGACAGGCAGAGAGAGCCAGAGCCAGAGCGACAGAGAGAAGGAAAAAGACCAAGAGGAGAGGAGGTGAGAGGCCAGGGGAGGAGAGAAGGCAGGGAGCGCACAGCTCCAGGTCTGGGCGTTGCCCTTGACGGGTGGGATGTGGGAGGGGGTGGGGGGGTGTCTCTGTGGTTCTCAGGCTCTGAGGGGTGAGAATCAGCACCCTCCCAGATGATTTGCTCTTTGCTGTGATGCCCGGGCCATGCCCACCTGCATCTGAAGCCCAGGTGAAGCCAGAGCTACCCCTGTGCTGGGTCCATGATGCAGACTTCCAGGACTCACCTGTTCTAGACCATGCTCTGAAAGGCAGAAGCGGGGCTTATGCTGATATCCAGGGAGGCGCTGCAGACGGGAGACCCCACCTGCCCATCAAAGGAGTTTACATTTATTTGGGAACAGGTGAGACACAATTTTTCAAATTCTTAAAATTAAAAAAAAAGTTATTGGTTTTTAGGGTAACAGCATAGGAGGGGATCAAGTGAAACATAAAGTTCTCCTCCCCTACAATACCCTCAAGTACAGTCTAGGGGATTTAAAATACTGGGGGTACCCCTATCCTTCCCTTCCCTTTGTGAGATGAGATTAGGGCTATTGGTTGGCATCATGCCATGGTGGCATCTCTTAGGAACATGAGAAATGCCAGTTCCTTAATGACATAGCTTTTCACAAGTACCCATGTGTGTAAGTACTACACACACACACACACACACACACACACACACAATTTATGCTTCAGGTGCAGCCCCTGGTGTATCCAGGGGCTCAACTAAGTGACTTTTCATTGCAACTGGGGGTAGCAGCCAACTAGGGAGGCTGGATCATGTATCAGGCATGATACAAGCATGGTGTGCTGCTCATAACTATGGCCTTTGGGACACTTCACTGTCTTGTTCTCAGCAACTCAGGTGGGGGCATTTCAGGCACAAAAGAAAGATAAACAAAACTTGGCCAGCAGGGGAGATGTCTGAGGGGAAAGATGAGCAGATAGGCCGGGCTCATTCTTTTGTTTATTCATTGATTGAGTCCTTCTTCTAGCATTTACAATGAGTGGTGTTTATCTTGTATGCATTGAATCGACAGGCACGTAATGATTCACACTTAAGATGTTTTTAATAAAAAATACTGTGCAAATACAGTTGAATATGCACTCTTTCTTGCATACTACACATTATATATCCGTGATACATTTATACGTGCATACTACTGTAAAGAGTTGTATATACAGTACTATGATACTGTGTATACTGACTTGCTGAGCAACTTAAAGGCCCAAGGATAATTTTTTTTTTTTGGGAGACGGAGTCTCACTCTGTCACCCAGGCTAGAGTGCAGTGGCACAATCTCAGCTCACTGCAACCTCCACCTCCCAAGTTCAAGCGATTCTCCTGCTTCAGCCTCTCGAGTAGCTGGGACTACAGGCACGTGCCATGACACCCGGCTGATTTTTGTATTTTTGGTAGAGACGGGGTTTTGCCATGTTGGCCAGGCTGGTCTCGAACTCCTGGCTTCAAGTGATCTGCCAGCCTCGGCCTCCCAAAGTGCTGAGATTACTGGCGTCAGCCACTGTGCCCAGCCCCAGGGTAACCCAGTTCTATTAATAGCACTAACCCCGCCCTCTGGGGGAGGGTTCTGGGTAGTTTAAGTCATTCATAGAGGTCCCAGTCCCCACACCAGTGAGTGGTTTAGGCATCAAAGTGTGCTGTGCCATTGGCACAATCATCTACTGCAGCCTAACAAACAACTTCAAAACTTAAAATTGCAGCATTTATTTTGCTCAATACACCTGTAACTGGGGCAGGAAACAGTGAGGACAACTTGTCTCTGCCATGTGGTGTCAGTTGGGCAAAGTTGACTGGGACTAAAGGCCCCATTTCCAAGAGGGCTCATGCACATGGCTGGCAAGTTGTGCCAGCTGTAGACTGGTCATTCAGCCTCGGCTGGGGGCCAGGGGACTCCTGCTTGACTGGGTCCCAAGAGACAAGAAGTAGAAGCTGATGGTTTTTCATGGTCTGGGCCCTAAGAAACCAGCAGTGTCACTTTTGTCCTAGTCTATTGGTCAAGCAGGAGCTTGACCCACCTAGCTCAGATTCAAGGGAGGGTTTAGACCTCACCTCTCAAAGGGAGGGGTATAATTTAAGAGCAACATTGTTAAAACTGTCATAGCCAAGAGAACATGGGAAGTCTATTGGGGGATTTCTGGGAAAGGTTTCTTGGCTCTCAAAAAGAGACATAAGCATAACGGAATAACAATTGAGAATCCAACATAAGAAATGAGACAATCTCAAGAAAAACAAGAAGATCATACACTTGACCCTTCATGATTATGTTCCTAATTTCATAAAATTCAGGGAAAGGAGAAGACCATTAAAGTATCTTCTACAATTGTTACAATTGGGATAATAATAAAGCATAACTAAATTACATATAATTGTGTGACTTATACTTTAAAAATCCTGTAGGATTTCAATATTTGATGGGAAAACTCAATATTGCCAAGATGTCAATCCTTCCCAAATTAAAGCATATATTCAGTGTAATCCCACTGAGATTGGAAATTACAAGCAGACTCACTCATCTGGAAGAGTTCATCTGGAAGAATCAACATGAAAAATTAACCAAGAAAAATTTGAGAGAAGAGATGTTCTTACAGGATGCAAAAGCACATAAAAAGCGTTGTATGGTAGCACAGGTAACAAGAAATTGGAAACAACTTGAATGTCAACAGGGAAATAGATAAATAAATTAGAGTGGGGGCCGGTGTGGAGGTGCACACCTGTAATCCCAACACTTTGGGAGGCTGAGGCAGGAGGATCTCTTAAGCCTGGGAGTTTGAGACCACCCTGGGCAGTATAGTGAGACCCCGTCTCTATTCTTTTTTAAAAAATTAGCTGAGTGTGGTGGTGTGCACCTGTAGTCCCGCTATTTGGGCTGAGGTGGGAGGATCTTTTGTGCCCAGGCATTTGAGGTTGTAGGGAGCTATGATCACACCATTGCACTCCAGTATAGACAACAGAGCTCTTGCTCTCGCTCTGTCTCAAAAAATATAAATAAATAAGTAAATTAGAGCAGTAGATCTCAAACTTGAGCATACATCAGGATCACCCAGAGTGCCACTAAAATACAGATGGTCAGACCCATTCTCAGTGCTTCTGAGTCAACAGGTTGGTAGGCATTCATTCAAGTGTTTGTAGCAAGTAAGTTCCCAGATGATGGCGATGCTGATGGTCCAGACCACACTTGAGAACCACTGAATTAGATGATGTTCTAAAACTGATAGAAACACAAGGGGAGTAAGCTGCAAAATAACATCATTTTTCCAAAAAAAAAAAAAAGGCTCGAACTAAAATGAAACCAACATATATATATAAAATGTCACTTAAACATGTCTGAAAAGAAGAAAGTACACGAAAGGAAGAGATGGTTATTCCTCTTCCCCTGAGCATTGCTGGGTCTGCATGTGATGCCCAGAGCTGCTCGCCACCTTTATATTGACCTCAGGTTGAAGCCAATGGCAAGAGGTGTGGAGCCGTAAGACTCACAGGAAAGCAAAACTGAATGGACGGATGAGCCTGGAATGTCCCTGGGGAGATTCTTATATGAATTCATAAATCCTCTTATGATTTAAGCCATTTTATTGGGGTTTTCCCAATAGTAATAGTCAAAACCATCTAACTCATGCAGTAATGATTATGATTGTTTGTAAAGATCAAATAAGGTCATGTAAGTGAATGCTCTTTGGGGACCTTGACACATAGTAAGGTTCTCACATCCAGTCACCATTTTCTATACTTATTCTGCAAAAACCTGCAGAGCTGGGCCATATGGGGACATTATGTGGAAGCTGGCAGATGCTCTGACCTCCAGGAGCTCAGGGAACACAAGGGGAGCCAGGACAAGCAAAAAGAGGAATTTAATGGCTCATGAACCTGGGATATCTAGGGCTGGGCTGGCCTCAGGTGTCACAGTCCATGCTACTCAAATTTTGGCAATAAGCCTTTTTCAATGTGTCTCAAGGCTCCTCTTTGTGAGCCAGTTTCATTCTTTCCTGCTGTGTAGAGTTTCCTCCACGCAGCAGGAGAAGAACATGGCTTTCACAACCATAAATTTACATCATAGTGTCTAATCAAGCCAAGAGGAAAGACAATGCTCCTTTTTCTCTGCCTTTGTTTACAAAATCCCAGGGAAGAAGGCTGATTGGCCTAGCTTTGTCAGGTGCCCTTATCTGTGCCCATCACTGTGGTCAGAGGGATAGGATACCATGCTTGACCAAACAAATGTGTGATATGTGGTTGTTTACATACATCATTTATGATAGCTAGGTATAGATATCTGCAGAACAATATTATCACAAATTCAGAGGCAGGCGATGCACATATGTATTATCTCAGTTTCTGTGGGTCAAGAATCTTGGAATGGCTGAGCTGGGCCCTCTGCAAGCCTGCAATCAAAGTGTGGGTCAGGACTGGGTCCTCATCTGGAAACTTTTTTTTTTTTTTTGAGACAGAGTCTCGCTCTGTCACCCAGGCTGGAGTGCAGTGGCCGGATCTCAGCTCACTGCAAGCTCCGCCTCCCGGGTTTACGCCATTCTCCTGCCTCAACCTCCCGAGTAGCTGGGACTACAGGCGCCCGCCACCTGGCCCGGCTAGTTTTTTATATTTTTTAGTAGAGACGGGGTTTCACCGTGTTAGCCAGGATGGTCTTGATCTCCCGACCGTGATCCGCCCGTCTCGGCCTCCCAAAGTGCTGGGATTACAGGCTTGAGCCACCGCACCCGGCCTGGAAACTTGACTGAGGAAGGATGTACTTCCAAGCTCATGCAACTCTTGGCAGAATTCAGTTCCTTGCATTTACAGGACTGAAGGGCTCATTTTCTTGCTGGCTGTCAGCTGCCCTCAGTTTTACAGGCCACTCTCAGTTGGACCTGAAATGGCCACCTGCTTTATCAAAGCCAGCAAGAGTGTGAAACACTCCAGCAAGACAGGTGCTACAATCTTATCTATTTAATTATGTAACCAGGTACACAGACTCACCTGCATCCCATACCTTTGCTGTATTCTATTCATTAGGAGCAAGTTCCAGGTCCTGCCAAACAAAAAGGAGAAAAGGTTACACAAGGCCAAGAATACCAGAAAGTGGGGTCATCTATTTTTTTTATATCTACATATTCATAGTATTTGTTGTCCATCTGCTATGTGCTAATTACCCCCTTTAATGCTCACAACTCACTCTGAGATAGATGTGATTTTCCACATTTTACAGATAAGGAAACTGAGTCTCAAAGAAGTGAGGTGATCTACCAAAGATCACATATGTAATTATTGGCAAAGATGGATTTCAATCTAAGTCTATCTAACTGCAACACATCTCCTCTTTTCCTTATATCAAGATGCTAATGAGGCCAGGTGCAGTGGCTCATGCCTGTAATCCCAGCACTTTGGGAGGCCAAGGGGGTGGATCACTTGAGGCCGGAAGTTCGAGACCAGCCTGGCCAACACAGTGAACCCCGCCTCTACTAAAAATACAAAAAATAGCTGGGCGTGGTGGTACGCACCTGTTGTCCCAGCTACTTGGGAGGCTGAGGCAGGAGAATCGCTTGAATCCAGGAGGTGGAGGTTGCAGTGAGCCTAGATCATGCCACTGCACTCCAGCCTGGATGACAGAGTGAGACTCCATCTCAAAAATAAAAATAAAAATAAAAAAAAAGCTAATGAATAAACCGTCCTGGATGTTGTTTAGTGAAGCCAACTATCTCTGGGCTTGGACACAACTGCATGTCTTTCCTCACTTTGGTGTCCCTGTAGCTGAGACTCTGGGTCCTTCCCCAGTCACACATGTGCCATCGAGTCCAAGTAAATAGCTATCAGTTATGTCCTTCCCCTGAGCCTGTATTTTTCTTTTCTTTGCTCCCATTTGGGTAGTCCACTCTGTACTCACTGCCATCCTGTTGGCATGGGGCTGTCCAGGAAATACAGGTATACTACCACCTTCCTGGCTTCTGCTTCTCAATGCCCAAGCCCCTAGAAAAATTCAGATTTGTGAGCAAAGACACAATATCTTGGACAAGCAGAGGAAGGAGAGGATTCTCCTTTCTCCAACACCCTTGGAATAGAGAAAAATTCTCCCAGGCTGGGGAGAGAAGAAAGGGGTGACAGAATGATTGGGTGTTATTGCCTTAATTTACAGACTGAGATTCACAAATCCTCAACTTTAAGGTGTGTTTCCAACCTGCACCCCCTTCTCTGAGCCCTTCCTATCCCTCCTACAATGGGTTGTATATTTGTCAGGATGTCAGTCTGGTTGCTGCATGAAAAGACCCAAAAGAATAGGGCTTAAACACAAGTTTATTTTTCTTACATAAAAATCTGGGTGGATGGCGTAGTGCTGGAATGGTGGCCCCATAATTATCAGGGACCCAGACTCTTTCTGTCTTGTTGCTCTGCCTTTGTTAACATGCAACTTCAATTTAATCTGCATGTCAGGGGGCAGGAAGAGAAAAGTGCTTCTTTCCTGGAGCCTGACTTAGGAAGTTGTGTACTCCACTTCCAGTCATTGGCCAGAATGTGATCACATGCTAGCTGCAAAGGAGTTTGGGAAATGTAGTTTTATATTGAGAGGCTACATGCCCCTTTATTCTACAAATAGTTACGAAGGGTAGAATAGATAGAGTGGGACAATTAGCAGTCTCTACCAGTGGTCCTATGTGGTCCAGCCCTGTGGCCTTAGCTCTGATTCTTTGTTTAGGAGAGTTTCAAGCATAAAATCTTTTAATATGGTGGCTTTGCATCTGTTGGTGCCTTCAGGGAACAAGAAAAGAGTGGACAGGGGCCAAAAGCCATGTCCAAGTGTATCAGCAAGCAAGGAAAGGAGGGTCAGCATGGGGGTCCTGCTAGGTGTTCTGCACCCAAATCAAGTTCCAAGGGTGACAGCCTTGTCCACTCTTACTGCCTGCCATCCTGATTGGCTGTGCTGTGCCCAGACCCCTCACTCTGGTTATCTCCTTCCCCAACTCAAAGAACAACTTTCGAACTTTTTTTTTTGGTGTGTAAGGTGAGACAGGGTTTCTAGGCTGAGGAAAAAATTATCTAGGTAGGATCTGGGTCTTCTACTCTTATAGCCCATGCTCAAAAAAAGGGAAGAATGCAGCAGGTGGTAGATTTATGTCCTGTAAGTCCTGCATCAGAATTAATTCCCAAGCCCCTCAGTATGTCTGTTGTCTTAATTCACACGCCTGCCACCTACATTCACAGCCTGCATGTCATTGACCTGGGTCAGTCCCAGAAAAGCCTCATAAGTGTTCATAAAGGGTATCTCTGCTTGCTAACCTCCACCTCATTCTCCCAGTGTAGCCAAAGTGAATGCATGCATTCATTCTTTCACTCATTCATTCAACAAGTAATGATCAATCTTGCAATGTGCCCAGCTCATCCCTTGGCAGATGGGGTCTCTGCCCTTTGGAACTGGGGAGACCGGCCAAATGGCACAAAGAAGTACACCATCATGGGTGCCTGTAATCCCAGCTACTTGGGAGGCTGAGACAAGGAGAATCTCTTGAACTAAGGAGGCAGAGGTTGCAGTAAGCTGAGATCACGCCACTGCACTCCAGCCTGGGTGGCAGAGTGAGACTTTGTCTCAAAAAAACAAAAACAAAAACAAAAAAACCACACAAACAAACAAAAAAGAAGTATAGCAACACAAACTTGATTACTGCTATGGAGAAAAAGTACAGGGTACAAAAAAGGCATGTGTAGCGATGAAAAAAATGGAATGGGATAGGGTGTGTAGAACATTCTAGGCATCAGGCACAGCCTATGCAAAGGCCCTGGGGCAAAACTGAGTGTGACTAATTCCTAGAATTAAATGAAACCCTGAGGTTGGTATCTCCAACAGCGAGGAGGGGAGTGGAGAATGCTGTTCCTGATCCTGTCACCCCTACTGCTTAGAACTCTTCAATGACTCATTGCCATTAGCTTTAGTATAGGATCCACATTTGCCCTTGGTTAGGTCCCTGCCTTCTCCTCTGGCCTCACCACTCCTGATCTGGATGTTCTGTTGCCTCCCAGACACTGGTGCCTCCATCCCCAATCCTTTGCCCGAGTAACTCCTACCGGTCCTTCAGGACTCAGCCTAGACATCACGGTCTCTAGAAAGCTGGACTGGATATTCTCCTGTTTGCCTCTTCAAATCTAAGCGCTCTCTGTAGGTTTTGCCAGGAGGGAGGGAAGTGAGGTCAGGGGCCTGCTCTGCAGTTAGCTGTGTGGCTGTGGGTAAGTTACTCAACTTCTCTGTACTTCAGTTTCTTCCTGAGGTAAAATGGAGATAATAACTGCACTGACCTCATAGGATTATTGTGAAGGTTAAATGAATTAATAATACATGTAAAGTGCCTGGAGCTGTGCCTGGCACATAGAAGTGCCTTGTGTTTGCTGTTATTGGTCTTTAGTCTTCTCCTGTCCTGGACTGGGTACTATGTCATTGGTTTCAGTCTTGCCTCTCCTCACAGGGCTGGGGAACTTTAGGGAGTGCCTGGGCCTTCCTGCACTCCTGCCTCCTAGTACTTTGCCCAGTGGAAGTCATATGGTAACTGCCTAACCAGTTGGATTTGCTCTAAGAAGAATGAATTTCTGGCTATCTCCCATATGGAAGTAAACATGAACTCTGGCCTCTTCTCCCAGTTGGGGCATAAGGGGTTCTGATCTCTGAGATCTCTCTCCACACCCTGACTCCCAATACCACGCTGCACCCCAGCCTCCTGCCAGCTGGCAGCAGGGCACATCCCAATCGCCCTGGAATGGAACAGTGAGGGGCACTGGTGGTGAAGGCAGGGTGGGTGGTGAGGACGGTGGTCTTGTAAACACCTGTGGACAGGGGCATCTTCACATTCACAGGGAAACTGATAACCCAGGTGGGTCCAGTGGGAAGTGGCCAGGGTGGACAGGGCCCTCAAATCTGAGAACGGAGTGGTTGGGGGTGCCACACCCAGGGAAGAGAGGAGGAGTCTTTCCATGCTGAAGGGGTACCTGGGGAGGAGAGAAGACCCTTTCTGAGTGGCCCAGGAGGCAGAGAAATGCATGCACTGCAGGTTCTGTGTCTGGACTGATAACAACTATTGTTCCTAATGACCTTTGTTCCTGAGCAATGTGTCCAAGTCTTGACACTGCTGTGTGCCACAGCCCCATGCTGACAGTGACTGCAGCACACACCGCAGTATGCTAACTGTCCTGACAGTGCCCTCCCTCGGTCATCTTAGTCTTCTGCATCCTTAGTTCCTCATACGGAATTGGGGCTGGGGAACATCCAGTTCCTGTTTGCTGGTTGAAGGAAGGAATGAACCCATATGGTAGGGGCAGGGCAGAAGAGGCAGAGGAATCAGATAGAGCTGGGTTCAAAGTTCTGCTCCTCATCTCCTAGCTTTGTGGCGTTGGGCAAGTCGCTCAGCTTCTCTGAGCCTCAGTAGTCTTGTCTGTGAAATAGGATACCCAGTACTTACTTCTCTGCGTTACTGTCAGGTTCTGTGTAAACAAAGGGTGGCACAGTGATTGGTGCCTGCCTAAAGGCTCAGGAAACAAAGCAAGAACTTTCTTCCAAGTCTCTGCTTGTCCCTGAATCTGTGTGTAGTGTGACTCACCCTTTCAGGACCCCATCTTTCTGGCACCTTTGAGTCCTCTGCTGCTCCCAAACTTCAAGCCTCAGCCTGTCCCACAAGGGAACAGACACAGGGTACAGAGAGCTGCCCACCTTCACCTTGAGGGAGCCTGGAGTTCACCTCTTTTGTCCAGCCCTCCCTCTGGGGGTCCTTGCCTCTCTACCCCATCCTTCATCTCAGCCAGCCCAAACGAACATCCCAGAGAACAAGGCAAGGTGGAAGGTGCTGGAATTGGTGGGAAAAAAGCCCCACGACGGTGAGGAATGAGTTCCTGAGGCCTGGGTGCCCCACACCCCTTGGGCCTGCCTGCTCCCTGCAGAAGGGTCCCTGGTACCTTCTATTTTCCCAGCCAGGAGGCCGCCGGTTCCCACATTACCACATGAATGGGGCACAAGCCCCCCTGTCCACTCGAGCAAACAATTTGGCTAGCAAATTGACATAATTACAAGAGACAGCAAGGGAAGAAAAACGCCCCCCACCCCCTTGGCCCCCCAGCGGGCGACTCCCACTGAGTTCCTCTGGGCTTTGTGGGCCGGGCGCTCAGGGCTGATTAGAAACCTTGTGGCCTTTTCAAGAGCCCTAAGTGATTGGTCCCTTAATCTGATTACAATTTGCAGAGCCCCTCCAACCACCTCTGAAGGGCTGTTCTCAAGCACCCCGCTAGACGATGTGCGAGTACATACACACACACACAGACACACGCACACACGCTGAGCACCCACTTGGGCCTGCTGGGTGGGGCCTCTGCCACTTTTGTCCTCATGCCTCACTCCCTCAGTCAGGCACATCAGGTCCCATTCCCTGTGCCCCAAACCTCAGACACACAAAGGGCCTGACATTGCCCCTAATACATGGGGTTGCCCATCTTTAGAGGGTCCCACACAGATACAATGCCCAGGCCGGGGGCTTATGTGTACACACACTCCTGTGAGTGCACCTTCTTCTCATCTCCCATCCCTTCTCAGGGCGGCCGCCCTGAACATCCAGGGTTAGGCTGCCTGATCCCATCAAGGGCAGCTTCTCTCCCCAGCAGAGGTATTTCTGGGGCTCCTTGGGCTGCAGCTCCCATGGGATTAGGCCCAACAGGCTGCCTGGACACCATTCAGGCACAGGCTGCCCAGGGACAGGACTTGGGCTGCTCTCCGCTTGGGAATTCAGCTCACAGGGACTTTAGTCAATGGCCTCAGCCCTCCACATCCAATTTGTATCTCTTAATCCCCGGGGCTGAGCCACAATGGCTCCTTTTCCTGTACTTGCTGGGGCTCTCATAGGCCCCAGCCTGGCCTCCCACCCCAAATAGAGCTCCCACTGGGCAGCAGCTCGGGATAGGAGTGGGGTGGGGGGCAAAGCAGGGGCCAAGGCAGAAGTGGACTGAAGTGGGGGCTCTGCCCTTGTTAACTGTTCCACCCTAGAAGATGCAAGTTGGGCATGTGTATGAGGATAGGGAACGTGTGTAGGGCCTTCCAGAGTGATCCCCCAGCCTGCTGTAACCCCATCTTTTGTGCATCCCAGTCTGGAGGCCCTGGGAAGGGTATTGTCTACTTAGGAACCCCATCCTTTTGTCAGGTCATCCTAAATACCTGGAGCCTGGAGCCTGGAGCCAGAGAGCAGGCAACACGGAGCCCAGGTTCAGACACTGGAATCAGAAGGATCTGTGACCTTGACTGAGTAACTTATCTGATCTAGGCTTCAGTTTCCCCACGTGTAAGATGGGAATGCTGCAGCCTCTCTCTCTTTCAGGGTTGCTGGGAGGCTAAATGAACTGAGGCACATAAGACCCTCAGCACGGTGCCCAGCGCAGTCAGTGTTCCATGCCAGGCTGTGTCATTGTTCACAAGTCAAGAACAAAGAGGGGACTTGAAGTACAACCATCAAACACACCGATGGGGCAGTCTGTGTGCACCCCCTGTATCCCTGTGGAGAGAAACTCAGGCTCTGCAGGGCTAAGGAACTTCACTTTACAGTTGGGTTTTCCAGGAGGACCTTCTCAGTTGCCCACGTTTGTCAGATCTACCTGATTATGTGACCTAGTGCTGGTTTTGGAAAGAGGGGCCTCAACCCAGATCTCTCCCAGGGAGGTGAGGCAGGAGAATAGGGTCTGAAAGCAGGGAACCTAAGGCCAATGCATGCTGACTGGACATCAGAGGCTACTGACTTTTCAACCCCTCCTTTGTCTGTGTGGCAGTCAAAAAATGAAAGTACCTCTGATTGGGCCTACTCTTCCCCTTCGGCAACCAATCAGACTGGCCGCAGGCCACTACTTCATTTGCATAGAGTGAACCAATGGGAAACTTCTAGATGGTATTTAAACCCCAGAAAATTCTGTAACCCATGCTCTTAAACCACTTGCTCGAGGCTGCTCCCACCCTGTGGAGTGTACTTTTGTTTTAATTAAATCTTTGCTTTCGCTGCCTTGTTTTGTTTGTGTGTTTTGTCCAGTTCTTTGTTCAAAACGCCAAGAACCCAGGCAACTACCCTTAACTGGTAACATATGTTGGGGAGCCAGTCAGGAGGTAAGCCCAACGTCTAGGATTTATTTTTCTCTTTTTGCTCTTTCTCTCTTTTTCTCTCCAACTCAGGACCCTCGGTGGATAGCGCGCCTATGCACAGAGGCAACTGCAGGTTTCTGGCCAGGGCTACTTTCTGGTGAAACCAAAAGGTTTCTATGTGGAAGCACCTAACCCCCACTTCCCGGCTTGGGTGAGGGACCAAGTCCTTTTCTTTTTCAGTCTTTGAGCGGCCGTTTCCTAGCAGCTCTTTAATAATTGAGGGCAACTGGCCAGGACCACTCCCCGGTGTCACCTCAAGGCCAAGGAGTGAATGGGGATAGCTGCCTGCCTGGAAGCAGGAAGGACTCTTTCCTGTCTTGTCCAGTTATCATCCCTGAACCCTCCATGTGATGCAGTTGGCAGTGGCAGCCCATCCGGGGTGAGCTCACGTTTCAGGCGACTTAAACCTTGTTTTCTTATGCTAAATTCTTCCCTTCTCCTACTCAACTGGCTAAGGACAAGTCAGAGGGTTTGGGCAGATGGTATGTGGGTGTCATGTGGGGGGATTCATAAAAGGGAATTTATGTACAATTTTATCTCGCCTAAATTTAGAAAGTTAAATAATTGTTTTAAGTGGGATAGGAAAAAATCCAAAGGTTTGACTGAAAATTAATTTCTAGAAGTCAAGGCCTTCATCCAGGGACAAGAGGGGAAGTTCATAGTGGGCCATCAGTGGTGGAGGAAAGCATTCCATAGCGGTGTCGGATCTAAGGTCAGAGACGTCCAATAGACTAAGATGGGGTCCTAAAGAAGGATGTCCCCCCTAGGACCCCAGTCAGGGCCCAGAATTTTTCCAGGGGGATGACCTGTGTAAAATTTGGGTCACCTAATGAGCCCTCCACTTTTCAAAGTCCTCTTCTCTTTTCCAGACCACTATGGGCAACTCTCCATCGATTCCACCTGATTCTTCTATGGGCAACTCTCCATCAGGGAAAATACCTGATTCTCTGCTTGGCTACATCCTCCACCATTGAAATCAACTTGACCCTGACATTCTAAAGAGAAAATGTATGATTCTCTTTTTCTGCAATACTGTTTGGCCTCATTATGAGCTGCTCAGCCTGGAACAGCGGGTGGTCAATAGTGGCCTTAATTATGACACCATCCTGCAATTAGACCAATTTTGTAAAAGGCAGGGCACATGGTCAGAAATCCCACACATGCAGGCCTTCATGGCACTATACCAAAACCCAATAATCCCCTCAAAGGAAGGTCCAAATGCAGAACTAGATCTAGACAACCCCTTTTTAGAAGGGCCACCCCTCTCTCAGGGTGACAGAAACCACCCCCATATAACCCCTTGCCAAGTGCTCCTGAGGCTAAAACCAAAACCCTGGGGACCCTACTAAGTCCCCCTCACACTTGGAGGAGAACACCATATTCAACTCTCCCGCCAGCCCCGCTACCCATTGGGGAAGTAGCAGGAGTGGAGGGGCCAGTCCTAGTGCAGGCCCCCTTCTCTGTAACTGATGTACAACAATGTAAGGAAAAGCAAGGAAGCTATTCCAAGAATCCCGGGAAATTTGCAGATGGGTTCCATACTTTGACCTTAGCCTTTGATCTCTCATGGAGAGATGTTCAGTTCATTCTAGCAACTTGTTGCACCCCTTTTGAAAAGGAATGAATCTTTGAGGCTGCCCGCCAGGAAGCAGACAATTTATTTGCCCAAAACCCACAGGGCAATCACCTGGGCCCAGACATAGTCCCCACTACTGACCCTAATTGGGACTATAACACACTCGTGGGAATAAACAACTGGGCTAAAGTTCTTGAGGCTCTCCTTGGAGGAATGAAAAAGGGAATAACTAAGGCAGTAAATTATGATACAGTAAGTGAGGTGACACAGGGCAAGAAGGAAAATCCAGCCACATTTTATGGCAGACTGAAGGAAGCCTTTAAAAAATATACTAATCTGGACCCTTCCTCTCCTGAAAGCAAAATATTAATGGCACATTTCATTCGCCAATCCACCCCAAACATTAGACATAAGCTCCAAAAGCTACAGATGGGGCCACAAACTAATCACAATCAGCTTCTTGATATCACCTTTATGGTGTATAACAATCATGATCTGGTGGAAGGAAAAAAAAAATAGAGTAAAGAAAAATAGCAAGCCAAAATCATGGCAGCCATCATTGGCAATGCCCTGAATGCCCAAAAAGCATCCACATAAGGATGATGCCAGAAAGGGCTCTTGCTTCAAGTGCAAGAAAGCTGGGAATTGGGCAAAGGACTGTATTCATCCCCCTCCAAGCCCCTGCTGAAAATATGAGGGCACCAATTATGACCCCTGGCACTGGAAAATTGATTACCTTTGCTCCTACCGAGGAGCTCCATCAGGTAAAACTCTAGCTGTGCACAAGGAGGAATCAGATGAAGACTGAAGGGGCCCCAGGTCTTCCTCACTGCCCCTGTCTAGGAATATTGTAATTACTACTGAGAAGCCCCGGTAACTCTGTAGGTCATGGGCACCCAAATTAAGTTTCTTTTTGATACAAGGGCAAGTTACACTGTTCTTACTGCTTATACAGGAAAACTTTCTTCCCCGTCCGTGAGTGTTATGGGAATGGAAAGGAAGCCACAAACAAGATTATTTACTCCTCCTTTGATTTGTTAATTTAAGAAACAAATCTTCCAAAAGGAATTTCTAGTAGTACCAAGATGCCCAGTCCCCCTGTTGCAAAGAGATACTATGGTTAAAATAGGGGCACTACTACAATTTAAGCATCACCTAGTGAAATTGCTAATAGTAAAAAATATGGACTGTGTCCCAGACCACATTAATAAACAGGTTAACCCACTAGCATGGTATACTGGGAAACCAGGGAAGGCCAAAACAGCAGTGCCAGTCAAAATATGGCTTAAAGACCCTAGCTATTTTCCCAATTGAAAACAATACCCAATTAAGCTGCAAGCAAGAAGAGGCCTAGCACCCATAGTTGTGGTGTTACTTACCCATGGGCTCTTAAAACCTTGCAATTCTCCCTGCAATACTCCCATCTTACCCATTCTAAAGCTTTTGGGGGAATACCAGCTAGTATAGGGTATCTGAATAATTAATGAGGCTGTTATCTCTCTCCACCTATTGGTGGTGGATCTATATACTCTCTTGGCTCAGGTGCCAGGGGATGCAAAATGGTTCTCAGTCCTACACATAAAAGATACTTTCTTTTTCATTCCTCTGGTCCCAGAGTCCCAATACCCTTTTGCCTTTGAATGGGAAAATCCTAATACCAGAGAAAAACAACAATACACTTGGACAGTGCTCCCCCAGGGCTTTCAGAATAGCCTCCACTTCTTTGCCCGACCCTTACAGAGGGATCTGAGGGGTCTGAAACTGGGGGGCGGGAATATACTCCAGTATGTGGATCACCTTCTTGTGTCTAGCCCAACCCAAGAGGCTTCTGACCAAAATACTATAAAAACCTTACATTTCCTGGCTTACAGGTGATACAAAGTTCCAAAAAGAAGACTCAGATTATTCTCCAACAGGTCCACTATTTAGGGCATATCTTAACACCTGGAACCTGGCAAGTATCCCCAGAATGAGTGCAAGCCAGATGTGGTTTTCTCCCCCACTCCCCACCCCAAGCAGCAGTTTCATTCTTTTTGGGGAATGTCTGGGTTTTGTGGAATATGGGTACCAAATTTAGGACTCATGGCAAAGCCACTGTATGAAGCAACAAGAAGGCCTGAAAATGAGCTAATAGAATGGACCCTGGAAATGAAAGAAGCCTTTGCAAGCTGAAATAAGCCCTTACCCAGGCTACAGCTCTTGGGATCCCAGACCTAACTAAGCCTTACCCTTGTATGTAGCAGAGACGAATGGCATAGCTGTGGGAATGCTAGTCCAGAAATAGGATCAGAACCCAGACCAAACGCCTACTTTTCAAAGAAGTTGGAGAGAGTGGCCTTGGGATGGCCAAATTGCCTGTGGGCAACAGCAGCCACTGCTGTGTTAGTGGAGGAAGCCACTAAAATCACCCTGAGCCAATCACTGGAAGTTCTAACCCCCGATCAGGTAAAGTCAGTCTTAGAGATAAAGGGACACATCTAGATGATGGGGGAAAGGTTAACCAAATACCAGGCCATGCTCCTAGACAATCCAGATGTAACCCTTAAAACCTGTAACACTTTGAATCCAGCTTCATTAATACCCATAGGCGCAATAACAGATCATTCCTGCTAGCCAGTCATTGCACACACATATGTTAGCTGGCCTAATTTAAAAGATCAGCCTCTCCCAGATTCTGAGGACTTGTTCACAGATGGCAGTTCTGTGTCAAATGCAGAGCACTGAGTTGCGTATGCAATAGTCAATCACATCACCATTATCTAAGCCCAGCCACTGCCCCTTGGCACATCAGCACAAAAGGCTGAAATCATTGCTCCTAGCCGAGCATTAATGTTAAGACAAAAGAAAAAGCTTAACATCTATACAGATTCTACATATGGCATTCCTTGTGGTTCATGTTTATGCTACAATCTAGAAAGAAAGGGGACTACTAGCTAGCAAACACTCCCCCACAAAGCATGGGCCTGAAATTCTTCAGTTATTGGAAGCAATACACCTGCCAAAGGCCATAGCTATAATCCACCATAGGGGGCATCTAAGGGACTTAACCCCTATAGCACAAGGGAACAGAAAGGCTGATAGAGAAGCCAAAGCCCACATCCCTCAGGGTACAATCCCAACAGATCCTAGCACTGATTCCTTTCTATGATTCCCAATGGATCCTGAACACACACTACGGGAAGAATAGTTAATAAAGGAGCAAGGGCAGGGGGCCAAAAAAAAAAAAAAAAAAAAAGGATCCTGGTGGTATATGGGATCAAAATTACATCTCCCTCAAACAGCCCAATGGAGAATTATAAAAACCTTGGGTGACTCCTTCCATAGGGGGAGAGATGCCACCCTGGCCATGGTTAACAGGCTCTTCATTTGGCCTCACTTAGATTCGGTGGTTAAGCAGGTCTGTCATGCCTGCTCACTGTGTGCACTTAACCCAGGAAACAAAATGCCTCCTCTAATAGAACCAGTCCAGAGGAGAGGAACTTACCCTGGGGAAGACTGGCAATTAGACTTCACTCATACGCCAGCTTGCAGAGGATACAAGTTTTTGTCAGTGCTAATAGATATCTTTACTGGTTGGGTCGAAGCTTACCCTACCAGAACAGAGAAGGCTAATGGGGCTATAAAGTTTCTCTTAAAAGAATCCCCTGGTTTGGGTTACCTCAGAGCCTCCAAAGTGATAATGGCACATCTTTTATCTCCCAAATAACTCAAGGGGTTGCTAAGGCTCTTGGATTCAAATACTATTTGCATTCAGCATGGAGGCCTCAATCCTCCAGGAGAGTAGGAAGGGCTAACCAAACTCTAAAATGAGCGTTAGCTAAACTATGTCAGGAAACATAAAAAACTTGGGTCAGTTTACTGTCTCTAGCCCTCATAAGAATCCATTATACCCCTAGAGCAAAAATTAAAATAACCCCCTATGAAATGTTATATGGAAAGCCATTCTTAACTAATGATCTAATTACTGATCCAGAAACAGCTGGTTTAGTAAAATACCTAGTTAACTTAAGTTAATTTCAGCAGGCTTTGCAAAAGTTTGGAACTCAAAGGCTCCCCATACCGGGAACTAATCAGCAACCTAAAATCAGGCTAAGGGATAAGGCACTTGTTAACACACGGAAGGAGGGATCACCTGCTCAACAACTGCAACCCCAATGGAAGGGACCATTTTCAGTGGTACTAGCTATGCCTTCTACGGTCAAGGTACTAGGATTAGATACTTGGATACATGTTTCAAGGATCAAGTCTGTGACACCTGAAGCCCCGGGCCAGGAGCCTGAAGCTCCCATCAGACAGCCAAAAGACAAGTAAATGCCTACCAACTTTCCTTGGTGTTTTTGTTGCATAGCTACTGTAGGCTGGATAATAGCAGCCATGTTCTCAGATTTTTTTGCAGTTTAATTGCTTTCTTTCAAATGATTGGAATCACTTCCTTTGTAGTAATTAAGCAGACTGTTGTAATTCATTCCTATAGCAAACATTCCTGAAAGCATAAGTATCCACCCCCTGAAGTTCCCATTAAATCTTTTAACCAAATTCATTTCCTCTCACCTAGAGACCATCAAGCTTCAGATGATCCTGTGACAAGGTTTTCAGCCTGTTCCAAATGAAGACAGCACCCCTGGCCATCAAGAAACTACCCTGTCTCCACTCGATAGATCAGGGCGGGAGTTCAGTGATCCCCAGTAGGTAGGGACTGCGCCTCAAGTCAGTGTGACACAGTTACAAAAGAAAGACCATCAGTCCATCTGTCTCCTATAAAGATTTCTGGGGATCATGTCTCTCAGGGGGGAAATGAGGCAGGAGAATAGGGTCTGGAGGCAGGGAACCTAAGGCTGATGCATGCTGACTGGATATCAGAGGCTACTCCCTTTCAATCCCTCCTTTTTCTGCCTGGCAGTTGCTGCCTGGCAGTTGGAAATAAAAGTACCTTGGATTGGTCCTCTTCTGCAACCAATCAGACTGGTCGCGGGCCACTACTTTATGTGCATAGAGTGAACCAATGGGACACTCCTGGAGAGTATTTAAAGCCCAGAAAATTCTGTAGCCCAGGCTCTTGAGCTGCTTGCCGGAGCCCACTCCCACCCTGTGGAGTGTACTTTCGTTTAAAATAAATCTCTGCTTTTGCTGCCTTACTTTGTGCATTTTGTCCAATTCTTTGTTCAAAACGCCAAGCACTTGGACAACTATCCTCAACCAGTAACAGATGCGCTGGTCATAGGCTCTGGGTGCAGCCTGCACATGGCCCAGCCAGCGCTGGCCCCCTGCCCTCTCTGTGCAGCTCGCAGGATGCAGGTCATGTGATCAGGACGAGGGGTGAGCCCCAGAGCCGTAAAAGCCTGGCCCTGGGTTGGGCCCAATACTGTTGGCCTGGTGGTGCCCGGGATTGGGGTGGGGATTGGTGGGAAGTGGGCTTCAGGAACCCCCCCAAACCCCCTGGCATCCCCGGCCACATCACCCCACACCCTCTCAAGCTGAGGGCCCCTCCCAGGCCCTTCGTAGGTGTATGGGGCTGGGCCAGGCGGCTCTACTGGGGGAGGGAGACTGGGGCTCAGATCAGCTGAAATCAAAGCCACAGCTCTCCTCCCCGCCACACCGCACCCCTGCCGAGCACCGCGCACCTCCTCCTTTGTCACAATGTTTTTCAATCCGGTGAAGCAAACTGTCCAATTAGAGCCAGGGCCTCCGGCTTCCATCTTTGCCGACGTTTAATTAACATGCTCCTCTTGGCAGCTGCTGACAAGTTCCAGAAACAGGTTGTAAAGGGTTTTTGTCTTTACCCAGCATGGAAAATGAGGGGTGTTACATCGCGGGAACATGAATAGGTTGCATTTCGATCCCTCCTTCCCCTCCCCACTGCACTAGTAAGAGGCATGCAGCCGTGTGTGTGTGTGTGTGTGTGTGTGTGTGTGTGTGTGTGTGTGTGTGTGAATTGCAAGGGGGCAGGGGAGAGGGCGGAGTTGGAGGCTGAGAGACCTCCTCCCTTTTCCCTCACCCCTTCTTCCCAGGAGCCTTTGCTCCACAAAAGATCCGGATTCCATGTCTTATTCTCCAACTGGCACACTTTTGCCTCGCCTCTCTTCTAGCCAGTAACATACTTCACCGTGTTAATTCCTACCCATGGGTCTGTGCCCATGCTGCTTCTTTGCCATCCTTCTGGTAAACTCCTATTCAGCCTTCAGAACCCTGATCAGGTGGCCCTGCTTTGAGACGCCAACTGGGTACAGACTTCCTGTCCAGCCACACCTGTCAGAGTTCAGCATGGATTCTGAGGGTCAGGTCTGTCCCCCAGCTAGACTGTGAGACCCTGAGGCCAGGAAGTGTGTATTACTCTGCCCAGGGTGGTGGTGAGCCTGGGAGATCTACCCTACTGAAACCTCCCCCCACTGTCCAGGGAGAAGAAGGCTGGCTTGGCAGAGAGGAAGAAGGAAAGGGATGGGGAGGAGGAGATGGGCCCAAAGAAGCCCTCCCTCCCTTCTCCCAGTCCTGCTGGAGTGCCCAGAGCAGGACCACATGGAGGGCACAAAAGGGATGCCAGATTTCTCAAGGGCTGAGTTTCTGGAGTAGCTGATGGAGGGGGCTTGAAGCAAGACCCCAGCCCAGAGCTGAGCCCTGCTGGGTGCCCCAGGCTGAAGGCAAGCTCCAGGACCCAAGTTCTGTTTCCTCAGCCTGGGATGGTTTTCCCTGTAGTGTGGGTGGTACCCTTGGATGAAGGTAAGGGCTGGAGCAGAAGCAGGTCTCTTGGGTCTTTTTCTCTCTCATACTGGCCCCATTGGAGCACTCACACCCATTTTACAAAGGACATCAAGAATGTTTATTCCCAGAGGCTGCCACCTACACAACACAGAGAAGTCTAGGGGACCCAGGAAGCATAGGAGATGCTGGCTGATGTGCAGGCAGTGGGTAGAAGAGGCTCATAGGTGGTGACTGGCAGCTAAGTTGTCTCCTAGCAGTGCTCAGGTTCACCCCCAGGCTCTAGCCCCACTCTGAGCCTGTTTTTCTCCAGTGTGGCCAAGACCCCAGGCAGAGGCAGAACTGCTGCAGCCAGAACCTGGCTGGGATGACCACTTTGTTTGTAGCTTCTCCTTCTCCATTCTTAGGCAGACCCCCTGGCATGAAGGGGAGGGAAGGGGTGGAGGCACCTTGAGGCCAAGCCAGCAGGTGGAGGTGCTGCTTGCTCGCTCTTGTGTCCCTAGTTAGGTCAGCACCAGCTCCTCTGGAGCCCCGGGACAGTCTGTGGAGCCTGCGGGGAGACAGCCAAGAGCAGTGGGTCACTGCCCGGTCCTGCTGTAGCCTCTCAGGTACCATTTTCTTTTCTGGATGGGGTGGACATTAAAGGCAACTGGGCATAGCCTCACCTTTCTCTTTCCTGGCACCCTAACATCCTCTCTTGCCACATCACTCAGCCTCTTGCCCCAGACCCAGCTATTTCCAAGCTCTGGCCTCCAAGGAAGTTAAATAACAATAATAAGAACAGTAACAATGACCAGCAAGGACCTCAGTTTCTCCACTTGCTAGTTGCGTGATCTTGAAGAACCAGAACTTCTCTGAGCCTTAGTTTGCTCATCTAATAAAAAGAAGGCAGTAATTCTACCTGCCTTGTAGAGATCTTGGGAAGGTTAGATGTGAAAGCCATGAGCAAGGGCTTGGTGCATTCTGCAGAGGAGGAAAAGTGTTAGTTGATGGAAAAAAGGGGGGGAGGGTGGGTCTTGTCTGAGTTGAGCAATTGAATACAGCCAGACCTGTCAGCTACACTTTTATAGACGAGGAAACTGAGGCACAGTCTCTGGGGTGAAGAGATTCTCAAAGTCACAGAGCCAGCAGGCACAGTCACAAAGCCAAGTGTGCCCCCAGGTCTCCTTCCATGCCCTTGTGCCTTCACATGTTTCTGTGTCTGTCCTGGATGCACGTTGTCTGACTCTAAGAAGCTCTCCTGCCAACCCGTGTGCCCACTGCACCTCAGGCAGGAGGGGTGGAAGCCCTCATTTCTTGATGTTTGCTTTTTGCCTCTTTGCTGGTAGCATCTGATTCTGAGAGCTGGGCCCCCACTGGGAGAACCTCCCTGTCATCCCCACAGACCAAGCCAAGCCCATGCTCACCTGCTCCTCACCTGCCCTGGGAGCCTAGGGTACCAAGGGTACTGAGGAAGCCATGGGTAGTGGGGACACCATGGGTACTGAGGGTACTGAGGGTCCTGAGGGCTTGAAGGTGGAGTCTTCAGGGATGTAGACAGTGCTGTTCCCTTCAGGCATCTGCAGAGAGAGGATGCAACTCTGAGGGCCCTGTCCCAGGCCAGGCAAGGGTGTCCCTGGTGACTGGAACCTCCTGGAGCTGCAAATGGTGTGTGGCGAGCGCCACCTTGTGATCGCCATGCAGATCACATGCCACGGAAAGCAGGGTGGTCCTTCAACACAGGTGTCCTGCCCCTACCCTATATTAGGCACTATCCTGGGTGCTGGGGCATGGCAAGGATAAGACAGGGTCCTTGCCCCATGAGGGTAATGGTGAGGCATTCCAGTGAAACGCCCAGTGACAGTAAGAGTTGTAAGTGCACACCAAAGGCTTATAACCCAGCCTGGGGGATGCTGAGAAGTTGTGCTGAACCCACTTTTAAAAGATGAGTAGGAGTAAGGGGCAGAGGCAGTAAAAGGCAGTATGGCAAGCTCTGTAAACTGCAGACAGGTCCGAAAGTGGGGTTGGGAAGGTGCAGGGAAGGCCAGAAGTGGGTAGAGAGGTAGAGCACAGGCAGGGCAGGTCAGCCCTGCCCTTGCCTCATCTGTGGTCCTAGGGAACACTGGTCCAATCCCCATCCTTTGAGAAGCCACCTCACTCCCAAGGTAAACCACTCAGGGCCTCAGGGACTGCCTGATAGTGTTCCTTCCACTGGCATGGAATTTCATTATTCCCAACCAGGTACAGCCAGCCCTCCAGACCCATGGATTTTGTATCAGCAGGTTACACCTATCACAGGTTGAAAATATTCAGAAAAAGCAACAAGAAAAAATGACAATACACAACAAAAAATAATACGAATAAAAAACAATACAGCATTTACATTGCATTAGGTATTATAAGTAATCTAGAGATTACTTAAAATATGTGGGAGGATACATGTAGGCTTATATGTAAATACTATGCCATTTTATATCAGGGACTTGAGCATCCCAGCAAGGGATCCTGCAACCAATTCCCTGAGGTTGCTGGGGGATGTCTGTACTGCTCAAGGTTTATAGAACTGAGAGGTGTGAACTTGCAATAAATTATAAAGATCCAAACAGAACCAAGAGGGAACTTCTACATGGGGGAACTGATAACATTTCTGGTTTATTTCATTAGCATAAAATCTGTGTGGTTTCTAATTGTGGTGTCTAAAATAGTTTAAGTTCTGACTTTATTAAATACAGAATAGAAATAATTATCCTGTGAGAAAAGAAAGTTTATTAGGAATGTAATAACACAGAACAATTCTTATGATAGAGCAGTAAGGAGAAAGAGACGGACACTAAATTGGGTGAATAATACAATCTCAACTATGTAAGAAAAATCTATGCAGAGAAAAAAAGATAGAAAGGAAATATATCAGAAAATATTAATATTGCTTGACATAGGGTGATGGGATTTCTATTTTTCTCTATTTCCAGATTTTCTTTAATGAGCACCTAGTCATTTTTAATTAAAACATTTTTAAAGAGTTAATTTAAGAGACATTCGTTATATGCATGAAGTTACCTTACAGTAGATATTAGTTAAAATTATGCTTAAAACTTCTGGTATGGTTTTAAAAATACAGAGCTAAGTGAAAGGCATTATGGGTGGCCCCTTGTCCCAGGAGCCACAGACACAGGCCAGTCCTCACCCTGTCATGAGGGAACAGTGTAGGAAGCATGAGGGGAGTCCTGCCATCCTGCATCATCCAATGGCAGGTGGGCACCTCCAATCATGATTCATGGGGAGAGGCCTGCCTGAAGTCACAGAAAGCCCAAATTGTGGCATTTTAAGGAAACTGAGTTCTGTGACATTCCACCACTTTCATATCTAGAACAATGTTCCTCAAGCTGCTGAAAGTGGTGGGATGCTGCAGAACTCAGGTTCTTTCTTTCTTTCTTTTTTCTTTTTTTTTTTTTGAGATGGAGTCTCGCTCTGTCATCCAGGCTGGAGCGCAGTGGCGCGATCTCAGCTCACTGCAACCTCTGCCCCCTGGGGTTCAAGTGATTCTCCTGCCTCAGCCTCCTGAATAGCTGGGATTACAGGTAGGAGACACTGAGCCCAGCTAATTTTTTGTATTTTTAGTACAGATAGGGTTTTGCCATGTTGGCCAGGCTGTTCTCGAACTCCTGACCTCAGGTGATCTGCCCGCCTTGGCCTCCCAAAGTGCTGGGATTATAGGCATGAACCACTGCACACAGTCCAGAACTCAGTTTCTGTATCGGAATCACCTGGGAGCTTGTCACTTGCAGAGTCCCGGTCCCTACTGAATCAGAACTTCTGGGGTGGTGCCTGGGAAGGTCTCCAGGTGGTTCTTATAGAGACTGAAGCTGAGCACTGCACTGTGATTCCTAACCCAGGCTGGGTGTTAGAATCCCCAAGAAAGTTTTAAAAAATTCTAACTTCTAGACCCTACCCCAGAGCAGTTAAATCCAAGTCTCTGTGGGCTGGGGCCTGGGCTTTGGAATGCTGTCAAAGCTCCCTAGGTGATGCCAGTGTGCATCGTAGTGCTGAAAACCACTGCTCAAATACAGTGGTGCTTAGACTTGTTTGTCATCAGAATCACCTGGGGGCTTGTTAAACCAGAGTGCTGGACCCACCCCCTTGTTTTGGAATCAAGATGTCTGAGGAACTTAAGACTTTGCATTTCTCTCTCTCTCTCGCTCTATTGCCCCGGCTGGAGTGCAGTGGCACCATCATGACTCACTTTAGCCTCCACCTCCTGGGCTCAAGTGATCCTCCCGCCTCAGCCTCCAGAGTAGCTGGGACTACAGACGCATGCCACCACGTCTAAGTTTTCTATTATTTTTTGTAGAGAAGGGGTCTCCCTATGTTGCCCAGGCTAGTGTCAAACCCCTAGGCTCAAGCTGTCCTCCTGCTTCAGCCTTCCAGTGTAGGAATTACAGTTGTGAACTACTGCACCCATGGGAATTTGTACTTCTAACCAGTCTGCAGGTGATGCTGATGGTGCCGGGCACCAAACTGTGGGGACCACTGCTCTAGAATAAAGCTGACTGAGTCTTTAGGGACAAGAGTAAACTCCAGCTGCAGCCCTGACTGTAGGTTGCTTCTGTCACCCCCGCTAGGGTGTGCAGAAAGAGAGGTACACACCACCCACTCCGAGCCCTGGGGTCTAGAAGGAAGAGTTGTCAACCTCCATGAGACACAGCCTCCCCCGATGAAGAAGTAGGGTAATGCAGGCTCTGACCCCCACCCCCGGCATCTGGGTCTGCAGGCCCCAGCCCAGCCGATGCAGGTGGAGGCGGGGAGGGAATGCAGCTGCACTCCTTCAGAGGGACAAATCAGAACTCACCTCCCAGTAGACTGCATCCTCAAAGCAGTTCTCATCGGAAGGTTGTCCCCAGAATGGTAATCTCAAAATGAGCCCTACAGAAAGTTGGAGATTACAGGATGTCAGGAAATGCCTTCCCTCTGCTCACCCCAGCCATTTCCCTCAGCTGGGAAAAATCCTCCTAGGGCCCTTGGGCTGAAGTCCAAATTGTCTCAGTCCTGTAGCTAGAAGTGCAGAGATCAGGGACTCCTGAAGGCTCCAGGCTGACCTGTGCTGCACGCCCTTTGGTTCCCCACCCAGGGAGCCCCACAGCAGTCCCCCCTTCTCTGGCTCAGCCATTCCTGCTCACCCACAATGATGCCACCCATCAGGGCCATGGCCAGGGTCACCAAGAGACCATAAATCTGGAACTTTCCCTGTGTTCTTGCAGTCCAGTCCCTCTTGAAACCTTGAAAGTCAAAGGAATGGACAAGCCTGGGGTGGAGACAGGGGGCAGGTCAGGGCCCCATGGAGAAGCCAAGTAACCGCTTGCTGCCACCCCAAAAATGTGAGCGGGTACCACGGGCCCCAGCCTTCCCACCACAACATGGGGACACCAGACATACCAGTTGGCCTCTAATGGGAAGGGACAGAGTTTGGGGAGAGAGGCCCATGAAACAATTGGTCCAGAGTGGGGAAGGAAAGGGAGAAAGAGGCAGTCGGGTCCCAGAGGAATAGCAGGAAGAAGGGATGGGAGAAGGAAGGGGGAAGCTCCGTCCCGCCATGCCTCCTCCACATTTACCCTTCTTTTCCATAGACTTCAAGGCTGGCGGAGGCCGCTGTCACAGCACCCACGATGCCGCCTATGATGCCAGGAATGCCATGCAGATTGTTAATGCCACATGTGTCCTGGATGTGCAGCCGGGACTCCAGGAATGGCTGGAAAGGGAAGGTGGGTGCTGCTCAGGCCAGGGGCTGCATCAAGGTTGTGGGGAGGCGGGGATTCCAGAGGCCCTCAAATACACAGAGACCCAGGATTCTCTAGCCCTTAGCCGCCTTCCTAGGAACCCTCAGCTCACTGTCAGGAACACAAAGACCTCAGCATTCTCCAGCCCCCAGCCCCTTGCCTGGGACACTTACGGTCAGGTATACAAAACCCAGGGTCGAGATGATGCCACAGATGAAGCCGATGATGAGGGCGCCATAAGGCATGAGCATCATCTCAGCAGCGGTACCCACGGCCACCCCTCCTGCGAGCGTGGCATTCTGGATGTGCACCTGGGCAGGGCAGGCAGAGCAGGCAAGAACTCAGTCCTCTCCCTGGAGCACCAGGCCTGGAGGAGCTCACTCACTGGCTGTGCGAGGGTGTATCCTGGGCCCTGGGAGCCAGGGATGGCTGGGAGTTTACCTCAGCAAGCCAGGAGCATGCAGAGGACTTCAGCCCTCACCCAGGCTTGCTACAGCTGCTCCCTGTGTCTCTCTGCACATGCCACCCATCCCACCTAGCAGGTCTGGGCATTTGCCACGTGCTGGTGCACCTGCCAGTGAGCCCTGACAACAATCACACAGTTGTTTTATGTGTACCATGTATACCTGTGTGCCCAGACTAGCGTGTCTGAATGTTCTTGCCAGGGATGCAAGTCCACGTCAAGTGCCTATGGGGTCTAGACATACACAGGTACTGGCTGCTGCTGTCTGAACGCTAATCTGTACCGGGTGCCGTACTGCTGGCTGTGGAGGTTAGCTCTTTCCATCTCTACAAGTCTGCAAGGTGAGGACAGTTATCTTGCAACATTTGCAGATGAGGAAACTGAGGTGAGGGAGGTTAAATGACTTGTCCAAGACCATAGAGCTAGCAAGACGCAGAAAGGTGTCTTGATCCAGGCTGTATGGCCCCAGAGTCCCTATCCTTGACCCTATTCCATGTCACTCCCTGCAGGTGGGTATGGATACACACAGGTGTGCCAGTGTGTGTGTCTGATTCTCTTCCCCAGGTGCCTGAGTCCCCACCTCTCTGCATGGTGAGTGTCCCCAAATAATTGATACTCCTGACAATGTCTCAGCACACATATGCCCATGTCAAGATGCTTGTGTCAGATTATAAGATAGGTTGGGTGCAGTGGCTCATGCCTGTAATCATAGCACTTTGGGAGGCTGAGATGGGTGGATCATTTGAGGTCAGGAATTTGAGACCAGCCTGACCAGTATGGTGAAACCCCATCTCTACTAAAAATACAAAAATTAGCTAAATTATCTGGGCGTGGTGGCCTGAGCCTGTAGTCTCAGCTAGTTGGGAAACTGAGACAGGAGAATTGCTTAAACCCAGGAGGCAGAGGTTGCGGTGAGCTTAGATAGCGCCACTGTACTCCAGCCTGGGTGACAGGGCAAGACTCCATCTCAAAAAAAAAAAAAAAAAAAAAAATTACAAGGTAAAGAATGTCCTTGCTCTGGGTGCTGCTGAAAACTGGCCTTGTTCTCAAAACAAATCATTTCTCCCCCAGCCTCATCTGCAAGATGGGTGTGATGATCTCCTCAGAGCTGTTGGCAGGGCATGGTGATCAGCGCCCTCCAGGCCCAGGCAGTCAGAGCCACACCCCCAGTGCTTTCATGCTCACCATGTCCAGCTTGCCCTTCTTGTGCAGGGCACTGGATACTGCCACCGAGGTAAGCACACAGGCTGCCAAGGAGCAGTAGGTGTTGATGGCGGCTCGGTGCTGGCTGTCCCCATGGTAGGATATGGCTGAGTTGAAGCTGGGCCAGTACATCCAAAGGAAGAGTGTGCCTGGTCAGACCAGACAGGCCCGATGGGCCCGGGAGGAGAGGCATTAGATAGAGCCCCACAGCTCAGGCAGGCATCCTGTCCTTTAGCTCTAGAGGTGACCCCACACCCAGCTGTTTCAACCTCTGCAGCTTTAGTCATGCAGGGGCTCTTCCTGGAAGGCCCTCCCTGCCTTCCTCACCCCCCACTTAGCCTTCCACACTACTCCAGGAAGTCTACCCTGACCCCCATTTCTGGGCTAAATGCCCGCACCCTGTTCCCACAGCGCCAGGAGGGAGAATCTTTTCTCCACTGTAGGGAGATCCTCCAGGTGGCACTGCTGTCTATTCCACTACACTGTGAGGAGCTCCTGGAGGGCAGGGCTGGGTTTTGAGAGACCAGAATGGGAGTGGTCAGTGTCTTCTCTGGAATGAATGGACACAGAAGTGGAAATGCACATCTTGCCCTAGCCCAGGGGATGGAGTGAGCAGCTCCTGGTTACCACTGTGTCTGCCTTGGGGCATTCTAGGGGAAATACAGGATGAGTGACCAACTTCTTTCAGCTCCATGGGGAAGAGGGACAGACATATGGGATTCTAGAAGTACCTACAGGCAAACTCTGTCTGCCCTTCCCCCAAAGAGAACTGGCAGCCACCCACCATACCATGTGGGGATCAGGTCTGATCATGGTGGCCTTCACCCATCATGGCCGCCTTCACCCATCATGGTGGCCCTTGGTTATCATGGCAGTTCTCACCAATCATGGCAAAGAGGTCCGACTGGTACGCAGAACTCTGTCTCTCCTTGCTCTGCTCTAGGTTGCGTCGGTAGAGGATCCGGGTCACTGTGAGCCCAAAGTAGGCGCCAAATGTGTGGATGGTCATGGAGCCCCCTGCATCCTTCACCTGGGGTGCAAGGGACTTGTCAGACTCTGGCACCTTCTCTCCCTCCCTCCTCATAGCCGTCCCTATCCTGCCACACACACACACCCAGAGCTCCAGCCTTCTCGGACTCTTCAGGGTGCAGCATGGAGCCTGGGGCCCTCACAGACCAATCGGTTGGTAATGGGGAGAAGGTAGGGATTCCCATCAGCAAAATGCCAGGGTGTCCTCACCCAGCAAATTTGGTTGTTCCCAGATGGGGAAACCCAGGCCTGGAGAGGGACTTGCTCATACCACTGGAGGAGGTAAGGCAGAGGCAGAACTGAGGGAAATGCCCTACCTGCTTTGTCACCCACTGGTTTCCACCTCTGTGCCTCTCATTTGACAAGCTCTGCATTTATACCACCTGCTAGTGCTGTAGCAGGGCTGCTATCAGGATTCATGCAGGCGACTTGCCCCTGGCAAGGGCCTGGCACTTAACAGGTGCCCGATTAATGTTGGTCCCACTCACACTCACCTCCCCTTCTCTTTAACCTCCTCCTTCTTGCCCACTCAGAACTAATCTCAGATGAATAGAATCACAGACTCACTCCTTCACTTTAGATGGGGGAAACCCAGCCAGAGAGGTAAGTGTGTCATCCAAGGTCATAGAGCTGGTTGTGACAGCACTGGGATTCTCAACTCCCAGCCTAGCGGATGCCTCTACTAGCTGTGTGACCTTAGGTGAGCCCCTTAATGTCTCGGAGACTCAGCTTTCTCATCTATAAAATGGGGGTAAGCCAGGCACAGTGGTGGCTCATGCCTGTAATTTTGGGAGGCCAAGGCGGGCGGATCATTTGAGGTCAGGAGTTCCAGACCAGCCCGGCCAACATGGCAAAACCCCGTCTCTACTGAAAATACAAAAATCAGCTGAGCATGGTGGTGTGCACCAGTAATCCCAGATACTCGGGAGGCCAAGGCATGAGAATCGCTTGGACCCGGGAGGCAGAGGTTGCAGTGAGCTGAGATTATGCTACTGCACTCCAGAGCGAGACTCTATCTCGGGAACAAAAAAAAAAAAGAGAGGGTATGCATACTGAGATTCAGTAATGCAAAGGACTGAGAGATGACCCTTAGAGGCAAAGGGAACAGCAAGTGCAAAGGCCTTGAGGCGGGACCAAGCTTTGTGCCTGAAGAGCAGACAGCAAGCTATGACAAAGCACGGGAAGATGGGGAGAGGGTAGACAATAAGATGGGGAGAGAATAGACAATATATGGAGAGAAAAGTTGGTGCCAGAACAGGAAGGGCCTTATAGCAAGTTTGGATTTTCTCCTGAATGAAATGTTAAAACTACTGAGAGATTTTCACTGGGTGAATGGTCTTCTATGCATTATTCATTTATTTGTTTATTTATTTTTTTGAGACGGAGTTTTGCTCTTGTTGCCCAGGCTGGAGTGCAATGACGTGATCTCGGCTCACCACAACCTCTGCCTCCTGGATTCAGGTGATTCTCCTGCCTCAGCCTCCTGAGTAGCTGGGATTACAGGCAGGCGCCACCACACCCAGCTAATTTTTGTGTTTTAAGTAGAGACAGGGTTTCCCCATGTTGGCCAGGCTGGTCTTGAACTCCTGACCTCAGGCGATCTGCCCGCCTTGGCCTCCCAAAATGCTGAGATTACAGGTGTGAGCCACCGCGCTTGGCCTAATTTTGCATTTTTAGTAGAGACAGGGTTTCTCCATGTTGGTCAGGCTGGTATCGAACTCTCGACCTCAGGTGATCCGCCTGCCTCGGCCTCCCAAAATGCTGGGATTACAGGCATGAGCCATAGTGCCTGGCTTCTTCTCTATGCATTATTTATAGGCCACTCTGGCTGCTGGAGATGATTTTCCTTAGGGGCAAGGAAGGCAAGAATGCAGCCAGGGAGATGAGTCAGGAGGAAGAGATATGGTAGCTTGGACTAATCTGGTAGCTGAAAAAAATTACAAAATGAATGACTGAATTTAGGGTGACCTAAATCACCCCCTGCCAAGGAGGGGGAGTTCCAGACAGAGTCCAAATATAGAAGAGGAGGGTGCTAAGAAAAGGGTGCAGTTTCTACGTGAGTTCCCCTACTGTCCAAAAGCACCAAGGAGGCTTCTGAGATAGAGTCAAAGGTCTAAGGTGCCTCTTATCTGAGCCACTGAATTGACCTCCCCCAGGGAGCAGCGCTCCTGTCATGGCCCATGTGAATGGCAGCTCTGGTGCTGGATCGTACACACCATGGCCACCTTGGCCATTCACCTGGGATCCTGCCCTACAGATTTGCCCCCTCAGTACACTGGATGCCTTTTCTTGGCAGAGCAATCTGGAAAAGTGGTATGTGTGCAAGAGTATGTGCAGGGATATCCTATTCATTCCATCTGATGTTGAGAAAGAAAGGAGGGGGAAGAAAACAACATTCAGGGAAGCCCTGCTCTGCCCAGGTGCTGGATTGACCTGCTAGGTGGACTATGGTACCTGTCTGGTAGATATCATTACTCCCACTTTAGAGATGAGAAAACTGAGTGACGTTCAGGAGGTTGAGTGACTCGCCAGGCTGGCATGTCTCCCCAGCTGTATATTTCTCCATACCCTGTCCCCCAAAGCATCCACACCACCTTATTATCCCCATTCTGAGCCCTGCTCACCTTTAGCAGGTTAAGGAGAATGAACTCATTCACAGCGAAGAGGGTCACTTGGAAGAAAGTCATGATGAGCAGCTGAATGGGGCTGACTTTACCCAGAACTGCCCCAAAGGCCACGCAGACAGAGGCCACGCAGAAGTCAGCATTGATGAGACTGTGGGGAGACAGGCCAGTGGAGAAGCTGGGGCAACAGCAAAAAGTGGCACTGGAAGCCCTGGACTTTGGTCCATATATGGATTTTGGCTTGTGGCTTAACCTTTCTGAGCCTCAGTTTCATCATCTACACTAATGGGCACTTAACATTTACAGCTACTCCAAGAATGAAAAGAAACCACACATGAGACAAGACCAGTACAGTAGCACACACTAGATGCCCCCCTCCCATGCAGCCCTATCTCAGGCCCCCACTGCTTGCAGACAGCTTGGGCTCAGGGTGCCATGTGGTCTCGCTGCTATTGTTGAACATGCTCCATATTTTGGGGTCCTGCCCTGCCCTGCCCTGTAGCTTCTACCTGCTTTTCCAGAACCACCTCTTACTGCCTCCTCTTTCAGGAAGCCTTCCTGTTTCCTCCAACCAGATGCAGTTTCTGCTTCCAGATCCTTATCTCTCACTCTGCACATACCTCTTCTGCTGGTGACCAGGGCCTTGCTTGAGTTTGAACTGTTGGGACCTTTCCTTTACCTTACCCATGAGAGAGGATCTGTGTCCAGGGAAGAAACAGAGGGACTTTCCTGCAGGAAGGAGCGAGCTGGGGTGGTACTGGATGGAAGGAGGGAGCAGGAAGGCCAGCAGGGAGGATGGAGGCAAAGGGGCAGGTACATAGGTCCTGCTCAAGCCTAGACCCTGAGCACCCTGCCAGCCCAGCAGAGGGCTGATGAAGAGGCAGACAGCTGAGTGGACATTGTGTAGACCCTGGTTCTATCCATGTGCCCACTTTGCCCAAGCCTGGCCTCCTTGTCCCCTGCCAGCAGCAAACCTGTCCTCTGGATTCCAAGGCAAGACCCGCGGTGTGGCTGTTAGGCTGGGAGAGTTGCTGATGGGGTGGGTGTAGGGATAAAAGGGGCTACTTCCTCAAGACTGTCACATCTAGAGGGGACTCCCTTCCCTTTCCATGTTCAGGGCTGTGTGTGTGTGTGAGAGAATGGGGTGAGGAGCGAGAATGAAACTAATTGTAGGGCCAGTTAGTGGAATGGGGGTGGGGTCCCTCCCAGTCCCTCCCAGTCCCTCCCAATACAGAGTGTTCACTGAACTGTCCACTCCACTATTGCCTCATTCACCACTGTGTCCCCAGGGCCTAGTAGGGCCTGGCTAAATGAGTGACGGCAGTTCCTAAGTGCTAGGCTCTGGGGTATCTACTAAGTACTATATATGCTCCCCTGTGCCATCCCTGAGCCATACAAGACAGGCACTGTCATTAGCCACATCATTCAGATGGGACATGGAGAATTAGAGAGGCTGAGTTATTTGCCCAAGATCCCATAACTGCAGCTGGAAGATTCATCTTGATAGAAGTGACCGTTAGAAAGGAGAGAGAGAGGCCAGGCACTGGTGGCTCAGGCCTGTAATCCCAACACTTTGGGAGGCCAGAGCGGGTGGACCACGAGGTCAGGAGTTCAAGGCCATCCTGGCCAACATGGTGAAACCCCATCTCTACTAAAAATACAAAAATTAGCCAGGCTTGGTGGCAGGCGCCTGTAATCCTAGCTATTCAGGAGGCTGACAATTGCTTGAACCCGGGAGGTGGAGGTTGCAGCGAGCCAAGATCATGCCACTGCATTCCAGCCTGGGAGATAGAGTGAGATTCAATTTCAAAAACAAAAAACAAAACAAAACAAAACAAAACAAAAAAACGAGGAGAGAGAGAACAGAAAGGCCCATCCCTTGGGCTATCAGCATCTGGGAGATGGAGATCCAGATGCCACATATCTCAGGAGGGCTGAGGAGGCTTGGGCAGGGCTGGCAGAGGGGCACTTTCTACAGTGACAGGTGGAACTTGGAAGACTTCAGCAGGGACAGGACAGAAGCCGGCGGGGGCAGGGGGTCCACATCTCTGGATCCACAAGGTCAGGTCTGGGGCTACATGCTCATCCCAGCCTTGGGCACCAGAAATCAGCTCCAAGTCAGGTGCTGAAAAATCAGTCTCCTGAGAGCCAATTTGTCCAAACTCAGATTTTCCAAGTGACCAACTTGCTGAACAGCTGGTTCACCACAAACCTGTTAACTCACAGTTTGTAATAATTCCCTTTGAATTTTTTTTTTTTAGATTAAAAACATTCATTTAGCCATAGCTATTTTGCTGTGGTGGCCAATGATATATATTACGGGTGTTTTTATACTTTGGATCTATGGCTTTGGGAATGATAATTTCTTGTGCATTTTGAACTTCAGGGTGATATGATATGTGTGTCAAGGGTCTTATACACAAAAAGACTCATTTATTGGTTCTAACGCTTATCCAGTCAACTACCTTTCCTGTTTCTCTTAATTCATGGGTTAATTAGTTGGCTTGGATGAAGTAATTTTTTGCAAATATTTGACACATGTCCTATATTTCAGACACCTGGCCTATCAGAACTGGTTGGTATCCTAAAATCAACAGCAGGGATTTGCCCTTTAAAGGTGGTTTATACCAGTTCGCCTCTGCCCCTTTTCTGTGGACAGTTTATGAGTGAGCTAATGAATGTTCATTTTCACACACCAATGATTACTTTTCTCAGATTAAATTTTTTTTTCTTGAAGGATGGAAGAATGGAGGAAAACAATTTTTGTTTCTCTAGCCAACCTTGTCATATGTCTACAGAAATAAAAGTCTGCCTAAACTGGACTTAAAGAAGAACCTCCAATAAACTAAAACTTGGTTAAAGCGGGAAAAATCTCCCAAAGGCTCTTGGTTAGGACCTGAGCAACAGAAATTGCTATAGGTTTCATAAGTTGCCATGGGATAGAGAATTTGATAAAGGAGTCATTCAGTGAGCTGACCACTTTGTCCATTGATTTTTTGGCAAGTTGGCTTTGGGTGAATTTATTTTATAACCTGTTGGTGGTGTTGTGGGTTGGGGAGGTGTGTTGAGGCTTGGAGGAGGTCACTGCAGAACAGAGGGAGGGGCTGAGTAACCTGACAAGAAGGGGCTGGTGGTGCTCATCAGGCCAAGTCATTACAGAGAAGTCATGAGAAGGACGGAGCTGAGAAGTGAGGGTAGGGTGCTCCACCCTTGGAGGCTGAGGCAGGGGGAGGGGGGCTTCAGCCCTAACACTCCACACGCACCCCTGTCTCACAGCTGTTTCCAGCACCTGTTCCCTCTGGTGGGTGGGGCGGTGAGGCAAGGCAGGGGGAGAGGTACTTCCATTTGGCTGGAGTCCCCATTCGGTGTTCCCTTCACAAGGAGCCTCAGAGGCTGGCACAGACATCCCAGCTCTCCCACCAGAGTCCCGTGGGCTGCGGTCTCTCAGGACACAGGGCTGGTAGATTTTGATGTGCCGGGCCCGGCTGCGCCCGGCTGGACCCTGCCCCCAGAGGAAAGTCTAGCCTCAAGTCCCTGCAGCTTTTGTCGTAGGAGAAGGGAGACCCTCCTATGACACCTGGACGACAACCACCCTGGAGAGTAGCTGATCAGGAAGCGAAGTAAGTGTGTGTGTGTGTGTGTGTGAGTGTGTGTGTCACGCAAGCCCAGTGTGGCCCGAAGGAGGAGTTGCCCTCCAGCCCCAAGCCCTGGCCCCGCCAATGGACACGCCCTCCTCCCCCGCAGGCTCACCTGCCCAGCCCCACCCCTCCCAGTCTGCCCCGCCTCCGGGGCCGACCCACACTCACTTCTCCACTCCCACGACGATGTAGCGGTCTTCTAAGAAGTGGAACCAGCCCTGCATGAGCAGCGCCCACTGGATGCCGAAGGCCGCCAGCAGGAAGTTGAAGCCGACGGCGCTGAAGCCGTAGCGCTGCAGGAAGGTCATGAGGAAGCCGAAGCCCACGAAGACCATCACGTGCACGTCCTGGAAGCCTGCAGGGACAGTACAGCCCGGGACTCAGTGGTCTAGCAAAGGTTCATCCCAGCCCTGGGTTGTACCAGGAGGGCCAGGGCAGCGCCTCAGTCTTTCCCGCCACTGGCCCGTCTCCCTGCTCCACCATCCTAGCCCCGTTTCCCCATCCCTACATCTGAACCCTGGGGCTGGGCGCGGTAACGCTGCTGGCAGAGCCTCCAGTCCCTTCATAAGGGCCTCTCTAGAAAGGGAGGCGCTGGGGGGGGGGACCCGAGGTGGGCCCCCACCTTAGCCTATTTAAACCACTGGGCTGTAGTGCCAAGAGATTCCCAAGCACCCTCCTTGAGAGATGGCAGTTCCTTGGTTCTACCCTCCTCCCTCCTCCCAGCTCTGCTGGCCCAGGCTGGAGGTGGCAGCTGGGCATCGGAATTTGGGGCCAGGTGTGCGTTACACGCAGGGTCTAAGGTCTATAGCCCAGACCATCTGAGGCTATGATGCCCTGCCCTCTCCACCACAATCCTGTTCCTTTGCTATGGAGAATCAATGCTCATCTGGCCAAGGAGTAGCCTGGACAGGCCAAGCACATCAGTTATGCGGATCACATCCCCACATCTCACCACCGACTCCAGCAGATACACATCCCTGCATCACTGAGACTTGAATTTGGACCCCAGTTACTCCATCTCCTGGGTGGATGACTCTGGGAAAGTTAAGTGTTTTAACTTAGGGCTTGGCACCTGCTTCTGTAAGGCTTACATCACAGATGTTGCAGGGATTAAACGCAGATGTGTATGTAAAGAAGCATCTAGCACAGTGTCTACCCCATACTAGGTGATCCAAATGGGCAGATGTCATTGTTTATTTTCATTCAGGCATGGCCTAATTCTGAGTTCTGACCCAAATCTTCTCCACCTCACAATGTGGCCTTGGCAAGCCACTTCCCTTCTCAGAGCCTCGGTTTTCTCAACGACCAAACTAAAGGGATGTATTAGGATGATCTTAACTGCCCTCTTGGCACTTATGTTGTATGGTTCTAAACTCCAAGAAAATAAGAGAAGACAAAGAGCTTTGAGAAGCAAAGAGAATTGCAGAAGCATAACACACTAATAGGAACTGCAGATGTCACAGGACACAGGGGCCAGATGGAAGGGCTCCCACTGGCCAAATCTGGGACAGTTTGAGCACCAAAGTAATTATGTGTTATAATGAATTAAAACCATTTAAAAAGGAACTCATGAGATCACACTGATAATAAGAAGTTGGTAAACACATAAATGAGGTAGCAGATAGGGCTCTTGCCTACAGTAGAACGCTGAGGCTACGCTGGTAAATGTGGAAAAAGTGTTAGAGTTGGAAAATCATCATTTTCATGGTAAAGATTCAATCAGTGGATGGTAAATGCAGGCGGGAATTCTGATTATGCACAAGACATTTGCATTGTCTTAAAGGGTTTCCTTATAGACTGCTTATTAGTTGCAGAGGAAGAAAACAACAGTAATTATACTGGGCAACATACTGACTGGGTGATCAAAATTAATATCACCCATGCCTCCACATGTGATACCCTGAAAAGGACCTATCCCCTATGTGGGATTCCAGCTGAGACTGCAGAACCCAATCTCATCATGAGAAAACATCAGACAAACACAAAATGAGGAACATGCTATTAAAAAGGGGTAAGGCTGTATTCTTGAAAAGTATCAGTCATAAAAGACCTTCAAAATGTTCCAGATTAAAAGACATGACAAAAGTTATTAAAGTCAATACCTTACTCTAGACTGGATTATGTATTTGGTGGGGCTGGGAGGGTTGGGGGAGTGCTATAAAGGTCATTAATGGGTCCATTGAGAAAATCAGATATAAACAGATGAAGATATTGTATTAATCGGATATAAACAGATGAAGATATTGCATTAATGGAAATTTATGAAGTTGATTACTATGGTTATGGAAGAGAATATCCCTATTCTTAGGAAATATACTGGAGTAGTTTAAGGTAGAGGGCCATGATGTATGCGATTGACCCTCAAATGGTTCAGAAAAACAAAGCACACATGTGTATGTGTGAGTATGTGTATGTGTGTGTGCATATGTGTAGAGAAAGAGTGAGCAGATAGCTGAGTCTGAGTATACGGTATTCTTTTATTGTTGTTGAGACATAGTCTCATTTTGTTGCCCTGGCTGGAGTGCAGTGGCGCAATCTCAGCTCACCAGAACCTCTGCCTCCTGGGGTTCGAGCGATCCTCCCACCTCAGCCTCTGCAGCAGCTGGGATTACAGGCATGTGCCACCACACCCAGCTAATTTTTTTTTTTTTTAATTTTAAGTAGAGACAGGGTTTTGCTATGTGGGCCAGGCTGGTCTCAAACTCTAGGTCTCAAGTGATCTGCCCATCTTGGGCTCCCAGAGTGCTGGGATTACAGACGTGAACCACTGCACCTGGCCGGAGTGTAGCCTTCTTTGTGCTATTTCTGTTTGAGCAGCTTTTTGTAAATCTGGAATTATTTCCAAATAAAAAGTCAAAAGGAAAAGAGACTTCAGGGCCCTGACTGGCCTGTCCCAGCCCCGCCCACCTGTCTCCCCAGGGATTCCTACTCCCTCACCTACCTGCCTCCCCGGGGATCTCTACCTCCCTACATCTTCACCTCCCCTTGGTGCTCCAGCTGCTCTGGCCCCTCCTTCTGCTTCTCAGTCCTACACTCTAGGGTCTTTGCCTATGCTGTTCCCACCACCTGGGATGCTGTTCCTGCAGAATGGCCAGATCTCAGCAAATTGTCACCTCATTAGAGAGGCCTTCCTGACCACCCATTTAAGATAGGTTCTCTCCCTATGGCACCCTGTTTTCTTTCCTAGGTTCTCTTCCTTATGACATCCTTTTTTCTTTCACGGTTCTTGTTATAATTTGAAGTTATGCATTTGTTTGTCTATCCCACTCCACTATAAAACGCCAAGAAGGCAGAGCCATGCCTGTGCCAAGGTCGACTCTCAGTTAATAGCTATGGATGAATGAATGATTGTTATTGTCTCAGAAGCACCCAGGTGTGCCAGCTGAGCAGTGGTCCAGGAGTTCAGGTGGGATTTCACAGGAGGGGCTGCAGCCCCTCTCCAGTCCAATGCCTCCCACCAGGAGGGCTGACAGGTTCTGGTGCCCACTGTAGCCTGGCCAAGGTTGCAGGAGCATTGCTTACGGCACAGCTGCCTGGACCTTGCCTGCCCTCATCTGTTTCCCCTCCAGGCTTCCCTGAGGCTCAGGCCAAGACTACAGACCCCTCAGCTATCAGCTACCTGGAGGAGGCTTAGGGGGCTTGGCACACTGAAGGGGAGGGGTACAAACCAGTGTGGGAGAGCTGTGGGTCCTGCCCCAGGGTGGTGCTCTGAGCTTCCCTCTGAGTTTAGCATCAGTGCTGAGTTTACATGAACAAACACACCTCAGCTTAGGTTTCTCAATGTGTGCAGCTGATTTCATGTATGATCGTGTTGCAGGGTTTATCACATTTCTAACTGTTGTGGAAGAAATTGAGCTGATGTATGTGAAACACTATAAATGGTATTATGGTTATTCTGGGAAGAACTGATGGGTGACAGACTGGAAGAGAGGTGTAAAAGAGAGGGAGTTGACAAATTCAGATGACAATTCCAGAAGCAGGGAGGGGAGTTGGCAGGATGACAGGATGGCAGTGCTGTTGACAAACACAAGGCAATGGCAAGAGGTTGCTGTGTGGGAAGGAGGTGCTGGGTCTGGCCTGGCCGTGGGGAATTTCAGATGACCACGGGGGTGAGGGCTGGGCGGTGGGCGGGGGCTGAGGGGAGAAATGGAGCCTGGCCATGGGGGCTTGGAGCTGGGGTCTGAGATTGGGCAGGCCTGCAAATAGAGCTGTGAGTTGCAACGTGGGAATGAAGGGAGAGAAAGACACAAGCTGAGAACAGGCTGTGCCTTGAAGCTAGCAGAGAAGACAAGGAAGACGCTGGCAGGGAGTTGGGAGGAGCCCCTGGGGAAAGACAGCATCACTGCAGGTGGGGTCCTTTCGAGGAGAGGAGTATCAGTTGCCTGGTGGCATAGAGGGGCCATGCTGGCAGGGGCGAAGCTGAAGAGGACCAAGGGAGCCACTGCTGCAGGGGAAGGTGTGTGTGGGTTCAGGGCTGCCTTGGCCTCTGTGTGGCCTGAGAGCAGGAGCAGAGAGCCCTCGCTTTCCTGGTCCATCCTCCCTGCCTGTCCCCTCTCACCCTGCTCTTCTCCCTGCTCTGGTGGGTGCCCTGTCTCTCCTTTTCACCCTGTCTCAGGGTGTCTCTTTTTTTCTCTTCCCTCCATCAGGAACACAGACACCCACTTCCTTCTCCCTGGGCACCTCCCCGATTTGTCCTCTTGCTTCCCATCTCTTTATCTGTCCAACTGGTCTTAATTCAGCATCGAAATGTATCCACTTAGTAATTTCTGTTTCATGAAGTTTGATGCTACCTAAAATGATTTTTAGGCTGGGCGTGGTGGCTCATGACTGTAATCCCAGCACTTTGGGAGGCCGAGGTGGGTGGATCACTTAAGGTCAGGAGTTTGAGACCAGCCTGGCCAACATGGGGAAACCCCATCTCTGCTAAAAATACAAAAATTAGCTGGGCATGGTGGGGCCCGCCTGCAATCCCAGCTACTCGAGAGGCAGAGGGTGGAGAATCACTGGAACCAGGGAGGCGGAGGTTGCAGTGAGTTGAGATTGTGCCATTGCACTCCAGCCTGGGCAACAGAGAGAGACTTTGTCTCAAAAAAATAAAAATTTAAAAAAAAAAAGATTTTTAATAGTGACGATTTGAGGGTCCAAACTATATGGACCTTCAGCACAACAGGACAGAACCTCTCAGATCTACAAGTTCTTTGTCAGTCAAATGGGAGATAGTAACAGCCCCTGGACAGTGCTCACTGCAGAGCTTTGTAGCACACATGTAATGGGATAACCCAATCAAAGCCTTGTGCGAAGGCAGCTGGCTCTTTAGCAATTGCCCCATAATATTAGTTATTATTTCTCTTTTTCTCCTTCAAGACTGACAAGGCTGCATTGGGTTGGCAACTTGCTGAGAGTCAACAAAAGTTGACCCTCAGTCTCCCTCCCCAGCTTTGGTGACTCCAGCTGTCCTGCCCAGAACTGTCTTCCTCAACCTGGAGGGCCCTGATGGGGCGGGGCTGGCACTCTGGCCTCCAGGGGGCACTAGTACCCAGCTGTTCTCCCTCTTCCCTTACTCCCAGTCCCCAGCCCCATTCTAGCTCCTGTTGCTTCCCTCTGTAGATGAGTCCCCTACCAAGATGGCTGAGTCTAGGGGATCATTAGGGTCCCACACTAATGGGCCTCTGCAGCCCTCTCCTCTGCGGCATCAGCACAGGAAGGACGGTGCCCTCCAGAGGCTGGGTGCCGTCCCCCTCCCATTCATAGCCCAGCCTAACTGTTTTGTTTGAGACCTACTGGCCAGTTCCCTAATTCCCCCAAGACTCCGTGCCCACCTCTTCCACATCAACACTGCAAAATCTCCTGGGGAGATGGTCATGGGCAGCAATGCCACAGAAGACCCTGGAAAGCAGGTAAGCCCTGGGGCAGGGGGGCTTGGCTCTGACCCTGCCTGTGCCACTGGCTGGCTGAGAGTGTCCAGCATCTCTCGAACCTTCATTACTTCCATCATAAAATGGAAATTATAAATGCCCCACCTGACACGGCAGGCAAAAAGCATTTTGTGATTGGGAAGTGCACAAAATAATTTAAATCCTATAATAGTTCCAACTAGTCTCCACCATGTTTCTAACAAGGTGTTGATACTTAACCACCTTAATGGAAAGAGCACTTACTCCCTTCTGGGGAACTCAGTGGCAGCATTTACTGTCTTCTCTCTTTATGCCAGGAGATGAGTGCCCTAACAGTCACCTGTCATCTTGACTCTTCTTAGACATCCTGTACTTTAAATAACATTTCCACCTTAACATGGGCACGCTGAGGCTCGCTGTGGTGAGGTGGTTGGCTCCTCCATGCAGTGATGCACCCGAATAGGATCTATTTAATTCTAAAGTTCCACTGCCTCCTGCCTGTGGGTAAGCTCATCCTTTATCAAACGGAGCCTGCTTTGGCCTCATGACACAGTCCTTCCGGTGTTTGAAACCAGAGCTTCCTCTGCCCAGGGTCATCTCCCAAAATGTGTCCCACTCCCTCCTTGGTCTTCCAGGGAGCTTCTGGAGTCCAGGCCCTGGTGGCTCCTCCTTGGGCCAGCCTCCCTGAAGCCACTGCCTTCAGTGATTCACCCAGACCCTGGATCACCAGCCCATAGGGAAGCTGCATGTTCAGCAGCCACAGCCACTGCCCGCATCACGGGCCTCCAAGGGCACTGCCAGGGTGAGTCCCAAACTGGCTCCATGCCTGCTGCCTGCTGTGGGGCCCATGCCTAGGGAGCTATCCTCAGGCTAAGCCAACTGGAGCTGGACTCCTCTGGACACTGGAGATGGCCAGCAGGCTTCACTAATCCCCTGAGTAGAAACGAGGCTCACACAGTTCCTGATGGCCTGGATCCAGGAACAGGGAGGGCAGCTCGAGGCCTGCCCTCACCCCAATCCCCTAGGAATCACCTCGCTGCCCAGGAACCCAGGCTTGGGGACTTACATGGGCCAGGAAGCCTTGTGCCCTCTAACTCCTAACCACAGCCACCGTGGAGCGGGGAAAGGAGGAAGGTTGAGAATAGGGAGGAAAGTGGGTCAGGAGTATGGGCTCAGACCCCAGGGCTGCTCCTCTTACTCCCTGGTTTCCCAGCTGAGTGATCTTTGCAAGACACTTCTCCTCTCTGGCCTTAGTCTTCTCATCTGTAGAATGGGGGTCGTCACAGTGCCTCCCTCAAAGGTCGTGGTGATGATTAAAGGAGAGAATATATGTGCGGTTGGAGAGGTGGCCACTACTTCTTGCCAAGATTCTTTCCCTATACCCCTCTCCTCTGTTGCTTCCTGCTCCAGTGGCCAAGAGCTCCCCAGGAGAACTAGCATGGGAAACTCAAGGCCCTCCTTGATGCTGGGGCTCTCCCCTTCTTAGCATCCTTACCCCATCCCTTTCACAAACCCTACTCTTGGGCCACACAGAACCACTCCTCCTCCTCACAACACCACCCCCTTTCAGTAGCCCCCTTGGTTGCTCAGCTTCTCCCCTCCTCGCCATCCACCACTTCCCAGGAAGCCATCACAGATCCCTTCTGCTCAGAGCACTTGGTCTCACTGAGCCCTGGGCACCACGGTGCCCCTCTCTGCTTCCAAAAAGTCTGGGAACAGAGACCCAGGATATTCAACTTATTTATCCAGAGTGACCACAGCCTTGGTTTGCCGGAACAGTCATGGCTTATCCCTGGGTCCTGGCAAATTACTACCAGCACCACCTTCACTCTCAAAGGTGTCCTCTGATGATGATAAATTATATGATCACACTACAGATAAGCATTTGTTGTATGAATACATGAAGGTGGGGTGTGAAAGGTGGGTGGGTGAGTGTGGTGGGAGGATAAGAGTTGCAGAGATGTAAGGACTGTACCTCCCCACTGGTGAGGTTCTGCAGCTCCTATTACAGAGTTTCTCTCTCTCTCTCTCTCTCTCTCTCTCTCTCTGAAAGGGAGAGAGATAGAGATTCATTCTGCCACCTAGGCTGGAGTGCAGTAGTGCTGTCATAACTCACTGTAGCCTCAAACTCCTGAGCTCAAGCGATCCTCCCACCTCGGCCTCCCAGAGTGTGCTGGGAATACAGGTGTGAGCCACCGCACCCAGCCTATTTAAGGTCTTGAGGTCCTCCACTCCCCAGACACATTGAGCACCTGTGAATGCCTGTGGGAGGCCTTGCCCCTTATGCTCTGGGGTCAGGTGGGAAGCAAGAGCAGGAGTGGGGGAGAAGAACAGGCAAAGGAGGGTCTCAAGCTTGCCTGCCTCACTGTTTGCTGGGAAGTCCCCCGCTGAGGAGAGGAAAGGTGGACAATGTGAACAGTGGATTTGGAGCCTGAATTCCAAGGCTGCAGCTGTCAAGATATCTTTTTAAAAACATCCCTAAATGGAGCCCAGGAGAAACTGTGGTCTCCCCAGCAGGGGGCGCACCCCTTGTCTGTTACTTCCCTTCTAGGCATCATGTAACTATTAATGCAGCCCATGATAGCCCTAACTTTTTGGCAGCCACTTAATATGGCTGGCTCCCACCAAGCCTGCAGCCCCCCAAACTCAGTCTTTTTCTCATGCAGACCGCCATTCTGAAAGTGTGCAGTTGTTTTCTTGGAGACAGAGAATCCCCTGTCGCCGAGAATGTCTAAGGTGTGGAGGGAACACCAGTTGATATAGGCGGATGCTGGAGAGGGGCTTTAGGGTCCCTTCCAAAGCTAACAGTCAATGACTACATGAACACCACCAGCTAGAATAATTGTCATTGACTGATGGCGGATGGAGTGGAAAATCAGAAAGTACAAGGACATTCTGATTTTGGGAAGAGCCCTGGGCTGGGAGTCCAGAGGTCAGGCAGCTCAGAGTGACCTTGGGCTAGCTCTCCCTGCTCCTGAGTCCTAGGACACCTGTGTTTGGTGCTCTTGTAGCAATTGCTCCATTATGAAGAGAGGATCCCACCCCAACTCTGTGCCAGAACTTTACCTGCACTGCCTCGCCACAGCCTCACCCCAACCCCTGTGAGGGAAGCCCTACCACTATTTTCATTCTGTAGATGAGGAAATTGAGGTTTAGGAAGGTTGGCATTTGCCTGAGGCCACCCACCTGGTTTATGGCAAGAGCCACAAGAGCACGAGAGAAAGAGAGGTATGTGATTGCAGGGTAGTGCTCTTCACCGCAGCACCGCTGACACCAGAAAATTCAGGGGTGCTTGTTTTCCCTCTCCAGACTAAAAGGGGGTGGGTGTCCTGGCCTCCTGGCCCACCAGTGGTCCCACAACACCTCTGCCCACAGCAGGGCTGGCCGGCCATCGAATCATCCCTGTGGCCCTCGACATTATACCTACCCGCTTATTTGGAGTAAGCGCTCCTCTGGACAACGGAGCCAGGTCACCCACTGGTTGGTAATGGAGCGAGAAGACTCGGGTCTTTTTAGGATACCAAGCAGGGCTCTCTGACAGGGATGTTGGGGGCCTCTGACGGCTGGGAGGGCGGTCAAATAAAAACCTTATCCCGGGATTTTCCCTACTAGTTTTTCACGGGGTAAAGGAGTTTGTGCACATCTGACAATTTCCCACGCACGCCCTGCAGAAGCTGGCGAGATGGGGAGTCCGCGGCTGCCAGGCAGATCCCCTCCTCTGCCCTGCGCTGGGCCGAGCCCTTGGCCAGGTGGGGAGCGGCGCGGATATGCCTCCACTGGGCCTGCAAGCGGCAGGACTTACTTGGGTAGCGATAGTAGAATTCGTTCTCTACCTCGCTCAAGTTCTTGTGCTTCCTCTCTGTCCACCAGTGGGCGTCGGCATCGAAGTCGTAGCGCACGAACACCCCGAAGAGAATCACCATAGCCACCTGCAGGAGTAGGCAGGTGAGCGGCAGCCGCCAGCGGAGGTTGGTGTTCCAGGCCATGTTGCAGGGGTGCCTGGCCGGGCGGGCAGCGGGCAGTTCGGACGCTGGGAGGCCGGCGGGGCTTTTGAGACCCGGGCAAGGGGGCGGGGCGGCCACGTGGGGCACGGAGCAGCTGACTTGGGCACCGCCCGCGCGCTCGCCCAACTGGCAGGGGCCCAACCCAAGCTGAGGGTCCCAAAAGATTCCACGCGTTGGGCTGGGGGACAGCGGCAGGAGTAGAGGCCGATAAGGCAGTGGGCAGGAGGATAAGGGTGCCCCAACTTCCATGTCTCCGGTTGATACTGGGGCCTTTCTCCTTTTGTTCTGCTGAACAGGGAAACGGGTATCATTGGCCTCCAAACGAGATCAGAAGGAATTCCCAGACCTAAGTCATCACCATCATCATCATCTGTATCATCATCTGTCCTTTCTTTTTCTGATTATGAAATTCACACAGGGCACATGAAAAACAAGGAATGTTTGGGACACTGTCACACAACAGAGCGGCCTGGGGAGACATCTATGATGTGCTAACCCAGACTTGACCCTGGAACAGAAAGAGGATGTTAATGGGAAAACTGGTAAAATCCAAATAAAGCCTGAAAATTAGTAAATAGTGATGTTCCCATGTTGTTTTCTTAGTTGGGACAAATGTGCACGGTTATGTAAAATGTTAACAGTAGGGTAAACTGCGTAAGGGCTATATGGGGACTGTCTTTGCACTTTTCTGTAAATCTAAAATTATTCCAAAATACAAGGGTTTTAAGAAGAAGAAAAAAAAAACATGTATAAAGGATTGTAAGAACAATTTAAGAGTTTTTCACAAGTCCATTGATCTATAATCAGAAACTGTCTTTTGGTTAAGATCTGTGATCTTGACATGAGTTAACCATAATATTTAGGTAAAATCTATGCTTAGTCTGTATATTGTCACAATATATGTGATTTTATAATTTTTCTTTAAAAATACAGAGATAATTGTAGAGATTTTGAAAATACAGAAAAACACAAAGAAGAAAGTAAAAATCACCCATAATCCCACCACCCAGAGGCAATACTAATATTTTGGTGTATGTGCTCTAGTCTTTTTCTAGCTCATTGAAGAGGGGATGGAGGGGAGCAGGGGGAGTGTTTCAAACGATCACACTAATTTATAGCCTTTTTAAACTGCTTTCATATTTTGTAAACACCTCCCCATATTATACTTCTAAAACTCTTTTTTGTTGTTGTTGTTCAGATAGGGTCTTGCTCTGATGCCCAGGTTGGAGGGCAGTGACTTGATCGTGGTTGACTGCAGCCTTGACCTCCTGGGCTCAAGTGATCCTCCCACTTCAGCCTCCCAAGGAGCTGAAACCACAGGCATGTGCCACCAGGCCCAGCTAATTATTTATTTATTTATTTATTTATTTATTTATTTATTTATTTAT
>NW_012116021.1:1149749-1153665 GCF_000951035.1 Colobus angolensis palliatus | reverse complement strand
TTTGTATTTTTAGTAGAGATGGGGTATCCCTATGTTGCCCAGGATGTTCTTGAACTTCTGGGCTCAAGTGGATCCCCCTGCCTCAGCCTTTCAAAATGCTGGGACTGCAGGCATGAGCCACCACACCAAGCCTGCCACAATGTTACTTCTATAGCAGGATATACTGTGCCTTTTCTCGACAATCCCTAGTGTTAGGTGATGAGCGATGAGGACATTTTTTATTTGTTTAGTATTACAAATAATGCTGTCATGAACATCCAGATATGTAATTCTTTGCACAACTTTCTGTGAATTCCTGGAGGCAGAGCTGTTTTAATACATATCTCTAGATGTTCCCCTAGAAAGATTTTACCAGACAAAGCATGCACCCTATGAATCAGGGGTCAGTGATTTTTCCCATGCACTCTTGCCAATGCTGGCTTTAAAAAAACTTGCCAGTTTGAAATCCCAGATTTGTAAAAGCCACTAATGCCATACATAACATCTGAGGCTAAGCACCTAATCAGGGTGCTTGGAACTTGAGTGTGGCCATACTGTGCCAGCATGGGGTACCAGGGTATCCCCACTCCCTTGGCAAAGAAGCAGCCAGACACTGCATGAGCAATACCAGCAGTAGTATTGCTCATGAGTAAAGTACTGCATGAGCAATATCGTTTATTAAGTGCCTGCAGTTGTCAGATCTTTTAGATATATATTTAAATTCTCAACTAAATACTTGCTAAGTGGACATTGTAGGTACATCCTACAGTTGAAAAACCTGACTTCTCAGATTGGCTGAGGAACTTGCTGGAGATTCATACCCCAGGCTGCCTGATTTCAAAAGCTGTAGTCTTTCTACTGCACCATTCTGCTTGTCCCCTCTGGAAGGAGCTAGAAGGAGGGTTTGACTTCAGGCAGGTGCATTCACTGCTGGGGAGAAAAACATCTAAGTACACGACAATGGGAGTAAGTGGAGGGAGGGAGAAAAGGGCTGGGATGGGGAGGCTGCTGCAAGTAGATTCATGAGCGTCTAGGTTCCACACAGGAACGGTGGCGTTATGGGATAAGAGGGCAGCGGGTGGCGTGGTCCCTGAAGCCTGAGCCGAGAGGGGGCAGGTGGAAGACCTGCTCACCAGGCTGGCCAGCTTTAAGGATAGGGAAGCCGGGGTGTCTTGCTCATTGCTAGAACTGCCCTCCCATCCAGACCTCTTCCAGAGTACCCTAGCACACCTGTGGTGCTGGAACCCGGGCGCCCCTTGGGGGACTCCTTGCTGGGGCAAGGCACAGGGTCTAGGAGAGAGATGCTGACTCGGGAGCCCTGCAGAGGCTCAGTGGGACAGACCTGGAGCCACAGCCAAGCACAGTCACTACCCACAGCCAGCACAAGAAGGCCACTTGCCCTTGACCTTCATATTTGGTAGACTAGAGGTACAAATGACGGGCTTCAGACTACCAGGGGGATACAAGGTTGAAGGGAGAGCCTGTTATCAGATGGTTTTTTTCTTGGGTTACATTTTTGGGCCACTCAACTAATATAGGTCATCATGAATGAACATTCAAAAACAAATCCTGGCCGGGCACTGTGGCTGTAATCCCAGCACTTTGGGAGGCTGAGGCAGGTGGATCATTTGAGGCCAGGATTTTGAGACCAGCCTGGCCAACATGGTGAAACCCCATCTCTACTAAAAATACAAAAATTAGCTGGGTGTGGTGGTGGGTGCCTGCAACCCAGCTACTCGGAGGCTGAGGCAGAAGAATCTCTTGAACCCGGGAGGTGGAGGTTGCAGTGAGACGAGATCGTGCCACTGAACTCCAGCCTGGGTGACAGAGCGAGACTCTATCTCGAAAAAAAAAAAATTATTTGTTTATAGTATATCAACATACCATAGCATTTAACCCTTTATGGCATTTCTCCTTTTGTTTTATTCTAGGAGGCTGCTAGGTCTCTCTTGACCTCAGTGAGCCCCAGAAATCACCAACCAAGGAAGGGGCCCAGGGAGCCTCTTCCAGTCCAGAAGCCTTCTCTCCATGCTTTTCTCTGTGGCAAGACCAACTGTCAGAGCCTCCACAGCCTGAGGGCCTGGGTGGTGTGACCCCTGCAGAATAGGGGGAGCAGAGGGAAAGCTAGGCGTTGAAGTCCCCGGTTTCACCTCTGCTTCCGGAGTAGTGGTGTGACCCTGGGCAAATTGTTAACCTCTCTGAGTCTCTACTCTCTCATCTGTAAAACCGAGACAGTTATGTCCCCCGGGGTCTTGGTGAGGCTTATTCTGAGTAGCTGGAACTACAGGTCTGTGCCACCATGCCCACCTAATGCTTTTTGTATTTTTTTGTAGGGGAGGAGTTTTGCTATATTGCCCAGGCTGGTCTTGAACTTCTGGGCTTAAGTGATCCTCCCACCTCGGCCTCCCCAAGTGCTGGGATTACAGGCTTGAGCCACTGTACCCAGCTGGTGAGACTTATTCTGAGATACAGCACAGTGAAGAGCCCAGACAGTGCCTGGAATGTGACATGCCCTCAGTTCCTGTTCATTTTTTTCCTAGTGCCTGGAACAATTAAAAATTATGTGACACTTGAGATTCTCCAAAGAAAGATAGGTAATCAAGGTTGAAGAATTGAGGCAGGCAAGTGTGGGATGGTGGAAGGAGTCCTGGCCTCTGCTGGAGATCGCAGGCAAATTTTTAACCTCTCTGGGCCTGCATCCTCACCTGGAAAATGAAGTGTGTGAATGGGTCATTTCCAAAGGTGCTTCTAGCTGCAAGGCTACCCCCAGCCTAGAAGAGCTAGCCCCCTCTGTTGCTTTTCACCACCCACATGCAGCCTTCTCTCTGGTTGGACAAGCCGAGTGCATTGCTTCACAGCCCCTTGCAGCCCTGCCAGGACCTCAGTCACCCAGGAAAGGCCTCATCCTTGATCCTGGAGGGACCTCAACCACATCCACTGTGTCTTATCCTGTGTGGGGTTTGCAGGCTGCCCTCTTTGGCTTCCTCCTCCTCTCCTCCCATCATGCCCTATTCCTCCTTTCCACATTCCCCTCTCTTTCCCACACCCAGCATCCTCCCAGCCACATCGATCATGGCACCTGTCCCCTGTGTGAGGTCCTGCCACCTTGACACAGTGGGGCCCTCTCCTAGTGCCCCCTGCATAATATTTGAGAAGATGAGACCACAGACAGCAGCAGCAACTGCTAACACCGGCTCTGCAGGCTCTACAGGCCCAGTTACTGGAGGTCCAAGTTGAAAGCTGGGCTAGGACAGAGAGTTTTTGGGATGAGGTGGGTGGGGAGCACACCATCCTCTGAAGTCATTCATTCCCCAGGGGGTCCATGAACTCTGTTAAGACAGGGGTAACATCTTATTTATAAATCTGTCGCCTGCTCACAGCCCAGTATGGGGCACAGAAGAGGCACTTGGGGAGTGTTCCAGAAGGTTGGAGGAAAGAATGAATAATATTCTTTGTGCACTTAGTGTGTAACAGGCACTGTTCTAGGTGCTGAGACATAGCAGTGAACAAATGAAGCAGCAATCCCAGTCCTTGAGCTGGCATTCTAGGAAGGGTGGGAAAGGTCGGGAAACAACCTGTTAATATGTACCTTACTTATTTACTGTGTTTAACAATAGATAGGTAAAGCAGACAGCATGTCGGAGGGTGATACACGCTGTGTGGAGCGGAGGGGAGTAAAGTGAGAGACAGGAGGCCAGGAGTACAATGTACACTGAGCGGCCAAGGAAGGCCCCATGGAGGGAAGCAGGGAAAATCAGTTCTTCTGTCGGTGCCCCAGTCCCAGCCCACAGCATTTTGATACGACTGCCTTTTTTCCCTCCCCTCCCCTCCCCTCCCCTCCCCTTCCCTTTCGAGATTGAGTCTCACTCTGTCACCCAGGCTGGAATGCAATGACATGATCTCGGCTCACTGCAACCTCCACCTCCCGGGTTCAAGC
>NW_012116021.1:1132455-1149594 GCF_000951035.1 Colobus angolensis palliatus | reverse complement strand
ACCATGTTGGTCAGGCTGGTCTTGAACTCCTGACCTCAGGTGATCTGCCAGCCTCGGCCTCCCAATGTGCTAGGATTACAGGCACGAGCCACCATGCCCAGCTGTGACTGCCCTTTTCTGAACACCCCAGGCAGTTGTCCCCTTCCTCAACTGCCCTTCGTCTTAGTATGGGCCAAGCTCTCAGTTTCTCCCCTGGGTGGCTGGAAGTTTTATTTCTGGTGCTCGTGGGAGAAAAAAATGGCCACTATTCCAGAAGCCTAGGAAAAATGTCCCCTCCCAGAACATTCTGTCTCCAGCTCACATAAGGCATGGCCAGCAGCCTGCCTGCCTACCTCAGGCAAGGCCCAGGTGCTCTGCAGATTATCTGTCCTTGTGGGTAAAGGGGGCTGGGGCTAGAGGGGCTTGATGAGATGGCAGGAGGGTGGCGGTCTCTCTCCCCACTCTCTCCTATCCCAACCTCCACGTCATGCATTCATACACTGTTTCTTCCTAGTGCTTCTAGTATCTGTCTGTGGTGTCTTCCTACATTAGAACATCAGCACCCAAGGGCAAGGACACCTAGAAGAGATCCTAGCTTGCGGTTGTTGCCCATTAATTATTTTTCCAATGGAATGAATGGATGAATGGATTCTTTCAATTTATTCAGCTATTTAAAACATGTACGGAGCACCCAATGCACACAGCTCCATATCAGGCCCAAATAACTGTATAAGCATGGCCCCCAGATTTGCACTATAGAAGAGGAGGTACAAGTTTGCCCCAAACAAGCACTTTCCTGTGTACCTGATGAGAGCTTCATGGGCCCTGGGGCGATCAGGGTGGACTTCGTGGAAGAGGTGGACTTTGTGGAAGAGGTGGACTTTGATCTAGGATTTGCCGGGCAGATAATAGGTAGACCTTCACCCTCTGCCCTTTGGTTTTTCTTGTCTCATGTACACCCTACCACATGATTCCAGGCTACCTCCCTCACCCCACCCCAGCTTGGTACTTCAGCTTACAACCCAGAGGTGGAATTCTTGGCTTGTCATCTGAGACCAGGGTTTAAGAAACCTGCAGCTCAAGTCTATCAGGCCAGGCAGGGGTTTTCCTAAGGAACCAGCCTCTTCCTCCTAAAATGTGTGTGCCTTGACAAGTAGGGATGACTGGCAGCTGGGACACAATGGGTCTTTCCCCAGCCGGGGAGGGGCAGGGTGTGGTAGCCACGCTGGCAGGCAGGGAGATGGATTTCGAGGCAAAGGTGGTTCAGACTGTCTTTCTTCCAAGTGAGGTGGAGTCTCCCCTGCTCTGGTGTGGCTGTGTTGAGGGCGTGGTGCTGGGACTGTCACTGCTATCACCCTTCTCTCTACTCATCCCCCTTGATAGATGACTGTTGGCATCCTTGACATCTCTGGCCTTGGTCCCACAAGCAGCCCGAGGCTGTGGCAAGACTCTAGGCCAGGACTCAGAAGTTCTTGGGGCTGGTCCCAGTTTCACAAATTTTGTCAGATCACACCCCCTTTCTGGGCCTGATTTCCTTGATTTGCAAATGGGTACCTCCGTGTCTGTGCTGCTCAGCTCTCATTTTGCTGTGATGCTCAAAGGAGACCATGCAGCTTGGGGCTTAGCACAGTGACCCAGAGGCTCTAGGAGGCCAGGGCCCCAGTCCCAGCCCTGCCACTTCCCAACTGAGGGACCTTGGGCAAGCTGCTTAACTTCTCTGGGCCTTGGTTTCCCCATCCATACAGAGGGTGACAGGAGTACCTGGGATGACCTTAATGCATAATGATGCTTTTAACTCCAAGACTGGTGGTATATACTTGATGAAGTGGAGGCTTTTACTATTTGCCACTAGAAATGAATGGGGGCTAGACACAATGGCTCAGGCCTGCAATTCCAGCACTTTGGGAGGCTGAGGCAGGAGGATTGCTTGGGCCCAGGAGTTCGAGACCAGCCTAAGCAATATGGTGAAACCTCCTCTTGAAAAAAAAAAAAAAAAGAAAAAAGAAAAGAAAAGAAAGCAATAGGAAAGTATTTTGTAAACTGAAAAATGTCACAAATATCATTGGTGCTGCTTCTATGATGGTGGCTAACGGCATTCCCCTCTGGTGCTCTCTGAAAAGTCTGCAAAGGCAGGGCCCAGGAGAGGGAGTCCTATGCCCTCCCTGGAGTTGGGAGTGGGGATTAGGGCTGGGGGAAGGGGCTAGGGGCTCTGGGAAGCAGATCTGGACATGACTACATCATCTCTAGTCCCTCAGCCACAGACAGGTCTGCCTCCCCATACTCATGGGGAGATCTTCAGTGTAGGTGGCTTGTGGAGTGAGAGGAAAGGACGTAGGCCTCTCTGCAAAACTCTCTTGCATGACAACTTATGGGATCAAAAATAAGAATGGCAATAGTGGGGAACTAGACATCACGTGCTGCTCCCTGATGGGCTGCCCCAAGAAGGACATAACCCCAAATGTGCTATTCCTGCCAGAAATGCATACCCTGAATTTAATCACGCAGAAGCAGCAGACAAACTCAAATCGAGGGATATTCTGCAAAACAACTGGTCTGCAGTCTTAAAAAGAAATGTAGGTGTTTTGGATGTCAAAAAAAAAAAAAAACAAAAACAAGGAGGGCAAAGATTGTAGGCTAAAGAGACTTGACAAATCCATAAAATGCTTTGATTCTTGATTGGCTCCTTGATCAAAACAAATCTTTAAAAAAAAAAAAAACTATTGGAACAACTGAGGAAAATGAACTAAGAATGGTATATTAACTAATGGGATTTATTAATGCAAAGTTTTTTGAGGGTCATCATTGTATTGTCGTTATATGGAAAGCTGTTCTTGTTCCCAGGAGGTGCCTGGTTTAGAGGTAAAATGCCATATGTCTCCAACACACACAAACATGTACACTGAGAGAAACGAAACAAAAGTGGTGAATCCAGGTGAAGGGTACATGCATGTTCATTGTGCTATTCTTCCAACTTTTCTGTTGGCTTGATAATTTGTAAAATAAAAAGTTGGGAGAAAAGCCATTGTAGTGCTATCAACCGGAGTCTCTGACATCTACTAGAAAATATCTGCCTATGCAGGTCGGGAGGAGAAGCCAAATTCAGAGATCCAAGGGGAGTCCCACACACCCTCTACCTAATTACAGTTCAAACCCCGTGGGGCTTTCTGTGTTTTGTACAGCATAGGGTGAGCACATACCAGGTGCTCAGCACCTACCCCATCCCTGGCACTGTAAAGGCACTGAGATATCAAGATGTGACCTCTGCTCTTTCAGTGCACACAGTTCAAGGGAGAGTCTTCACTCACTTCTTCATGCTAATGCAGAGTATGTTGTCCATAGATCAGTCCAAAGACTCACAACTAAACCTCAGGATTTCCAGGGGAAGATGGAAACAGAGATTAGTAACAGCAGCAGCCTCCATGAACTGGGTGCTTCCAGGAGTCAAACACGACACTAAGCCTTGTCTTTGTCTGCCCATCACCATGTGTCCTTTTCATGACAGCTGACCATGCAGGAAGGGATTTATTTTTACAAGATAGAAACTCTGGCTCAGAGAGGTCAGATCACTTGCCTAAAAGTCACCCAGCTAGAGGGTGGCAGATCTGAAGAAGAAAGTAGCATGATCTCAGCCGTGAAGAGGTTTAACAAGTTGGCTTGATGGAGAAGGACATGCCAGGAGCAGCTTGAGGGAAGGTGTGGTGTAAAGAAGGTGAGGGCAGGGTTCCTCAGCTTCAGCGCCAGTGATATTTGGGGCCTGATCAATCTCTGTTGTGGGGGCTGTCCTGTGCATTAGCAGCACCCCTGGCCTCTACCCACTGGATGTGAGTGGTCAGGAGTACGACCACTACCTTCATTGTGACAACGGAAAAGGTATTCAGATATTGCCAAATGTCTCCTGGGAGATAAGACTGCCCCAATTGAGAATCACTGGGGTACGGCATCTACACTCTGCCCTAAGCTGAAGGGAATCTCTTGGCACAGCCTTGTTCCTGGCTGGAGGACTGTGTCTCTGCCCCTGAGGGTGAGCAGGTGGACAGGGCCTGGCATAAGCTCCGCATTATCTCTGTAGGACCTCTCACAGGGCAGGGCCTCAGGTGCTGGCTGCAGCTCCTCCACCACCACTGTCTCACTTCCATTTCTGCCCTGGCTGCTGTGATGGTTAATTTTTGGGTCAACTTGACTGAGCATGGGGTGCCCAGACATTTGGTCAAACACTATTCTTTCTGGGTATGTCTATGAGGGTGTTTGTGGATGAGATCATCATTTGAGTAAAGCAGATTGCCCTCAAATGTGGGTGGGCCTCATCCAATCAGTTGAGGGTCTGAATGGAATGAAGAGGTTGGCCCTCACTCTGAAGAAGAAGGGAACTACTTCTGCCAACTGCCTTCCAGCTGCGGTATCAGTGCTCTCCCTGCTTTCAGACTTGAACTAAAACATTGGCTCTTCCTTGGTCTCTAGTCAGCTGACATTCAGACTAGAACTGCACCATCAGCTCTCCTGGGTCTCCAGCTTGCTGACTGCAGATCTCAGGACTTGGCAGCCTCCATAATCATTTGAGCCAATCCCTTATAAGAACTCTCTCTCCTCTCTCTCTCTGCCCCCCGCCCCATCCACACACACACACACACAGTTGACCCTTGAACAACATAGTTTTGAACTGCGTGTACTCACTTATACACGAATTTTTCTCAATAAAAAGTGTACTGGCAGGCGCAGTGTCTCACACCTATAATCCCAACACTTTGGGAAGCTGAGACAGGTGGATCACGAGGTCAGGAGTTTGAAACCAGCCTGGCCAACATGGCAAAACCCTGTCTCTACTAAAAATACAAAAATTAGTGGGGTGCAGTGGTGGGCGCCTGTAATCCTAGCTACTCAGGAGGCTGAGGTAGGAGAATTGCTTGAACCCAGGAGGCAGAGGTTGCAGTGAGCCAAGATCACGCCATTGAACTCCAGCCTGGGTGATAGAGTGAGACTCTGTCTCAAAAAAACAAAACAAAACAACAACAAAAAAGTGCATTGAGTGTGCCTGCTTCTCCTGCTTCCCCTTCCACCTCCCCTACCTCTTTCTTCTCTGCCATTTCTGAGACAGCAAGACCAATTCCTCCTCTTTCTCCTCCTCAGCATACTCAACATGAAGATGAGAATGAAGCCCTTTATGATGACCCACTTCCACCTAATGAATACTAAATATATTTCCTCTTTCTTATGATTTTCTTAATATTTTCTTTTCTCTTGCTTACTTTATTGTAAGAATACAATATATCATACATATGAAATATGAAATATGTGTTAATTGACTATTCATGTTATTGAAGGCTTCTAATCCACAGTAGCCTATTAGTAGTTAAGTTTTTGGGGATCAAAAGTTATATGTGAATTTTTGATTGCCTGAGAAGTTGGTGCCCGTAATCCCTGTGTTGTTTAAGGTCAAATGTTTATGTATATATAAATGTTATATATATACACACAATATGATATATATAAATGTTATATATGTACACAATATGATATATATAAATGTTAATTTTTTATGGGGACACTCGAAACACAGTGTGTATATATATACATATTTTTTATTTATGCAAAATAAAATCTCACATATCTAGTTCATGCACCATGGTCAGACTGGGATTGGGTTAAAGGCCTTATTTGGAAAGGTAAATGAGATGGGAAAAGAAGACTGGCTTGAGGTTTGACTGCAGAGGCATATTTTATATATATAGTATGTTTTGAGTGTCTCCACAAAAACTTATGCTGAAATTTAATTGCCACTGATGGAATTGGGAGGTGAGGCCTTAAAATGTGATTGGGTCATGAATCCCTCATGAATGGATTAATGCTGTTAACACAGGAGTGAGTTAGTTCTAGGAAGTGCATTAGTTCTCATGAGAGCAGTTCATCATAAAGGTGAGCTCACATTGCCCTTGCAGTCTCTTCTGTATGCACTTCTTTGCCCTCTCCCCTTCTGCCATGAAAGCCTTCACCAAATGGTCAAGCACATTCTGGTGCCATACCCTTGAACTTACCACCGCCATCCCCCACCCAGCCACTCTATGGGTTTGACCACCTACTCTTTGCTCACTCCACTGTTCAACTCACTGCATCATCAATGCATTTATTACAAACCTATCACAAGCTAGGTCTTATGCTAGGTGCTCCTCTCAACAGGTTCTTGAGCTGGCAGGGGGAGAGAGAGACATTCAAACACCAAAGATTAATATACCATGACAGGTATGAAGACAGAAGCCTATAAGGGTCCCCTAACAGTGCCATGGAGGTAGGGCATGGTCGGCTCCACCTGCAGAGGTGTCTAAAGGGAGGCTTGCAAGCTGCATCTTGAAGGACGAGCAGAAAATTGTACATGAGGACAAGTAGGAAGGAAATTCCAGGAAGAAGGATCAGCATGTGCAAAGGCACAGAGGTTGTCCACAGAATGTAAAGAGAAAATATTAAAACCTATAATTATACTAATTTTTGGCCTCATACTTTAGTATTTTCTGTTTTATAGCCATTTTAAAATGTGCATAACATATTAACATAGTGATTAATGTGTATACTTTTTTAAAATATGCACATTTTGGGGTATACACTCCCCACAGTTTTTACTAATGCATGATCAAAAATGTTGCCAAGGCTGGTTTGGGACATGCTATGTTCGAAAGGCTTGTGGATGTCTAAGAGGTAACGTCTACGCTTGGGGCTAGATATGGGTCTGGGGGTTGGGGAGACAGCCTTGAGCGTTGGGGGTGAGGAAGGGAGAGGGGCTGAGATGGCCGTGAGTACACAGAAACAGGGCAGGGTGGAGGATGGAGAAAGTGGTTTGAAGCCTGGCTGCACTTTGAATCACCTGGGGAGCTTTTGAACTATTCACTCTTGGCTCTTCTGATTTAATTGGCCTGGGGAGAAGTCCAGGCATCATCATCTTTCAAATTTTCTAAGTGATTCCAATTGCAACCGGAGTTGAGGACCACTGCTTTAGACTAGTCTTCAACATTTCCTGTTGTACATCCCCTAAATAAATTTTGGAAAACTGCATACTCTGTTCCACAATTTTAAGTTGACATCTAAATTTCATATCATAATTTTAACAGCTGCAAAAAAACATAATTTCCCTCATGTTGTGTATAGTTTCTCCAGAACCTCAGAGTTGCATATTTCGTTTGTTTAATTTATGGAAAATATCTACCATATAAGCTAATTGGCAAAGCCAGAATTCATTGCCAACCCAGTCAGCCCAATTAGACTTACTATCCATCAAAAGAAAATCTGAAGTCATTTTCAGACTCAAATAAATGTAATACACAGCCTCAAGACAAAGCCTGCCCATAATATTTCAATTCTAAATTCTAATTCTAAGCAAAATAGACAACACACAGAGTCTTGCCACCTAGAATTTGTCCCGTAAATGGAACAAAGTGCTGTTCCCCTCAATTTCTTTTTTTTTTTTTTTTTTTTTTTTTTGAGACGGAGTCTCGCTCTGTTGCCCAGGCTGGAGTGCAGTGGCCGGATCTCAGCTCACTGCAAGCTCCGCCTCCCGGGTTTATGCCATTCTCCCACCTCAACCTCCTGAGTAGCTGGGACTACAGGCGCCCGCCACCTCGCCTGGGTTGTTTTTTTTGCTTTTTTTAGTAGAGACGGGGTTTCACCGTGTTCGCCAGGATGGTCTCGATCTCCTGACCTCGTGATCCGCCCATCTCGGCCTCCCAAAGTGCTGGGATTATAGGCTTGAGCCACCGTGCCCGGCCCCCTCAATTTCTATAGCAGATGATTTCTGTGCTTTGAAGGGGTCTCTGTCTCAGGGGGTGTGCATTCTCCAATCACCACTTTTTTTGGGTTTCCAGTAGTGTGCACATGTCTAGTTCATGTACCACGGTCAGACTGGGATTGGGTTAAAGGCCTTGTTTGGAAAGGTAAATGAGATGGGAAAAGAAGACTGGCTTGAGGTTTGACTGCAGAGGCAAATAGATCCACATCAGAAAAGAGGACATAGAGAAGTTGAGGATCTGGAAATCTATACCTTTAAAACTGTCTGTGACGGATCCATGCATATATGGTCACTTGATTTACAACAAAGGAGCTGATACAATTCTATAGAGAGAAGAGTGGTCTTTTCTACGCCTATTCATAAGGAGAAAAAAGGGGGAAAAAAAACTCTGACCCCTTCCTCACACCATACACATTAATTCAAGATAAATCATAGACTTCAATGTGAAAAGTAAACCAATAAAGCTCCTAGAAGCAAACAGAGTAGGGTGGGGGGCAGTCTCCATGACCAAGCAAAGATCTTTTAAGCTGGACGTAAAAGGCACTTACTATAAATTTTAAAAATTTGTAAGTTAGACTTCATTAAAACAAAACCCTCTTTTAATCAAAAGATTAAAAAGAGGACAAGAGACAAGAGATTTTTCCCAATGCATATATCTGACAAAGGACTCATATCCTGAATATATAAAGGTTTCCTACAAATCAATAAGAAAAACGCAACCAAACCAACAAACACTGGGGGCAAAAGACTTGAATAAGCATTTTACAAATGAGGGTGCCCAAAGGGTCAGTAAGCACCTGAAAAGGCACTCAATACCATTAGTTGTCAGGGAAATGCAAAATAAAATCTCAGTGAGATTCTATGATACTCTCATTAGAATGGCTTAAAATGATAAAGACTGACAATGCCAAGAGTTGTTGAGGAGGTTTAAGCTCTCATACATTACTGGTGGGAAAATAAACTGGTAAAAGCCAACATACCCCTATCCTAATTCCCAGCAATTCCACTCCCATTCATTTATCCAAGACATGGCAGGTGCTGTAGTTAACCCAGTGTGCAGGACATAAGGAGGTGTGTTGTTGTAGAGAATTGAGAACAGTAATAAAAATGGCTAAGTCAGTTTGCTTTTTATTATCTATTACTGCATAACAAATCACTTCAAAATGCAGTGGCTTTAAACAGCAATAATCTTTTTTTAAAAAATCGGTCATAATTTTTGTGGATTTGGAAATGTCATGGCTGGGCAGCTCTTGTTTGAGATCTCTCATGTAGTTGCAATCAGATGTCATCTGAGGGCTTGATTGGGGCTGGGGGTCCACTTCTAGGGTAGGTCACTCACATGGCTGGAAAGTGAATGCTGGCTATTGTACAGGGGCTCAGTACCTTTCCCTAGGGTCCTGTTTATGGAGTTGCTTGAGTGTCCTCATGGTCTGGTAGCTGGCTTTCCCTGGAAGGAGCCATTCAGGAGAGCAAGGTGGAAACTACAATGCCTTCACCTCGGAAGTCATCTGCTGAGACTTCTACTGTAATCCAGTGATCAAGGCCAGCCCTAATTCAACATGAAAGGGGGCCAAGGAGTGTGTGAATGCCAGAAGCAAGGATCCCAGGGATACATCTTGGAGGCTGGCTACAACAGATGGTGTCTTAATAAGCCCTGTATCCTTGGTCACTTGCATAGCCACCATGGGGTGGCTTTGCAGCACTTGCTGGATGAGTACAGAGTAGAATAGAAGGACGGGGCTTGTCCACATGGCTCTCTCCTGGGAAGCAGCACTGTGGCAGGGTGTGCTCCCAAGGAAGAGAGGACCCACAGACTACTGCTGGCCCCCCTTTTCTGGAGTGTGGTTTGTAGGGGGTGAGGGAGTTGGGGCACAGGCTGCTTTCTACCTCTAAGAACAGAGCAAAGGCCCTGAGATGGGTCTCTGATTGTCCTGCCTCTGGACCTTGAACAGTCAGTTAAAGACCAGTGATACGCCCCATGGTGGCTCCCAGTCACTTCCTCTCTAGACTGAATTGATTTCAGCATGAGGGAATACACCAGAACATGCCCTGGGCACACGCAGGTGAAGCTGCTTGCAAGGGATGAATCAGAAGTTAAAGGTGCAGGGAGAGGGCAAAAGTCACATGGGTGTGCATGTCCCAACTTATTTCTCTAACTCCCTACAGAAACTTAAAGTGGGTAGACCATTGGACCTAGAGGGCACTGAGCATGTACTCAAAGGGCTTTGACAGATGATCATAGAGTGGAGTAGGAAGATAGGGCTTGCCCATGTGGCCTCTCCATTGAAGGCTACCATTCACGATGACAGAATACAGGAAGAAGATAAAGGCCTGTGTAGCCACGCTGACCCCAAAGTCCTTCACGTCCCCCAACCTCAGTCCCTACTGGCTCTGGTGGGAGCTGCCCAGGCAGCAGTTCCGGATTCTGTTCCAACCTGGCAAGACTCCCGCCTCTGACCTTGTTCCAACTCTTCTAAACCAACTTCCCCAATGAATGCTTCCTTCTGATGATTGTGTCCAGCATTTACCTCCAAACCATCTTTCTCTCTCCTTTGTTGAATAGGACATATGTTTTTTTGTTTTGTTTTTTTTGTTTTTTGTTTTGTTTTGTTTGTGTTTGTGTTTTTTTGTTTTTTTGTTTTTTTGAGAGAGAGTCTCACTCTATCGCCTAGGCTGGAGTGCTGTGGTGTAATCTCGGCTCACTCCAACCTCTGCCTCCCGGGTTCAAGAGATTCTCTTGTCTCAGCCTCATGAGTGGCTGGGATTACAGGCATGTGCCAGCACACCCAGCTAATTTTTGTATTTTTAGTAAAGATGGGTTTTTGCCATGTTGGCCAGGCTGGTCTTGAACTCCTGGCCTCAGATAATCTGCCCACCTCAACGTCCTAAAGTGCTGTGATTACTGGCGTGAACCACCGCACCCGGTGACTAGAATGTGTTAAAACATTTTAAAATTACACAACAATGGATGTTTATTTGTTCTTCTTTCTTTGAATGATCTTAGTGAGCCTCCTCACCCTTGCTGCAATACTCCTATCCTGGTGTCCAGCTCCCATGTCTAACTTCAAGGTTGACTCATCCTAAAACTGACCTCTCCAAGGTCTACCTTCTTACGAGATACTTTTTAAAACTGTTACTAGGAGAAAATTGGAGAGGGTAATGGATTTACCCACAGAGACAATCAGTGTTCCATATGAACTAATAATTTCTGGATTGGTCTTTCATTCAATCATGGCCCTGAAATGGCAAATCGATCTGAATGCCCAGGGTGGTCCACGGTCAAGGTGAGAGTAATGAGAAAGATCCCCAAATACATTCCTGCTTAAAGCAGACCTCACATCTTTGCTTAAAGCCCAAGGGCTTAACAATGAAGGAGGGACAGCTTTCTAGATGAACAGCTGTTCTTCTACAGAACAGGGAGACCAGTTTTTCTTCATTTTTTAAAACCTTGGTGATAAAGCAAAAGACACTGGATTGAATGCAGCAGGAAGGATCTGGATTCAAAATAACAACGAATCACTAAGCTGATGGTGAGAACTATAAAACCTGGGCATGACCTGGCAGAGCAGTTGTGCAAGCCTCTCCAGGAAGTCCTGAGCATGGAAACAGACCCTGACTCAGCAGAATTTATGGGGTGAGCATCAGCCAAGCCCTGCTGCATCGTAGGACCAGGTGGGCTGGGCTGCCAGGGAGGCAGTGGTGTGAGATGGCTAGGGAGCCCACCCCAGCCAACGAATGACTTAAAGCCATTTCCTGGGCAGAACTGGTCCTATGGAACACCAGGGCCAGTCAGGAACCTGAAGCAGCAACGAACTTGCCCATGAAGATTGGGCTCTTGTCCACTGTCTTTCCTGACCAACTCCTTCTCATCCTTCAGGATTTGATGCAGATGTCACTTCCTCCAGGAGGCCCTCCCTCAGGGCACGGAGCACACAGAGGCAGACTCTAAGACTCACCTGCTTCCCTCTCTAGTTGCAGGTCCCTTGAGGGGGACTGTGGGTGATTCATCATTGTGTCCCTTGTGACCTCCAGGTGCTTGGGAGATGTGGAGAAAATGAGGGAAGGGAAGTGGAAGCAAGGGAAGGAAAGTTGAAGCAAAGGAAGAAAAGAGAAAGGGAGGAGGAAGAGAGGAAAGATAGAGAAAGGAAAACTCTTGTGCCCAGAGATTGTACAGATGTCTAAAGAGTCTCATCCCTGCTGGATGGACAGTGGCTTTATCAGCAGCAACACTACCTCAGCCTCCCTGACAGCTGGGACTCTGGCTGCCTACACATTTTTTGCTCCATGCAGGCCCAGCTCAGGGAGAGGTACTCAGGCCCAGGCTGGTGGTGCTGAGTACCAGGGCTTGGAGTTAAGGGAGTTTGCTGTGGGCACAGGTTGGCAAGTGAAGACGGACAGCTCTGGGGGCCACAACAGAGCTGGGCAACAGACTTTATGAAACCTGTATTAGATCTAGTTCTTGTTCATTTCTAATTGCTTATGTTATAATTCCAGAGCTGTGTTCTTAGAAGGAAACATACTTTTATTTAAATGTTTTTCATGAGATGACAGTAGCATTATTGCCTTTCCTGATTATGAAGAAACCCTGTTGGCTGGGCATGGTGGCTCACGCCTGTAATCCCAGCCCTTTGGGAGGCCGAGGAGGGCAGATCACCTGAGGTCAGGAGTTCAAGACCAACCTAGTCAACATGGTGAGACCTCGTCTTTACTAAATACACAAAACTTAACTGGGCGTGGTGGCAGGCGCCTGTAATCCCAGCTACTCAGGAGGCTGAGGCCAGAGAATCACTTGAACGTGGGAGGCAGAGGTTGCAGTGAGCTGAGATTGCAATACTGCACTCTAGCCTGCGCAGCAGAGAGAGAATCCATCTCAAAAAAATAAAAAATAAAAAATAAATAAATAAACCCTGTTACAACAAATACAAAGAATACAAAAATGATTTGAAATCCTAGAGATAATCATTGTCAATATTTTGTTGTATATTGTTTTGGAATATTTATATACTTATATTTATGTATTCTTATATTTGCATATTAATATATTTAAATATATAAAATATTTTTTAAAAACAAAAGGTAGAATCACATTTTACATAGTGTTTTATAAACTGATTTTTTCCCCACTCAGTAATGCCTTATGAAATTTTCTTACCAGTAAATAAAATTTCACATCATTATAGTGGCTGCAAGTATTTTACCTAATGAAGGTAACAATTTATTTAACCTCTTTGGCCATTTATGATTTCCCCCCAGCTTTTCACTCTTAGAAACTACTTTTGGAAAAAGTTAACCCCAGCAACATCATTAAAAACAAAAACAACTATACCACAAAAGTCAGGTGAAAAAATCAGATGTGATTTTGAACAACAATTTTAGGGATAACTTCCTTGTAAATAATCGACTGTATTGTTAATTAAGTCAAATATTGTGGGAGAAACAGAACGGGGCATATCTGAGACTGAAATAATTGATAGTGAGGTATGGAAAAGGAAAGTTTTCATTTTGAAAGGAACACTGAGCTTTCATTGTTTTGCAAAAATATACTTGCCTAAATATAGTTGCTTTGAACAATCTGTTGCCTGTAATCATTACCTCTACCAATCCCTTGTAGTACTGTGTCCTTTCAGGGTACAAGTGTTGGTCTGTCTATAAACACTAGAGATTTCTCCCTCTTCCAGGCACTTTGCTAGCCTCCAAGGATGGAGCAGTGAATAAAACCCACCCACACCTTACCCTCCTGGCAGTTAGCCTTAGAGGAGAGGCACACGGGCTTCCTGTCTGGTGAATGAGATGATATTGCTAAGGATATCGGGATACTGGAATCTCCTGCCTCTTCCTGGCATTTGCTTCGAGATAATCCGCCCCTCCCAGAACTTAGAGAATACTAAGTGCACAGGACATACCTGCCACCAGATCATTCAGGTACACGGTCTTTTCACTACCATTCCTGAGATCAGGCAAATTTCAGATCTGTTTTCATGAAGCTAGAAGAGGGCTTAAAGGTCACCTTGTCCAAATGACCTGGCCTGTTGAGGCTTGAATCTTCTCTCTGTAAACCTGAAAGAATTAAAAGGATCAGAATCCAGTTTAAAGTTTATTCAAGTGAAAAGGTGAAATGATCATCCAGGAGACAAAGACTCCAGAGAAATGGGATCTGTGCTCCAAAGTTAAGAGTTAAGTTCTTACTTACACAGGTAGAAAACAAAGAAATTTAATGGGATTACAGCATTTTCTATATGAGAGTGGTATAAGAGTTACAACAAATTAATCGGTTATAGTCTGTTTGCTTTTCTCTACAGTTTGTTTTCCTTACTTTACAGCTGATTTTCATTTCCTCACTCACTTTAAAAGAGTGTATTTAACATTCCATCTTAAGGCAATGCGACAGCCATAAAGTCTTTATGTGAGAAAGGTAAGAGGGAAGTTAATCTATAATGAAGATTAACAATAAAAGGGAAGGGTCAACATTAAAAAATCAAATAAATTTCTATATATTAGTAATAAACAATTGGAATTTGAAAATAAAATTGAAGCATTATTTACAGTAGTACCAGAAAACATGAAATACTTAGGTATAAATCTAACAAAATATGTGCAAGGTCTGTCTGCTGAAGACTATAAAGCACTAATAAAAAAAAAAAATCAAAGAGGCCAGGCACAGTGGCTCACACCTATAATCCCAGCACTTTGGAAGTCCAAGGCGTGTGGATCACCTGAGGTCAGGAGTTCAAGACCAGCCTGGCCAACATGGTGAAACCCCGTCTTTACTAAAAATACAAAAAATTAGCCAGGACCGTAGTGGCTGGTGCCTGTAATCCCAGCTTCTTGGGAGGCTGAGGCAGGAGAATTGCTTGAACCAGGGAGGCAGAGGTTGCAGTGAGCCGAGACGGCGCCACTACACTCCAGCCTGGGCAACAGGAGCGAAACTCCATCTTAAAACAAAACAAAACAAAACAAACAAAAAACAAAGAAAACCTTAAAAAAAAGAAGAGGCATACCATGTTCACGGATTGGAAAATTAAATATTGCTAAGATATAAATTCTTCCCACACTTAGATTCAATGCAAATCTTTTTTTTTTTTTTTTTTTTTTGAGACGGAGTTTCTCTCTGTCGCCCAGGCTGGAGTGCAGTGGCTGGATCTCAGCTCACTGCAAGCTCCGCCTCCCGGGTATACACCATTCTCCTGCCTCAGCCTCCAGAGTAGCTGGGACTACAGGCGCCCGCCACCTCTCCCGGCTAGTTTTTGTATTTTTTTTTAGTAGAGACGGGGTTTCACCGCGTTAGCCAGGGTGGTCTCAATCTCCTGACCTCGTGACCGGCCGGCTCGGCCTCCCAAAGTGCTGGGATTACAGGCTTGAGCCACCGCACCCGGCCTAGATTCAATGCAATTCGAATAAAAATTCCAGCAGAATTTTTTTTTTTTTTTTTTGTAAAAGTGGACAAGCTGCCAGGTGTGGTGGCTCACACCTGTAATCCCAGTACTTTGAGAGGCCGAGGTGGGTGGATCACAAGGTCAGAGATTGAGACCATCCTGGCCAGCATGGTGAAACTCCGTCTCTACTAAAAATGAATACAAAAATTAGCTGGGCATGGTGTCATGTGCCTGTAATCCCAGCTACTCAGGAGACTGAAGCGGGAGAATCGCTTGAACCTGGCAGGTAGAGGTTGCAGTGAGCTGAGATCACATCACTGCACTCCAGCCTGCTGACAGAGATTCTGTCTCAAAAAACAAACAACAACAACAACAAAAGTGGACAAACTGATTGTAAAGTTTGTATGAAAAGGCAATGGGGCTGGGCACAGTGGCTCACATCTGTAATCCCAGTACTTCAGGAGGCCAAGGTGTGTGGATCACCTGAAGCCAGGAGTTTGAGCCCAGCCTGGCCAACATGGCAAAACCCCATCTCTACTAAAAGTACAAAAAATTAGCCAGGTGTGGTGGCAGACATCTGTAATCTCAGCTACTCGGGAGGCTGAAGCAAGAGAATTGCTTGAACCCAGGAGGTGGAGGCTGCAGTGAGCCAAGATTGCGCCATTGCACTCCAGCCTGGGCAGCAAGAGTGAAACTCCATCTCAAAAAAAAAGGCAATGGAACTAGAATAGTCAGAATAATTTCAATCAAGAACTATAAAGTTAGAGAATTTATACTAATTTCATGACTTACTCCAAAGCTATAATAATCAAGACAGTTGGTACTGGTGAGAGGATGGTACACATCAAGCCCGTCCAACTTGCAGCCCATGGGCCACATGCAGCCATGATGGCTTTGAATGTGGCCCAACAAGAATTCATAAACTTTCTTAAAACATTACGAGTTTTTTTTTTTTTTCTTTTTGCAATTTTTAAAAGCTCATCAGCTATCATTAGTGTTAGTGTATTTTATGTGTGGCCCAAGACATCGCTTCTTCTTCCCATATGGCCCAGGGAAGTCAACAGATTGGACTCTCCTGGTATATATCAATAGAACAAAATAGAGTCCAGAAATAGACTCGCACATATATGGTTAATTGAATTTTGACTAAGCTGCAAAGGCATTTCATTGATGAAAGAATAAACTTTTATTTTCATTTTTCTGAGACAAGGTCTATCTCTCCAATGTCCAGGCTACAGTGGAGTGGCCTGATCACAGTTCACTGCAGCCTTGACTTCTGGGGCTCAGGTGATCCTCCCACCTCAGCCTCCCAAGTAGCTGGGACTACAGGTGTGCACCACCATGCTCAGCTAAATTTTTTAGTATTTTTTGTAGAGATGGGATTTCTCCATGTTGCTCAGTCTGGTCTCGAACTCCTGGGCTCAAGCAATCTGCCTGCCTCAGCCTCCCAAAGTGCTGGGATTACAGGTGTGGGCCACTGCGCCCAGCCAAGAATAAACTTTTCAACAAATGGTACTAGAACAAATGGACATCCATATGAAAAACAAAGCAAACCTCAATCTATACCTCACATTACTTACATTTAACTTAATGTGCACCATAGGCCTAAATGTAAAATAGAAAACAACAGGACTTCTCAAAGAAAAGATTTCTTAGACATGACACCAAAAGCATAATCCATAAATTTTGGGGGATAAATTGTACTTCAACAAAATTAAGAAGTTCTGATTTTTTAAAGACTCTGCTAAGAGAATTAAAAGATAAATAACGGTCTAGAAGAAAATATTTTCAATTTGCATATCTGATAAGTGACTTGTATTTAAAATATAGAAAGAACTCTCAAAACTCAATAATACAGCTCCTCAAAAAATTAAAAATAGAATTACCATATAACCCAACAATTCTACTCTTGGGTCTATAGCCAAAAGAATTAAAAGAAGGGTCTTGAAGAGATATTTATGCATCTATGTCTATAGCAGCATTATTCACAATAGCCATGGAAGCAACCCAGATGTTCAT
>NW_012116021.1:1106723-1130794 GCF_000951035.1 Colobus angolensis palliatus | reverse complement strand
TCCCAGCTACTTGGGAGGCTGAGGCAGGAGAATGGCGTAAACCCGGGAGGCGGAGCTTGCAGTGAGCTGAGATCCAGCCACTGCACTCCAGTCCGGGCGACACAGCGAGACTCTGTCTCAAAAAAAAAAAAAAAAAAAAAAAAAAGATTAGCATCAGAAGTGAAGGTGGGGAATTAAGTAAGGGGTAAGTGGATAAGGAACAGTAGTGGGAGGGGGACTTTCACAGCATTGCTTTCAATATTTTTTCAGTGACTGCATTACATACTCAAAGCACTAAACATACAATTTTTTAAAAAATTTAAGTTCTTCCTGGTATTGAGCCGAAAATCTGTCCTATAACTACCTGTGTTGAACAAATCAAATTGCTTCTCAAAGTGCCAGTCCTTTAATATTTTGAGGATATTCTGCTCCCTCTGAGCTTCCTCTTTAGCTCTCCACTCCTTGTAGTAATGCGGGCACTAACTACAGCAGGCTGGATGTCTGAGTCTGTGGACTCTCTGGGGGACGTTTGCCATTTGGGAATATCCAGCATCTACCCACCCTTCCCCCACTCAGCCCCTAAAGCATTCTACCTCTCCTTTGCAGAATCTCACACTGAGCACAATCTCTGCGGGAGGACGTCCTAGCTTCCCACTAAGAAAGCAAGAGGTCTAAATGGCTCCTCCCTCTGTCTATGCTGGTCCAATCAGGAGGCAAGGATGTGACTCAACCAATCAACTCGCTCTTCCTAAGTGTCGCCTGTTAGAGCTGGGTACGTGGAGGTTATATTTATTCTAGCAGTGGCGGCTCAGGCTATTTGGACTGGACAGCCCTTATGCTCTCTCCGTTGTTGGGGCACCTGCCACCCAGTCCTCCAGAGCTCCTTGGTTCTGACTCATTTTCCAATCTTGTTCTTCCAACCTCCATCAATTCTGTGAGTCCTAAAGGTCTTCAAATAAGTTATCTTCACTTAAACTAACCAGAGCCAGTTTCTGTAGTTTATGAGCAAGAATCCTGACTGCTAAAAAGCTCCCATTTACATATGACTTTGGGAGATGTGACAAATTGTATTTCACAGGATGGCCTCAATAATGTCTTCCATCCACATGCTAGCCAACAATATTACTTTGCTATTCTTTCCAAGGAGAAGTGAGCTCTATGTACTCTCCTCTCGAATCTGGTTTCCACAAATAAGTATGGCAGAAGTGATGGTGAGACAGCCAGGTAGGAAGGGCTCCCCGGAAAAAGCTCCAACCAGCCTGGGCACTGGGTGGAGCAACAGAAGTTCACGCCCTTTGCAGCAGGGAGGAGTCAGGCTCCTCCTCTTCCTGTGTGGAACCTGGGATTCAAATGGTGGGGAAGGGAAGTGCTCTAATGGAGGGACTCTGGCCTTGCAAGAGTCCCTGTTTCCCCCTTTTTTCCCCTTTTCACCCAATAAAATCCTGCTTTACTCACCCTCCAAACCATCTGTGAACCTAAATTTTCATGGCCATGAGACGAACAAGGACCCCATCTTTAACTGAACTAAGGAAAAGTCCTGCAACAATGGTATGTAACTTTTGAGACTAGGTCATAAAAAGTCATGCAGTTTTTGCTTGGTCTCCCTGAGTTGCTTGCTCCTGGGGAAAGTCAGCCTCCATGTAACAAATCCAACTAGCCAAGACTGTCATGCCGAAGAGGCACATGCAAGTCATCTGGTTGACAGTCCCAAATGGTGTCCTCTGCCAACAGTCAGCATCATTTGCCAGCGGTGAGTGAGCCATCTTGGACACCCAGCCCATTTGAGCCTTCAGATAATGACAGCACCATCTAGTATCTGACCATAACTACATGAGAAATCCCCAGCAAGACCTGCCCAGAGGAGCCTCCCAAATTTCTGGCCCACAAAACCATGAGCAAAAAGCCTATTGCTTCAAGCAGGTACGTTTGGGGATCATTTGTTATGCAGCAATAGAAACTACAACATTAGGCTGGGCACAGTGGCTCAGGCTGTAATCCCAGCACTTTGGGAGGCCAAGGCGGGCGGATCACAAGGTCAGGAGATTGAGACCATTCTGGCTAACATGGTGAAACCTCATCTCTACTAAAAATACAAACAACAACAACAACACACAAAAAAAACAGCCGGGCACCTGTAGTCCCAGGTACTTGGGAGGCTGAGGCAGGAGGATGGTGTGAACTCGGGAGGCTGAGCTTGCAGTGAGCCAAGATTGCACCACTGCACTCCAGCCTGGGCAACAGAGTTTGACTCCGTCTCAAAAAAAAAAAAAAAAAAAAAGAAACTAGAACATTAAAACTCTTGCTTTCTTATCTTGCCCCACAGAAAAGTACATATTCTCAGCAATCAGAAAGAGAACAGGATAAAAGGCAAAGTTTATTGAGTCCTACCACAGGACAGATACTTTACAATCCCACCTAGCATAACCTTCATGATTCTACGAGTTGGTGACAATGTTTCTTTGTCAAAAAGAGAGTGGTAGAGTTCAGAGGGGACAAGGCTGTCAGATTGCAGAGGTGGTGCTCTTTCTGCTGGAGTGAAATGTCCCAAAGTAAGACTGCAGAAGCAAGAGTCAGGCAAGAAAGTTTGATTTCACAACATGGTGTTTTTAGGATAAAGCCCTCAGAAGCCATGTGATCCTTTTAAAGGATAAAATGTCCGTTTTGCTTCCCTTCTTCCTCCCAGGAATTAGTCAAATGGCAGGTGGAACATGTAGTCTGTGAGGCAGAGCTGAGGAGTGACAACTTTCATAGAAAACTTCCACTTACAACCAGGTATGCGGACTCATGCCCGTACTCCCAGCACTTTGGGAGGCCAAGGCAGGAAGATCACTTGAAGCCAGAAGTTTGAGATCAGCCTGGACAATATAGCGAGATTCTCTGTCTAAAAAATATTTATTTTTTAATTAACTGAGCATGGTGGCACATGCCTATAGTCCCAGCTACTTGGGAAGCTGAGGCGTGAGGATAGCTTGAGCCCAGGAGTTGCAGACTGCAGTAAGATATGATCACACCACTGCACTCTGCCCTGGGTGACAGAGCAAGAGCCTGTCTCTAAATAAATAATTTGTATTTATTTATTTATTATTTATTTAATTTTTTATTTATTTAAACAAGTAAATATTTTTTTTAAAAAAAAATGTTCACAGTGTTGCAGAGTGTTACAGAGAGGAAACTTCTAGAGACTTCACACTTGTAAATCACTTCCTTTAGTTTTCAACTCATTGAAGACTTGAACTGAGCCCTCCATGTGGTCAATTTTAAGTCATATGAGGCATAGAAATGCCTTGGTGAGTTCCTATTATGGGCCAGATGCTATATACACTATCCATGATCCTGCAAGAATGACATCGCTATCTCCCATGGCAGATGGAGAAACAGTCACAGGTGATTCAGTTATTTGTACCAAATGTCACACAACCTGGAAGTACAAACTAAAGAAGGGTCCCAGTGGAGCAGAGTATGGGGGAATAGGCAGGCAGACAGGCAGTGCGGCCCCACTGGCACAGAGCCCTGAGACAAAGCCTCAGAAACACCAGTCCAGGATTCCTGCAACCTGTGGACCAGGGGGGGATCTAGCAGAATGTGGGGTCCCCAGAGGACATAGAATCAAAGACGCTAGAGAGAGAACAATGTCCTCATCAACATGGAGCTGATGGAGCAGAGCCCCCAAGGATAACATTTCACATTCATTTATTCCCCAGCTAGCAGGGATTGTCTGATCCAACCCCTCAATTCTGACATAAAAGGCAACTGAAGCCAGAAGGAAAAAGGGCCATGCCTGAGGTCCCCCAGCTTGCCAGAAACAGGGAAAGACAAGAGTTCCTATTCCTGATTCAGGGTCCAGTGCTCTTTCAGAGGCACCTTCCTGCATTCTGAGATTAAACTCAGGCTTTAACTAGGGTGACCCTTTTAATTTATGATCCAAACCAGAATGAGAAGGGGCATTATTAATAATTACAACAGGATGGCAGGTGTGAACAGGATTGCCCTGTGCAAATGGGACACATAGTCGTTCTAGCATGGCATTCTAGAATGCCACCCACTTGCCCACCAGGAAAGCCTCTTCACAGCCTTATGGCTATGGACGTAACAACTCACCATCACCCTCCATGCCAGGTGAGGGACTGATGAACCAAGCAGCCCTGAGGGTCTGGCTTTCTTAGGCGTCTTTAGAGATCTCAGAACTGGCTGCTCCAGCACTGGCCTCTGTCCCCACCTGGCACTGTGTATGCATAAACAGAGGCCCCATTTGTTCCCACCTATCAGGGGCAAGCTCCCTGCCAAGCCCAGTGGAACTCCAGTTTTAGGTGCTTGCCTCTGGATGATACCCACTGAACCAAAGCTGTCCTCACTGTGAGACTGTGAATGTGGGGCCCTCCTATGGAGCCCCAGGACAGTGGAAGAAGGCCCCTGCTGGCTTGGTAGCTAGGTCATGGCAGAAACTATGAGGATGTGAGAAGCACACCAAGTGGCATAAACTAGTTGTGCTGTTTCTTCCCCCTCCTTCACTCCTCGGTACCCCCCAGTAGTCATCAGCTTCTGAAACTTTACCTTACACACACATCTGAGGATCTTGTTAAACTGTAGATTCTGATTTAGGAGACCTGCAGTGGAGCCTGAGATGCTGGATTTCTCACAACTCCCAGGTGATGCCAATGCTGCTGGCCCAGAGGTCACTTGGAATAGTAACTCTCTCATACCATCCTGCTCAATCTCTTCAGAGCAATAATCATAACTTGTCATTGCTTTCTTATGTGGTTGTTACTGATTGCAGCAGATTGTTGCAGTACAGCCCTGATAATCACAGGCTTGAAAAGCACATGTGTGTTGGGCTTGTCCTCTTGGAACCCTGCTGCTGAGTGAACAGCCCCCGCTAGCCGGCTGGCGGCCCCTGGCTCAGTCAACCGCCAACATCAACGGCCAGACCTAGGAGTGAGACCATTTAGATCATCCAGCTCCAATTGCAGCCACATGAATTAGTCCAGAAGAATCACCCAGCTAAGCCCAGCCCAAATTGCTGACCCATACAATGGTGAGCACATAAAATGGTCATTGTTTAGGTCACTAAGTTTTGGAGTGGTTTGTTACATGGCAATAGATAACTGATACACTGCTTTAATGTCTCTGTTAGGGGTGGGACTAGATCTGTTTTATTTGGTACATTACACCTGGTGTTTTGAATTGATAAAAAAATGAACTAACCTGGACCCGTCTGATTCTAAAATCCAACAGTTTCTGCTCCACTGTTTCTGTTCCCTGTTCCCAGACAAGTTGCTCATCCTCGGTCTAGTGAGGTCAATGGTAGGATATGTAATCTAGCCTAGGTTAATTAGTGCTTTCCAGTCTACAGTGATCGGTTAAAGGATGAATGTGTGACCTAATCTAATCCAATCAGATTGAAACTCAGGACTTTCACTGAGAATGGTTAGGAAAACACCTTCTCTTCCCCAGTCAATATAAAGAAGAAATATAGGAATAGTTTTCAAAATCTGACTAATCATAACTAATCTGACAAGTCACTATAGGAAAGAAGGACTTGCACAGGCCCACTGCTATGCTGGGCTTTTAATTTTTTAGTTGCATTTGGTGGGGGGTGGGGGGGTCCACGATACTCCCATACTTGGAAGACAAGAGCATTTAAGCTCTGAATAAAGTCTTGTCTGATGCTAAAACTACTACTGAGCTTCTAAATCACATGAGCCCAGGAATATATTTATTTCGGCCAATAGGGCTGGACTTTCTGTTACTTGCAATTATCAAGCAACAGAATGCTTCCTAACTGACCAACCTTCTATTTTCTGGGAATCTAACTCTCCTTTAAGGTCAACCAGATGATCCAGACACTCTAAAATTAACCCAGGTCTAAGCCAGAACAAGAAAGGAATGAATCCCTGGGAGGACTCACAACATTCCCTACAGAATCAGTTTTACTCTCCTGTGTTTTGCCAAAAGAAATGTTTTGTAAAACTCGTCTTTTAATCTATTGGAAAGATGTTCTTGAGGATGTGGCTTCCCACTTTCACAGGGTCTTTCTGGTCTTTCAGCTGTAGATTCCTAAGCAGTAGACTAATTTTCTACCACATGGACAGTTATGAACTATGTAACTAACTAGTTTTCCCTTTTGGTCTTGGCTGCCAGGAAACCTCACACCAAATATGTACCCACTGCAGCAAAAATGCACAACTCCATGGTGTGTCTTTTTACAGTAGCTTCATTACTGGTTCAATTTTATGTCCTTAGCCTTGTTGTACCCTATTCATTCTTATTTCATTTGACTTATATAATCTTGCTTCATTTTGTGTATCCCTATAAGAAAATAGTAGTTATAATTCAAAAAAAATAGGCTGGGTGCAGTGGCTCACACCTGTAATCCCAGCACTTTGGGAGGCCGAGGCAGGCGGATCACCTGAGGTCAGGAGTTCGAGATCAGCCCGGGCAATACGGTGAAATCCCGTCTCTACTAAAAATACAAAATTAGCCAAGCATGGTGACACTTGCCTGTAATCCCAGCTACTCGGGAGGCTAAGGCAGGAGAATCTCTTGAACCTGGGAGGCAGAGGATGCGGTGAGCCAAGATCGCGCCATTGCACTCCAGCCTTTGCAACAAGAATAAATCTCCGTCTCACCAAAAAAAAAAAAAAAAAAAAAATCACTTTGATTTAGACTTGGTTAAAATGAAAAGAAACTACAGGGAGTACTGTTATGTCAATGACTTTGAATTTCAGTGAAGGAAATGGAAGGGAGGATGGAAGAACATATACATTCCAAGGATCTCAAGAGCATAAAGAATTGACACCAAGGCCAGGTGCGGTGGCTCAGGCCTGTAATCCTGGCACTTTGGGAGGCCAAGGCGGGCAGATCGCTTGAGGTCAGGAGTTCGAGACCAGCCTGGCCAGTATGGTGAAACTCCATCTCTACTAAAAATACAAAACTTAGCTGGGCATGGTGGCAGGCACCTGTGGCCCCAGCTATTCAGTAGGCTGAGGCAGGGGAATTGCTTGAACCCGGGAGGCAGAGGTTACAGTGAGCTGAGATTGCACCACTGTACTCTAGCCTGGGTGACAGAGTGAGACTGTCTCAAAAAAAAAAAAAAAAAAGAAAGGATCAAGATAAAGTGGGAAAAAACTTTTATTTAAATTTCAAGTTTCTGTCTCATTTAGGTTCTTCCAAGACAAAGCAAAAAGTCTCCTGAGCAAATGAATCCAGAGTTCTTCTGGAGGTGGCTATTGAGTGTCGAGTATAGAGTCCTCATACCTGGGAAGCCCTGAAAACAATGTATATTATTCATTTAATATAGAAAAATGTTTGTGGAAGGAACTAAAACTTGCTCACTTAGGTTACAAACGAACTATAGGTTCTTCTGTCAGAAAAATCTCAGACCCCTGGGTGCAGTTTTTCTCTTCACTGGCTGTGCAAGTTAAATAAAAAAAAAAGTGATTCCAGCAGATTTGAACTCAAACACAACATAGAGCTTGGGTTCTTCGATCATCTTAGACTCATTTAAGTCCTTTCTGAAACCAGACCTGATGCAAATAAGTAAACAACAACAAAAAAAATTAAATGAGCATCATTCTCAGTTGGCATAGAAAGTGTTGAGAAATGGAGAGGAATGGCCAGTAAAATCTGGAAGGAGAATTAATGCAATGCTCCAGAAGAAAGTGTTTCTAGTGGGAGTTGGACAGGACCTGATAGGAAGGGAAGAGAAGGGAAAGGAAGAGGAAGTTAGGGAAGAAGAGGTTAGAATGTTACAGAAAAGGCCAGGTGCAGTGGCTCACGCCTGTAATCCCAGCACTTTGGGAAGCTGAGATGGGCAGATCATGAGGTCAGGAGTTCAAGACCAGCCTGGCCAACATAGTGAAACCCCATCTATACTAAAAATACAAAAATTAGCCGGGCATGGTGGCACATGCCTGTGGTCCCAGTTACTTGGGAGGCTGAGGCTGGAGAATCACTTGAACCTGGGAGGCGGAGTTTGCAGTAAGCGGAGAGGGCACCACTACACTACAGCCTGGGTGACAGAGTGAAACTCCGTATCAAAAAAAAAAAAGTGGGGGCCAGGCGCAGTGGCTCACACCTGTAATCCCAGCACTTTGGGAGGCTGAGGCAGGTGGATCACTAGGTCAGGAGATTGAGACCATCCTGGCTAACACAGTGAAACCCTGTCTCTACTAAAAATACAAAAAATTAGCCGGGCGTGGTGGCGGGCGCCTGTAGTCCCAGCTACTCCGGAGGCTGAGGCAGGAGAATGGCGTGAACCCGGGAGGTGGAGCTTGCAGGGACCCAAGATCGCGCCACTGCACTCCAGCCTGGGCGACAGAGCGAGACTCTGTCTCAAAAAAAAAAAAAGAATGTTATAGTAACGGGAGAGGGAACGAGAACACTCCAGGTGGTAGGTACCAAGAAGTCAAAGTCTGCAGGGAGACGGGCCTTTGGAGCCCCTCCGTCTACAGAGCTTCAAAATACCATCCAGTCATGGACTCTGTCTCCATGTGGGTCCCACTTGAAGCATCCCATGCTTTTGAAGAAAAAGATTTTATAATCCTCCATCCTGCCTGTGACTTAAATCGGCTGAGCCTGTGTGCTCCGACCTTAAGGTGACTCTCCCAACATGTCGCATCCAAAGGAAACACTGCTCTTACCCTGAAGGTCTTGTTTCTGTGTTGTTTTTACGTTTTCCTGGGCATGAGGTAGAGGCAGCCAAAGAGAGACCAGATCAGCTAATGTTAGCTAAAATCCCCCTTCCCCATTTCTACTCCTAGAGAATGGCTTTTCAGGGCAGCTGCAGCTCAGTTGTGGGGGTTCTCAAAGCATGGTCCCCAGACCAGCAGCATCAGCATCACCTGGAAGCTTGCTAGAAATATAAACTCTCAGGCCCTGTGGGAGGCAGAATGATGCCCTCACCCATTACCCCCACCAAAGGTGTCCACATTCCAGTCCCTGGAACCTGTGAATATGTTACTTTACATGTCAAAAAGGACTTTGCAGATGTGCTTAGGTTAAGGACCTTGAAAGGGAGAGGTCATCCTGAATGATCTAGGTGGGTCTGATATAATCACAAGGGTCCTTACAAGTGAAAGAGAAAGGCAAGAGAGCTGGAGACAGAGGAAATATGATAATGGAAGCAGAAGTTGGAATGATGCAATTATTGGCTGTGAAGATGGAGGAAGGGGCCACAAGCCAAGGAGTGCAGGTGGCCTCTAGAAGAGGGGGCAAGCAAGGAAACAGATTCTCCCTGAGCCTCTAGAAGGAACACAGCCAACACCTTGATGGTAGCCCAGTGAGACTCATTTTTAATTTCACACCTCCAGAACTGTAAGAGAACAGATTTCTGTTGGTTAAGCCACAGTTTGTGGTGATTTGTTACGACAGTCACAGGAAATTAATACAGGTCCCATTCAGACCAGCTGGGTGGGAAACTCTGCAGGTGGGGTTTGGCATCCTATATTTACCAAGCTCTTTAGGGGGCTCAGAAGCACACCAAAGCTTGAGAACTACTGCTCTCAAATGGTGATTCTTGACCTTCATGGCACATCACACTCATCTGGGGTGTTTCCAAAAACACCCATACCCAGCTCTACTCCCAGAAATTCCGATTTGATTGGCTGCACTAAGGTTCAGGCATCCCATTTTCAAAAGCTCCATCTACAGTTCTAGTGCTCTGCACTGCCAGAACTGGAAAGCTGGGCTTCCCTTCCCACTTCCTGCTTCCCACTTCCTGCTTCTGCCTCTGCTTCCTCCTTCTGTCCTCTAGATGTTGGGGCCATCTTAGTCTCCTCTTTCCTTCTTGGATGAACAGTCAGTGAGTTTTCTTCCTGAGATGGCAGGGATGAGTTTACCCGTATTTCTAACTAAAGAAAAATTTATAATATGATATATAATTTTTATTATATATTAATATAATAAACTCAATACTGCCACAAACCCAATATTCTGGTGCAGGGGACAGATTTAGTCACACACTCCTAGAAGACGAGGATCTTGGAGAGTATCTAGCCCTACAACACCCTTTCTAGTTGGGGAAACTGAGGCCCAGAAAGAGAAAGTGACTAGTTCAAGGTTACAGGAGGGAGGTACAGAGCCTGGGACCAAACCCTGGTCTTCTGGTCTAAAGCCTGCTGTCTTTTCACCTTCTAACTTTACTCTGGCTCTGTTCCCTGCACTGGAATATAGAGGACTCCAGGCAAGGATCTGGCTCGTAAAAAAAAAAAAGAAAAAAAAAAAACAGCCACTCCCTCTCTCCCCATTTCTAGGCAAGGCAGAAGGGGGCCTGTGTAGTAAGCAGGTCCTGGAACCTTCTGGGGATGACCTTGAGCTGGGTCCGGATGGCAGGAATGATTCTGATGACTGATAAGTCTCGATCCTGGGGGAGGAGAGGCAGCCAGCTGAGACTATCTCACCTGGGAAGCAACCAGCCAGATTCCCACCTGCCCTGGGCAGGAGAGCCACCCAGAGAGAAAGAAGGATGGTGGGGAGGAGTGGGGAGAAGCCAGGCCTGGGCCAAGGGTCTTCAAATAGCCCCCTCCTGACTGCAGTGGCCCTGGGCTAACAGAGACAGAGAACTGCGGTGAGGTCAGGTCCTCTGGCCCCTGGTGCTGTCTACACCCTCTCTTAACACATGCAGGACTGCCCCTACCCTCCTCCCCGGCAAGGTTGTGCAATAGAAAGAGGGGTGAGATGGCAGTAGTGAGTTGGTATGGGGAACTCACCCTGGCTGCCTTGTGGCAAGTTTGGGAGAGGCAGTCGTGTGGAGTCCTTAAAGGCACAGGCAGTGTTTGGAATCACAGAATCTGTCACTTTCAGCTGTGTGACCTGGAACAAGTCCCTAAGCTTCTCTGGGTCAGTCTCCTCCCCTGTAAAATGGGGATAATTCCTGGTTTTTGTGAGGAGTCTGAGAAAATACACGTACATATATGTACATTTGGGGCTCAGAAAATGGCACGCAGAATCATGAAGTGTCCAAACTGCCTGGGTTCACATCCCAGCCCCACCCCTTTCTACCTGGCCGTGACCATGCTGTGTCTATTTCTGGAAAATGGGCTGGCAGTAGCACCTACCTTGTAGGAGTAAGTGAATTAACGGATCCAAAATGCTTAGGACACGGCCCTGGCTCAGTAGGTGCTCCAGACCACCACCTTTAGTTTGGCTTCTGGTATCATTGCTGCTGTGTATCCATCGAGGACTCTTGTGGCAAGACTGGGAGAGGCAGTAGTGTGAAGTCCTTAAAGTGCTAGGTCCTAGGAGGTTTTCATACACACATAAACATTTGTAAGACTGGAGAAAAAAATTACTGGCCTCAAAATATGAAAGGAAAACTGCAAAGTCAAAATTAGTGACCCTTTTGTTAAATGTCCACAAAACATACTATTACTTCATCTTTATAAACTATATCTGAAATACGTCATAACACTTGAAATCAATTTATTGGCTAGATTTTTCTCCTTCTTCAAGAATTTAAGTAACAATGACTAAAAAATCAGAACAATCATAACTTATGTAACTCGTAACCAAATAACTTCACATACAAAATTACAAAAATTATTTTAATAGATCATTGTAATAGAATTGAAAAAAAAGGCAAACACTTTAGATCTCTGTAAGGAATATGTAAGGAATATATATATATATATATGTAAGGAATATATATAAAGTTTAAGGAAATGAATGGGAACAATATCCTCCAAATTTAGGGTGGTAGTTATCTCTGCTGTAAGGAGAGTGGATCAGAGAGGCCACACAGGATGTTTCAACCCTCTGGGTAACATTTTATTTCTTAAGCTAGGTGGTGAATCCTACAGATTTGTATTGTATTATACTTTGTCTACTTTCTGTACATATGAAAAATGTTGTAACAAAATTTAAAAGTATGCTTTGGTAGCAAAAAGAAGAGACAGAAATGTCTCTGGATAATTTCAAATTATTTTATGGCAAATTTGTATTTAATGTGAAATGCTAGGGGTCTTTTAATATGTTCTATATAATGTCAGGCAGGGCTTCCAAAAGCATGTCCCCAAGGCCCTGACTCTACCAATGATCCTCCAGGCCCCAGACCCCTCACTGGGGTCTTAGCTTGCTCGGGCTGCTATAATGAAAACGGATGGCTTAACAGAAATTTCTCACAGTTCTGGAGGCGGGAAAGTCCAAGATCAAAACACTGGTGGACTCAGTATCTGGCGAGAGCCCACCTTCTCCTAAATGGCACCTTCTTGCTGTGTCTTCGCAGATGGAAGGGATGACTGGGCTCTCTCAGACCTCCTTCATAAGGGCACCAATTCCATTCATAATGGCTCTGCTCTCATGACCTCATTACCTCCCAAAGGCTGTACCTCCAAATGATTGGCGGTTAGGGTTTCATCACGAATTTTGAAGGGGCACAGAGATTCAGACCATAATACGTGGGTTCTGGTTCTACCGAAGGAGCTTGGGGCAGAATGAACAATCAAGTGACCACTGCAAACCCTGCAGACCCTTGTAGGAGTTCTTTATTAAACATATGTCTGTCTACAAAGTACAAACATTTGTATTTCTCACTATGTGCTAAGTAGGGAGAGACAGATACATGGAGTTGTGAGAGAGCCAGACAGTTCCAGAAAATAGGAATCATGCATAAAACCATAGGTTCTGAGAAGACCTGGGGTCACTCCCACAGCCAGGTCTAAGTGGGGCCATCTGTGGCCAGATGCTGGCTATTGGCCAAAGAGGGCTGCCTCCCTCCACCACCCCTTAGGAGAGGAAGCTTCTGCCTCATACCTGCCAATGATAAAGTGATATTAATAACATGTGGAGTGTAAAGGGAGAACTGGGAGATTTCAAGGCCTGGGCTTGATGGACAGGGAGGAAGCGGGGCAAGAGTGTGGAGAGGCAAAGGGTCTCCAAGGTGAAAGAGAGAGAGAGGGGTCTGTTTATCTGCAGTGTGTGGAAGCCAGACTCCTCAGAGTGTCACTGCATTGCACCCAGCTTATTGGGGCTCCCTGAACGGAATCTTAAGCGAGAATCTGGGACAGGGCTTCCCACAACTAGCGAAGATGTGGCCTGTGGTGATGGATGGATGGCTGGGCCAATGCTCTGGGCTGGATTTGTTTTGTGGCCTTGTTTGGCTTGAGGTTAGGAGGCAGGATTCAAGACAGAGGCCAACAAACACCTAGTCCCTGGATCTGTTCATCCACTCCTGGGTGTGAACAGGAAGGTGAAGTTTTTCCACACACCTCTCATAATCAACCAGACATGGGACAAGAGGACTAGTGGTGGGAGCTGAGGGCTGGGAGATGGGGTGGAAGGCTGGACTCAGGGGCAGCCTCAAAATGGAGCAGGCAGCCTAGAACTTTGGCTAATGCCAGTCTCTGCTAAGTTCAACCCTGGGGGAATTTGTCCAATTCATGGCAGATGCAGTCTCTTGTTGACAAGGGTCTAAAGACCAGTGGAGAGAGATCCACAAATAGGCATGAAAGAAGGTAAACACATCGATTACATAATTTACTGAAAGGCTATGGCAGGGGTCCCCCACACCACCCTGTACTGATCTGTGGCCTATTGGGAACCAGGCTGCACAGCTGCAGGTGAGTGGCAGGTTAGTGAGCATTACTATGAGCTCCACCTTCTGTCAGATCAGCTGCGGGATTCGAGTCTTACAGGAGGTCCAACCCTGTTGTGAACTGTGCATGTGAGGGATCTAGGTTGCATGCTCCTTATGAGAAACCATACCCACCGCCCCACCCCTCTCCATGGAAAAATTGTCTTCCACAAAACCAGTTCCCGGTGCCAAAAAGTTTGGGGAACTCTGGGCCGTAGGAACACATCATTCTTTGTGGGGAATATAGGAAGCATCTCCTTTAAAATCCAGATGAGGACAATGCCCACTGTCACCCCTTCTACTTAGCACAGCTGCAGAGATCAAAGTCAGGTCATAAGACAGGATAATGAAATTAAAGGAATAAGGTTCAGACAGGAGGAAACAAAACTATAGTGGCAAATTATGCAATTACATTGAAAACCAAAAGAATCAGTAAACAATTAGAAATAAAAATTTATCAAGATGGCTGACTATACAATCAATAATAATCACTTCAATTTACATTGACTTCCATTATACATAATAACAATAGCAACAGTTAACCTTTCCTTTTTTTTTTTTGAGATGGAGTCTCACTCTGTCACCCAGGCTGGAGTGTAGTGGCACAATCTCAGCTCACTGCAACCTCTGCCTTCCAGGTTCAAGCGATTCTCCTGTCTGTCCTGAGTAGCTGGGATTACAGGCGCCCACCACCATGCCCAGCTAATTTTTGTATTTTTAGTAGAGACGGGTTTCACTATGTTGGCTAGGCTGGTCTTGAACGCTTAACCTCAAGTGATCCATCCGCCTCAGCCTCCCAAAGTGTTGAGATTACAGGCGTGAGCCACCACGCCTGGCCTAGTTAACCTTTCTTAAATCAACATGCTTTGCACTCACTCTATGCTAAAAGCTTTCTATAGATCAGTTGTGTGCTCAAAACTACCCTGTGGGGTTGGCACTATCATCATCCCCATGTTAAGGAGGAGAAAACTGACAGATCAAGCAAATTTCCCATGGCTACATAGCCAGTGTGTAGTGGAGGTGGGACCAATTCCCTTTTACCTACTACATCATCCTGCACACTCCAGTGCACAAATCTGATGTCCAGGGTGGGACTCCAGATCTCAGGCCTTTCTCTCATTCTCTGGACATCATGAAAGTTTCCAATATTACTGTGTGAGCAAAGAGAGGGAAGGAAGGAAGGCCCTGCAGGGGCAGTGAAACTTCCCTCCAGCCTACTGCAGTCAGACTTAACCTGAACTAAAGAAAATAAGGAAGTATGATGTTTCTTGCGCACCTGAATCGTGGCCTCAAAGTTTTGCATAGTGTGTTTCCCTTAATCTTATTCAAGCCTCGAAAGAGCTGTCTCCATTTTACCCGATAAGGAAAGTGAAGCTCTGGGAAATTAAGAGACTTGCTCAAAGTCATGGAGATGGAAAGTGGCACAGGCACTGTTGGATCCTAAGCTCACCTCCCAAACATCAAGGCTGTTTAGACTTTTTCAAGAAGCTAGTGTGTCCATAATTGGTTCCTTCCAGTGGGTTCTTGGTCTCACTGACTTCAAGAATGAAGCCACAGATCGTCGGGGTGTTACAGTTTTTAAAGATGGTGTGTCAGGAGTTCGTTTCTTCAGATGTTCAGGTGTGTCCAGAGTTTCTTCCTTCTGGTGGGTTCGTGGTCTCCCTGACTTCACGAGTGACGCTGCAGACCTTCGCAGTGAGTGTCACCGCTCTTAAAGGTGGCACCTCCAGAGTTGTTTGTTCCTCCCCGTGGGTTCATGGTCTTGCTGGCTTCAGGAGTGAAACTGCAGACCTTCACGGTGGGTGTTACAGTTCATAAAGGTAGTACAGACCCAAACAGTGAGCAGCAGCAAGATTTATTGCAAAGAGCAAAAGAACCAACCTCCCACAGGATACAATGTGCCCTCAGCAAGTTGCAGCTGCTGGCCCATTGGCCAACTTTTATTTCCTTATTTGGCCCTGCCCACATCCTGCTGATTGGTCCACTTTAGAGAGCGCTGATTGGTCCATTTTACAGAGTGCTGATTGGTTCATTTTTACAGAGTGCTGATTGGTGCGTTTACAAACCTTTAGCTAGACACAGAGCACTGATTGGTGTATTTTTACAGAGTGCTGATTGGTGCGTTTACAAACCTTTAGCTAGACACAGAGCACTGATTGGTGCGTTTTTACAGAGCGCTGATTGGTGCATTTACAAACAGAGCACTGATTGGTGTGTTTTTACAGACTGCTGATTGGTGCATTTACAAACCTTTAGCTAGACACAGAGTGCTGATTGGTGTGTTTACAAACCTTTAGCTAGACAGAAAAGTTCTCCAAGTCTCCTCTCAACCCAGGAAGTCCAGCTGGCTTCACCTCTCACTAGCAGGGAGGCAGACAAGGGCACAGTCATCCATATGGCAGTGTGGTGAGAGTAAGCCCTGGGTAGACACCTGCGAGGACAGGAGCAGCTGAGGATTATTATTATGAGACAGCTTTTGAATTAATATTATTATGAGACAGCTTCCTGGAGGAAGTGGCCTTAAGCTGGGCATTCAAAGATAAGTAGGAAAGAGCCAAGAGAAAAAAGCACTGAAGAAAGCATCAGGTGCAAAGGCCCAGAGTTGAGAGAGAAGTGGCAGGTTCTCTCAACAACTGGTAGCTCAGACAAAGCGGGAAAGAAACTAGCTGAGGAAGAGCCTTCTGTATCCACTGCTGACCACTGACCCAGCCCACCAACCAGATCCCCTGGATAGCAGCAGCACCAGCTGGGGCCTCGCCCAGCTTTGCCTTTAGAGATGATGCAGTTGGATGGTTGAGAAATTCTGCCTGCGGTCAGCTCTCAAGAGTCTTGGTCGCCAGGCTTTGGCTCCCTTCCCTTCCTCCATTCAAGCATTGCTTAGAGCTGAGCTGGGTCAAATGAAATCACAATGCTGGCTGGCCCTGGCTCATCGTGATGGCCCCCTGATTTATGTCACAGCAATCCCAATATGCCTTATTGCCAAACTGGGCCAACTCATAGCATTTACTTTAGTGCTTTTCAAACTTCAGCGTGCATTCAAATCACTAGGGATGGTGTTAAGATGCAGATCTTGATCTGGCAGGTCCAGGATGGGGCCCCACATTCTGTATTTTTATCAGGACCTCATGTGATGCTGCTGTTGCTGGTCCGTGGACTACACTTTAAGTGACATCATCTTGGCAACTATTTGTGGAGCCCCTGTGGTGTGCCAGGCACTGTGCTGGCTACTTTTTATACATTTTCTAATTTAATCATTACAGGCACCCTCTGAAATTGAACTTTTTGCTTTTACTTTTCAGAATAGGAAACTGAGGGTCAGAAAGATATTTCACAATGTTAGTGAATGGCAGAGCTGGGCTTTGAACTTGGGTCTGTCTGACTCTAGAACTCATACTGGGCCTCCTCATCAGAGGGCCTGCTATAGACTGAATTGTGTCCCCTCTAAATTCATATATTAAAGCCCTAATCCCCCATGTGGCTGCATTTGGAGTAAAGAAGTAATTAAGTTTCAATGAGGCCACAAGGGTGAAGCCCTGACCCCACAGCATTAGTGTCCTTAAGAGAAGAGGCACTAGAGAGCTTGCTCACTCACTGTCTGTCGTGTGAGGACACAGAGAGAAGGCAGCCATCTGTAAGCCAGAAAGACAGCCCTCACCAGGAGGTGAGCTGGCTGACATTTGATTTTGGACTTCCAGCCTCCAGAACTGGGAGAAATAACTCTGTTTTTTCAGCCACCCAGTTTGTGGTATTTTGTGATGGCAGCCAGAGCAGACTGAGACAGGGGCCCAGCTGCTTATCAGTCAGCCAAAGATGCCCATTAAAATGAATCCCACCCCCCCTTGTTGTGGAATACTGCTCTACTCAACCTTAGCAGGACTGCAGAAGAACCAAAATGCTACTACTAATAATAATAAATCACACCCAAGCCAAAGCCACCTGTACCCATTCACAAATTGATAGCACAACAAAGCAACTCAGAACAATGGAGCCACCCAAAGCGTCACACCCTAAGTCCAAGCATGTTTCATAAGGAGACAGGAAGTGGCATAACAATCAGTTATAGTCTGCTCATTTGCTGCACGTACTTAGATGACTGAGTCTGCATCCTTGTAGAGTGAACAGGTATAATTAATAAGCAAATCCTAAAGGTTAGCCAACCCCGTGTAGCCGGGAATCAATGGAAACCATGAGTCTGAATGATCCTCCTAAAGAAAAACCTAAATGCTGAATAAAATATTAAACAAGGGCCGGGTGCGGTGGCTCACGACTGTAATTCCAGCACTTTGGGAGGCCGAGGCGGGCAGATCACGAGGTCAGAAGGTTGAGACCATCGTGGCTAATACAGTGAAACTTCATCTCTACTAAAAAAAATACAAAAAAATTAGCTGGGTGTGGTGGCGGGTGCCTGTAGTCCCAGCTACTCGGAAGGCTGAGGCAGGAGAATGGCCTGAACCCAGGAGACGGGGCTTGCAGTGAGCAAAGGTCACACCACTGCACTCCAGCCTGGGCGACAGAGCTAAACTCCATCTCAAAAAAATAAAATAAAATAAAATAATAAAAATAAAAATAAATAAAAATAAATAAATAAATAAATAAAGTATATTTTAGGTGTATCCTCAGTGAACTGAGATATATCCTCTTAGGTGTATCCTTCTGAACTGACACAAATATACGTAATCCACAGACCCCAAAACTGAGGATTAAGGAAACTTGAAACTGGCTGGTACTCTGAGGGTTTCGGCAGGATTCCGGAGACTTTTAACTTGCACTCTGATGGCTGCCCCAAACTGGAGGTCAGGAAATAAGTCTTGGGGTCCACCCCACGATGTGGCACAAAAGGCATGCATATATACACACATACACTTTACAGATATAAAGGATGTATAGCACATAATTTACAAATAATAACGATAAAATATATAATACTCTTTGTAAATTCCATAGACAATTGATTCTTATAATATACTTTTGCTGTTTTTGCCAAACTCTTGTATCCGTAGATACTATTATTAATAAGTAATTCTTTATTAATTATTTTTATAAGTTTATGGAGTACAAGTACAATTTTGTTACATGCATTGATTGTGTAGTGGTAAAGTCTGGGTTTTTTGTGTATCTATCACCCAACTAATGGCCATTATACCCATTAAGTAATCTGTCATCATTTACCCCCTTCAAACCCCTCACCATTCTGAGTCTCCATTGTCTATCACTCCACAGTCTACGTCCATATGTACACATTATTTAGCTCCCACTTATAAGTGAGAACATGTGATATTTGCCTGTGTCTGAGTTGTTTCACTTAAGATAATGGCCTCCAGTTCCATCCATGTTGCTGCAAATGATTTCACTCTTTTTCATGGCTGAATAGCATTCCATTGTGTATGTTTACCACACTTTATCCAATCATTCATTAATGGACACTTAGATAGATTCAATATCTTTGCGATCATAAATAGTGTTGGGATAAACATATAAGTGCAGGTATCTTTTTTTTTTTTTTTTTGTCTCTTTAGTAATAGCCTTTCTGACTGGTATAAGATGATATCCCATTGTGCTTTTAATTTGCATTTCTCTGGTGACTGCTGATGTTGAACATTTTTTCATATCCATAGCCAACCTATTGTTGTAATTCACCATAGCTCTAACTGGAATGTTGGTTGACACTTATGATAAGGAGAAAAATAAAATGAAATGACAATGACATGTGTGTATTAGTCTGTTTTCATGCTGCTGATAAAGACTGACACAAGACTGGGAAGAAAAAGAGGTTTAATGGACTTACTATTCCACATGGCTGGGGAGGCCTCACAATCATGGTGGAAGGCAAGGAGGAGCAAGTCACATCTTACATGGATGGCACCAGGCAAAGACAGCTTGTTCAGAGAAACTCCCAGTTTTAAAACCATCCGATCTTGTGAGACTTATTCACTATCACAAGAACAGTATGGGAAAGACCCGCCCCCACGATTCAACTATGTCCCAACACGTGGGAATTGTGGGAAGTATAAGATGAGATGTGGGTGGGGACACAGCCAAACCATATCATTCTGCCCCGGCCCCTCCCAAATCTCATGTCTTCACATTTCAAAATCAATCATGCCTTCCCAACAGTCCCCCAAAGTCTTAACTCATTTCAGCATTAACTCAAAAGTCCACAGTCCAAAGTCCCATCTGAGACATGGCCAGTCCCTTCCACCTATGAGCCTGTAAAATCAAAGGCAAGTTAAGTTACTTCCTAGATATAGATACAAATGGGGTACAGGCATTGGGTAAATACTGCTGTTCCAAATGGGAGAAATTGGCCAAAACAAAGGGACCACAGGCCCCATATAAGTCCAAAATCCAGCTGGGCAGTCAAAGCTCCAAAATGATCTCCTTTGACTCCATGTCTCACATGTAGGTCACAGTGATGCAAGAGGTAGAGGTGAGTTCTCATGGTCTTGGGCAGCTACACCCCTGTGGCTTTGTAGGGTAAAGCCTACCTCCTGGCTGCTTTCATGGGCTGGCATTGAGTGTCTGTGGCTTTTCCAGGCACACAGTGCAAGTTGTCAGTGGATCTACCATTCTGGGGTCTGGAGGACAATGGCCCTCTTCTTAAAGCTCCACTAGGTGGTTCCCAGCAGGGACTCTGTGTGGCAGCTTCAACCCCACATTTCCCTTCTGCACTGCCCTAGCAGAGGTTCTCCATGAAAGCTCCACCCTGCAGCAAACTTTTGCCTGGACATCCAGGCATTCTGATACATCCTCTGAAATCTAGGCAGAGGTTCCCAAACCTCAATTCTTGACTTCTGTGCACCCACAGGCTCAACACCAAGTGGAAGCTGCCAAGGCTTGGGACTTGCACCCTCTGAAGCCATGGCCTGAGCTATACCTTGGCCCCTTTTAGTCAGAGCTGGAATGGCTGGGATACAAAGCACCAAGTCCCTCTACTGCACACAACATGGGGACCCTGGGCCCAGCCCACAGAACCATTTTTCCTCCTGGGCCTCTGGGTTTGTGATGGGAGGAGCTGCTATGAAGACCTCTGACATGACCTGGTGACATTTTCCCCCTTGTCTTGGGGATTAACATTCGACTCCCCATTACTTACACAAATTTCTGCAGCCAGTTTGAATTTCTTCTCAGAAAATGGGACTTCCTTTTCTATTGTATTGTCAGGCTGCAAATTTTCTGAACTTTTATGCTCTGCTTCACTTATAAAACTGAATGCCTTTAATGGCACCCAAGTCACCTCTTGAATGCTTTGATGCTTAGAAATTTCTTCCACCAGATACCCTAAATCATCTCTCTCAAGTTCAAAGTTCCACAAATCTCTAGGGCAGGGACAAAATGCCACAAGTCTCTTTGCTAAAGCATAGGAAGAGTCACCTTTGCTCCAGTTCCCAACAAACTCCTCATCTCCATCTGAGACCACCTCAGCCTGGACCTTGTTGTTCATATCACTATTAGCATTTTTGTCAAAGTCATTCAACAAGTATCTAGGAAGTTCCAAAATTTCCCACATTTTCCTGTCTTCTCCTGAGCCCTCCAAACTATTCCAACCTCTGCCTGTTGCCCAGTTCGAAAGTCACTTTCACATTTTCAGGTATCTACAGCAGTACCTTATTGGTATCAATAGAGCAGTACTCTATTGTGTCAATTTACTGCATTAGTCCGTTTTCATGCTGCTGATAAAGACATACCTGAGACTGGGAAGAAAAAGAGGTTTAATGGACTTACAGTTCCACATAGCTGGGGAGGCCTCACAATCATGGTGGAGGGCAAAGGGGAACAAGTCACAACTTACATGGATGGCGGCAGGCAAAGGGAGAACTTGTGCAGGGAAACTCCCATTTTTGAAACCACTGGATCTCATGAGATGGGGGAATTATGAGATCCCAACATGTGGGAATTATGAGATCTACAAGATGAGGTTTGGGTGGGGACACAGAGCCAAACCATGTCAATATGTTAGAACGTCATTCATTCATCAATAATGTGATTTGCTTATTTGCTGAATCAGATAATAATTTTCATATACTGGATAACTGTTTCCTTGATTTGCTGTGCTATTCAAATGTAATGACTATAGACACAACAGAACTTTAAGTTTAATCTGAATTGCTAACATTTTTTCCATCACTTTCTTAAGTCTAGACAATCAGTAAAACAATAAACCATGCCATGGTTTATAGCATTTGCTGATTTCCATGCTGTAAATATTTTGTTTATATATAAACAATATAGCATGGCTGATTTCAAGCTGCCAACATGATGTCACTGAACATGAAGTTGGGAACAGATGCACAATAACGATTATTAGTATCTCCATCACTCTATAGACCCCTATAAAGAAATATCAAGCAGATTTGAAAAATAACCATAATTTTTATACCTAACCAAAACAGTTAAATAAAAAATACCTTGGATGACCATGAGGAAGTAGATAAATCCAGAAAGTAGACATAATACACTTTCCTGGTTTAATAAAAAAGCCAATGTCAAAAAAAACGGGGACTGGGGAAAGAGGAGGGATGATCCTAAATTAAAAGAAACTTAAGGATAAAACAACAAAATACAGTGTGTGGTCCTTGGCTGGATCCTTGTTTGAAAATCTAGCCATCAAAGCTATTTTGGAAGGCTAGGCACAGTGGCTCATGCCTGTAATCCCAGCACTTTGGGAGGCCGAGGTAGGCAGATCACTTGAGGTCAGGAGTTCGAGACCAGTCTGACTAACATGGTAAAATGCTTTCTCTACAAAAATACAAAAATTAGCTGCCCATGGTGGTGGCCGCCTGTAATCCCAGCTACTCGGGAGGCTGAGGCAGGAGAATCACTTGAATGCAGGAGGCGGAGGTTGCAGTGAGCCAAGATTACACCACTGCACTCTAGCCTGGGTGACAGAGTGAGGCCATGTCTCAAAAAAACAAAACAAAAAAAGCAACAACAAAAAAAGAAAAACCCAAACAAACAAACAAAGCTATTTTGGAGATGACTGGATACATTTGAATGGACTGCACATTAGACAGTATTTAAGAATTATTATTAATTTAATTAAATGTGATAATAATATTGGGTTATTTAGGAGAGTGTTCTTTCTTAAAAGAGATACATACTGAAGTACTTAATAGTCTAGTATTTATTTTAATATAGTTCAGCAAAAATATATATATAAATGTAACAAATATGGCAAAACATTAAATTGCTTGAATTTAGGTTACAAGAATGTAGGTCACAATCCTTTTCTATATATTGTATGTTTGAAATTTCCTATAATTGAAAAAAGATTTTTGGGCCAGGCACAGTGGCTCATGTCTGCAATCCCAGCACTTTGGGAGGCTGAGGTGGCAAATCACCTGAAGTCAGGAGTTCAAGACCAGCTTGGCCAATGTGGTGAAACCCCATCTCTACTAAAAATATAAAAATGAGCCACGCATGGTGGTGAGGGCCTGTAATCCCAGCTGCTTGGCAGACTGAGGCAGGAGAATTGCTTGAACCCAAGAGGCAGAAGTTGTAATGAACCAAGATCACGTCACTGCACTCCAGCCTGGGTGACAGAGTGAGACTCTGTCTCAAAAAAAACAAACAAACAAACAAACAAAAACAAAAAACAAAAAAGAAGAAAGAAAGAAAGAAAAAGAAAAGAAAAAAGATTTTTCAACAGGGAATAATTTAAATTAGTCGGCTTTTTTTCTTTTCCTTTGTGTGTGTGTGTGTGTGTGTGTGTGTGTGCAAATGACCAGGTAAGAAATATTTTAGGCTTCATGGGTGATATAGATTTCTGTCACATATTATTTGGTTTTCTTTACAATGCTTTACAAATTTAAAAAACATTCTTAGCTCAAAGACCATATAAAAACAGGCCAGGTATGGTGGCTCACACCTGTAAGCCAAGCACTTTGGGAGGTCAAAACAGGTAGATGACTTGAGCCCAGGAGTTTGAGACCATCCTGGGCCAACATGGTGAAACTCCACCTCTACAAAAAGCACAAAAATTAGCTGAGCATGGTGGCACATGCCTGTAGTCCCAGCTACTCAGAAGGCTGAGAGGTGGGAGGATACCTTGAGTGCAGGGGGTCAGGGCTGCAATGAGCTGTGATTGTGTCACTGCACTCCAGCCTGGTTGATAAAGACCATGTCTCAAAACAAACAAACAAAAAAACCTAAAAACAAGCTACGTGCCAGATTTGGCTCATAAGATATAATTTGCCAACCTATTTCAAATTTAAGATTAGATATAGTAGAAGAAAGAATTAGTGAATTGAAAATACGGAGCTGAAGAAAATACAACAAATACAGCCCAGAAAGACAGTGAGATGAAAAATACTAAAAAGAGGATAAAAAATATTAAGAGATACAGTGAAAAGTCTCAACTATATAAAATCATGGTTTCAATGGGAAATAAGTAATGAAATAGGAAAAAAGGTAATATCCAGAGGTGATGGCTTAGAATGTTCTAGAATTGGCCAGGCGCGGTGGCTCAAGCCTGTAATCCCAGCACTTTGGGAGGCCGAGACGGGCGGATCACGAGGTCAGGAGATCG
>NW_012116021.1:1082084-1103556 GCF_000951035.1 Colobus angolensis palliatus | reverse complement strand
GCAGAGCTTGCAGTGAGCCGAGATTGCGCCACTGCACTCCAGCCTGGGCAACAGAGCGAGACTCCATCTCAAACAAAACAAAACAAAACAAAAAAAGAATGGTGAGGAGGGAGAGGTGTGGAATCATGTAAGCGGGACACACAGTGGCTTCTAGGGCACTGGTAACTTCATTTTTAAAGCTGGATGGTGAGGATATATGTACTCATTCTATTATTTTTCTTTAAAACTGTTCAGTTTTTAATATATTTTATGTGTATGAAATATTATATAATTACACTCATAACTTTCTTAAGAAAGAAGGAAAACATAATTGTAAAGAAGGTGTTAAAATTAAACTCTGCAGAGGACTAGGGGTGAGCAATGCGGGGCACCGGCTTCAGTGCTGACGTCTGCAGCTGAAGGATGATTTAAACCTAGCCTGTTTTGTTCTTTCCCCTTTGGTTCTCCCTGAATGGGGATAGTGTCTTCTCTATTTTCTTATCCTTTAGTGCCTTCTTTATGGTTAAGGTAGGGCTGTCACAAGCCTCCCTCCCTGGTTTGTTTTGTCGTCTTCTACTTTTTCATGACTTTTGTGACACCCAAAAGGTGGCTAACATCCTGCAGGTATTAGTTCAAGGTTAGCACTGTCTGGTGACCTCTGCTTCACCTTGATCTTCAGAGGTTTAACAGTCTCCTCACAGGATTAGCAGACTTACGTGGCTTGGAGGCTCTCCATCTTCCCTGTATTTATTACATAGAATATAACTCTGCTCTGTGGATAATGGACAATGGGGAAGACATAATACAGCTAATAATTACAATGAATACTCATTTATTCTGCGTAAGCACTCTCGATGCATAATCTCATTTAATCCTCACAGCAACTCCATGAGCTGAGTAGTATTTTCATTCTTGATTAACACATAAAGAAACTGAGTCTCAGCCAGGCGCAGTGGCTCACTCCTAAAATCCCAGCACTTTGGGAGCCAAGGAGGGTGGATCATGAGGTCAGGAGTTCAAGACCAGCCTGCCTGAGATGGTAAAACCCTGTCTCTAATAAAAATACAAAAATTAGCCAGGCATGGTGGTGGGTGCCTGTAATCCCAGCTACTTGGGAGGCTGAGGCAGAGAATTGCTTGAACTTGTGAGGCGGAGGTTGCAGTGAGCTGAGATCACATCACTGCACTCCAGCCTGGACCACAGAGTGAGACTCCATCTCAAAAATAAATAAATAAATAAATAAAAAAGAAAAAGAAACTGAGTCACAAAGAGGTTAAGTGAACTGTATACCTGGTCACAGGAGAGCCAAGCCATCTCACTAAGATGTCAGGTTCCTTGAGTGCTTGTGGCTGCTTGTCTAGGCAACTGAATACCCAGAGGGCCATTGCAAACCCTTGAGAATACTGAGAAAAGACTTGTCTCGTGTTCACAGAAAGTCCAGAGAAAAGTCTTCATCCACCAAGACCTTCTCAGAGTGAAAAGCTCACCTGGGAATTATGATACAATTCTACAAACTCACTTTCCATTTTGCCTCTTACCCTTACGAGCAATTAGGCAATTAGGAGCATGGGAATGAGATGGTGTGATTTGGGCAAGTCACTTAACTTCTCTACCTCATTTAAATGGAGATAATGGTACTTACCTCATGGAGTTATTATAAAAATAAAATGTTAATATATGTGTAGTTCTTAGAACAGTGCTCGGCATACAGTAATCACTATATATTGACTGTTATTATTAGTAGTAAATTATTATTAATCTGCAGTCCAAGTGACCCCAGTGACTCCTCCTGAGTTTTGGATGGCTGGGTTGCTGGGTTGTCTCCACATGAGCCTGGGGGATTAAGTTCCATATTCAAATCCCAGAGGAAGGCAGGAAGGTGGGCAGACCCAGGTAGTTAAGAAGGAGATCGGGGTGGGTGAGCTGAAAATGCAACTGAGTAAGGACAGTAGAAGTCTTCCTCTCTCCACTCACTCACTGTGTGCTGTGAGTAGCCCCTGGGCTGATGAAAGGGTGCTCTGAGGTGGATGTTTCATCCCGATTGGTACCAGTACAGATGAGTCAGAGAGCATCGTTTAGACCAGGCGCTGTGGCTCACACTAGTAATCCCAGCACTTTGGGAAGCCAAGGCGGAAATTTTTTATTTACAATTTTTTTTTAAATGAGAGAGAACATTGTTTAGACATGGCTGCTATATATCATGATTTGATAATTCCCATGTATTCTTTCTCAATACCAGAATTTGTGGTGTGGCTTTCTTCTTTCTTTTTTCTCTGGGAGTCTTGGGAATCAACGGAACATAGAGTCCCAAGACCAAGGTGATATTAATCCATTAAGCTCTGGGAGCATTGTGAAAGAAGTATTCATCACAGGAGATTCTTGAGTTTCAAAAGGACCCAACGGGAACATCTCATAGTCTGGCTTGGAAGAAGTTCAGTTCTCATTTGCCCTATCTGATTAGTGAGACTAACTCTTCCTTGTCAAGAAACATGAATCAAATGCTTAACGTCAAGGTAGACAAGACAAGGCTCTTTTTTTCCTTTTGAGACAGAATATCGCTTTGTCGCCCAGGCTGACGTGCAGTGGCGCAATCTCGGCTCACTGCCACCTCCGGCTCCTGGGTTCAAGCGATTCTTGTGCCTCGGCCTCCCAAGTAGCTGAGACTACAGGTATGCACCACCACGCTTGGCTAATTTTTGTATTTTTTTTTTAGTAGAGATGGGTTTCACTGTGTTGGCCAGACTAGTCTTGAACTCCTGACCTCAAGTAATCCACCTGCTTCGGCCACCCAAAGTGCTGGGATTACAGGCATGAGCCATTGCACCCGGCCAAGACAAGGCTCTTTTTGGAGATTTCACTAAGATGACAACAGCTTCCTCTTTCAGCACCTTCTTTGCTGATGCCTCCCCAGCACCCTGGGGCTCCACATCTCAGTGGGGGCTGACTCTCAAAATGATCAGGTTTGGGGGAAGTAGAGAGCTGGCTTCCAGGCTATGTTATCTCCTTCATTTCTTCACAGTAAGAGGCCTAGAGAGATTAAGTGGCAAATCACTCAGAGTTTTTGGCTGCAAACAACATAACCCACTCTGGCAAGTTAAGCACAAAAGGCTTTTTTGTGCCTCTCAAGGAATCTCTGTAAAGGCAGAGGTCAGGCTTGACAGCTGTGACAAGGCAGAGCCACTAAGAGGAAACAACTCTGCTACCCGTGGGCCATGCTGCCCCTCATGCGGTGGATGCAGGGCTCCACATGCCACCATGCAACCCTGCCACAGCTGCCTTCAGAGTCTGAGTACTTCTGCCACCACCCAGTCAAAACCACTCTCACTTCCCAAATCCTAGGCTCCAAGGTTGCATCTGATTGGTGGAGAGCAGGTCACATGTCTATGCCCTAGCTGTAAAGGAAGCTGGGAAAGTAAGTTTCCGGTTCCTACTCCTGGGAGGCACAGACTCAAAATGTGAAGGACTCCCTAAAAGAAGAAGAGTGTGCATGGGCAGCCAAGAATAATGATAAATGTTCACATATATCAGCTACCTAAAATCACATCACTGAGACACACCACAAGCCAACCACACTACCCTGAGAAAGGCCTCTGGGTACTAACCTGCTGCCTGGGACAGAACCCACCTGCATCCCCTCAAGTTCTCATTCAGCCGCAGGAGTCATCAGCATAAAGCTGGTCCCTCCTTCTTACCAGGGGCCTTTCTTCTTCATGTATCCTGGAAGCAGTGGCTTCATTGTTGCTTTTATGTTTTATTGGGCCTTTTTAGGCAAACTGAGGGAAGTGGGCAGAGGAGAACTGCTGGGGACCAGAGGGGACCTGAAAGAGCAGTCACTGCTCAGGGCCAGATGTTTCCATTTGAAAATATGGGCCCAACAGCCAGGTACTCTGATTTTTCCAGAGAAGCCAAGCATCTGGCCAGGCATTCTCAATATGACATCTCCAGATTTTTTTTTTTTTTTTTTTGAGACGGAGTCTTGCTCTGCCGCCCAGGCTGGAGTGCAGTGGCCAGCTCTCAGCTCACTGCAAGCTCCGGTCTCCCGGGTTCACGCCATTCTCCAGCCTCAGCCTCCCGACTAGCTGGGACTACAGGTGCCCGCCACCTCGCCCGGCTAGCATTTTGTATTTTTTAGTAGAGACGGGTTTCACTGTGTTAGCCAGGATGGTCTCAATCTCCTGACCTCGTGATCCGCCCACCAGATTTTTTTAATGTTTGAGCAAATTTACCATTGAGCAAATATTATTCTTTTTAAAAATGTTTTAATATGAAAAACTTCATAGAGAAAAGTAGAGTGAATACTATAATGAACACCCATCATCCAAATATACTCATTACTCAAATTTAACAGTTTTAACATTTTGCCATATTTTTTCATCTTTTTTTTCTGCTTAAGTTTTTAAAGTGACAACATCAAAGGAGCTATTAAAATGTTTTCGTCCTTAAATACTTCAGTAGGCATCTTTTCAAAGCTACCATAACACTTAAAAAATCAACACATTTCTTATTATCATCTAATACCTTGTTCTTACACAAATTTCTTTTGCTACCCTAAAAATGACTTCTTTAGATGGTTTATTCAAAGCAGAATCCAACTGTGGACCAAGAATTGGATTCGGTTATCACATAACTTATGTGTCTTTAATCTCAAGGAATCCCCACTGGTTTTGTTTTGTAGGATGTGTGTGTGTGTGTGTGTGTGTGTGTGTGTGTGTGTGTGTGTGTGTTTTAACATTGATTTGAAGAACCCACGCTGGTGTCTAGTTGAATTGTTCTGTCTATATATCTGACTCTTTCATTGTGGTGTCACTTAACATGTTGCATATCCCTTGCATTTCCTACAAACTGGAAGTTAAAGTCTGGATTGATCTCACGTTAATATTTTGGGAAGAATATATCCCAGGTGATGTGGACTGCCTAATTCATCACCTTGGAAAGTACAGGATGTCATCCTAGTAGCAGTAATGCTAAGATGGTGGACACAATTCCCTCCAGTATAACTATATTTTCTTCCTTAATCCAGTCATTCCCCCCCCCCAGAAACTTTTACCTAATGGTTTTAACATCCATTGATACTCCTTGTCTGAATCAATTATTTCATTAGGATTAGGGATTGCAAGATGGTGTTTTTCTTTCTTTTTTTTTTTTCTTTTTTTTGAGACAAGGTCTCACTCTTTCGTCCAGGCTGGAGTGTGGTGGTTCAATCACAGCTCAATGCAACCTCAAACTCCTGGGCTCAACAATCCTCCTGCCCCAGCCTCCCAAGTAGCTGGGATTACAGGCACATACCACCACGCCTGGCTAAATGTTTAAAATTTTAGTAGAGACAGGGTCTCACTATGTTGCCTAGGTTGGTCTCTAAACTCCTGGGCTCCAGCAATCCTGCTTAGGCCTCCCAAAGTGCTGGGATTACAGCTGTGAGCCCCCATACCCAGCCTATAATCTATTTTTAAAATTGGGCACATACCCGCTGGGAAATAAACATTGTCAGGAACTACAAAATAGGCTTCATAGAGGTTAACTCTGGGTGATGATTTTAATTTAGTCAATTTGTTTATCCGTATTTTCTAAATTTTCTGTGATAAGCAAGTATTAGCTTTTAGTAAGAAATACAGGTAAATGTGGATGGTTATATATATATATATGTATGTATGTATGTGTGTGTGTGTATGAATGTAATCAGGATAAACACACAAGGACACTCAGTGAATAAACCTAACAGGTAAGGAAAAAAGAACTGGGCTGCCCCAGGACCACACCCATGAGGTCACAGATGCTCAGATGAGAGGACGCTAGGCCTGTAGGTGCCTGTGGGGACAATGCCACCTACTCAGCAACTCTGACTTGTACAGTATTCTCTGTCATCTTCAAATGGATGTGTCTGTGCTAAAAACCAACAATGCTGACCACACTTCCTACACCACTCAGTTCTCACACTAAGTGCACTAATTGCCCATCCCAACTGGCCCTTAGCTGAATGAATCAAATTATCTTCATATTTGACTTGAAATCTTTCCCAGCCAACCCTGTCCCCACCTCAACCCCTGCCAGTGTGGCAAGAGCAGCTCAGGCTGGACCCAGGCCACTCTCGGGTTAAATGCACAGTCACCCAACTTGGCAGTAAAAGCCAATGGGCCAGGGACAGGGTGATACAGGCAATTACCTGGGAGGGTCCCCTTGGCCTGATGCTTGGTTCCCAGCCCTGGCTCTATGGACACCATCCCAGCTCTGTTTCCCCCTACTTCCCCAGGGGCTTGGATAAAAGGCTTCCCTTTCCACGCCTCCACCAGCTCCAAACCAAAGTCGGCCTCTGCACAGGTGTCTGCTGGGGAGAGCATGGGGCTTCTAGGTTTGAGTCTCCTTCAGCTGCCAGCACTTGGGGAATGCTGACAAATTTGTCCTCTGAAGGCTACGTCTTTGGGATCCATGCCTTTCTCTTTTTCTTCTCCTTTCACAAATTTTCCTCCCCAGTGAAATCTGAAATGCAATTATTTCAGGTCACTCCTCATTCAAAATATTCTCTGGTCTCCCAGCTTGCAGAGAATAAAGATAAAGCCCAGACTCCTGAGCTAGGCAGTTACAGAACCACAACCCACCCACAGCACAGCTTCCCACCCTTATCTCCCACTCTGCCCCACGTGGATGCCTATGCTCAACTCAGCTTCCTACCTCCTTTATTCTGTCCACACTGCTCTTTCTGCTTGGAACACCCTCCCACAATGCTACCTACAAAAATCCCAAGTCCTGTCTATCCTTCAAAGCTCTGCTCAAACCTCACCTGTCCTTGAGGCATTGCTGGACATTCCTTGTTCCTTCATTAAAGTGCTCACCTCTGTCTGCTTTGTGTTATGATCAGTTGTGTCTGTGTCTGTTGTCCCTACTAGATGATAAACTCCCAGAGTCATGGTTCTCAACCAAAGTATCTTCCCCATGGATGAGTTTGAGATAATTTTAAGGTGTAGCATGAGTAATTTGTTACACAATGTTGACTTAAAATCTACCACTTAGGCTGGGTGCAGTGGCTTACGCCTGTAATCCCAGCACTTTGGGAGGCCGAGGCGGGTGGATGACCTGAGGTTGGGAGTTCAACCTGACCAACCTGGAGCCTGACCAACATGGAGAAACCCTATCTCTACTAAAAATACAAAATTAGCCGGGCATGGTGGCACATGCCTATAATCCCAGTTACTGGGAGGCTGAGGCAGGAGAATTTCTTGAACCCGGGAGGCGAAGGTTTCAGTGAGCCGAGATCGTGCCATTGCACTCCAGACTGGGCAACAAGAGCGAAACTCCATCTCAAAAAAAAAAAACAGAAACAAACAAACAAAACAACAACAGCAACAAACAAATCTGCCACTTACTATCGAGTGACCTTGAACAAGTTATGTGACCTCTCTGAACTTCAGTTTCTCACCTCTGAAAGGTTGTGAAGATTAAATGAGACTGGGTGCGGTGGCTCACACCTGTAATCCCGGCACTTTGGGGGACCAAGATGGGAGGATTGCTTCAGGCCAGGAGTTCGAGACCAGCCTGGGCAACATAGCAAGACTCCATCTCTACAAAAAAATACAAAAAATTAGTCACATGTGGTGATGCACACCTGTTGTCCCAGCTACTTGGGAGCTTGGAAGGCTAAGGCAGGAAGGTCACTTGAGACCAGGAGTTTGAGGTTAAAGTGAGCTATGATTATGCCACTGCACTTTAGCCTAGGCAACAGAATGAGACACTGTCTCTAAACAAACAAACAAAAACATCCATTCTCTCTTGTTTCCTTACTAACAGAAGCCTGATTTCTTTTTAAGATGACAATGTACCCAGACAAAATACTCAACTTTCTAGATTCCTTTGCAGCTGTGGGTGGCCATGTGACACAGTTCTGCTAAGTAGAAATGATCTGGAAATTTCTGGGACAGCTTTTGCTTGCTTTATTTTATTTATTTATTTATTTATTTATTTATTTATTTTTGAGGCAAGGTCTCTCTCTTTCACCTAGGCTGGAGTGTCGTGGTACAAACACAGCTAACTTTAGCCTTGACCTCTTGGGCTCAAGGGATCCTCCTGCCACAGGCTCCCATGTAGCTGAGACCGCAGGTGCATGCCATAACACCTGGCTATTTTTTTATTTTTTGTAGAGAGGGGATATCACTTTGTTGCCCAGGCTGGTCTCAAACTCCTGACCTCAAGTGATCCTTCTGCCTTGGCCTCCCAAAGGCTGAGGTTACAGGCGTGAGCTGCTACCCCTGGTCAGCTTTTTGGTTTCTTAATACAGGTGCCACCACTTCCTCCTTCTTCTCTTTCCTCCTTACTTTTGCCTTCTTCCTCTCTGGAGCACAGACATGAAGCTGGAGGTGAAGTAGTCACTTAGTGACCACACAGAGAGTAAAGCCAAATGGCAAGGACCATGGAATGGAAAGACAGTGGCCTGAAACATTCAGGACATTGTGGAAATGCTACTCCCACACTGGATTGCCTTCCTTCAAACCTCTTGCTACGCGAAAAAAAAAAAACAAACTCGGAATTGGTAAAGCCACTGTTGATGTTTATTTACATAAAGTTGGGTGTTTTCATAAGTGTATAGAAAGTCTAGTTAAGATTCTTGGCTGATGTTGGAGTGATTGCAGAGGGGCACGAAGGTGGGTAAGGGAGGATGAAAGGGACCAAGGTGAGGCCAGAGGCAGAGGTGGAGGCAGCCCTGAGATACTGCCACAAGATCCTGCTGCCTGGACAGGAGGATTGTGTTTTTTTGGTTTTTTGGTTTTTTTGTTTTTTGTTTTTGAGATAGAGTTTCACCCTTGCTTCCCAGGCTGGAGTGCAATGGTGCGATCTCGGCTCACTGCAACCTCCGCTCACAAGCAATTCTCCTGCCTCAGCCTCCCGAGCAGCTGGGACTACAGGCCTGCACCACTACGCACAGTTAATTTTTGTATTTTTAGTAGAGGCAGGGTCTCACCATGTTGGCCAGGATGGTCTCAAACTCCTGGTCTCAAGTGATTCACCCACCTCAGTCTCCCAAAGTGCTGGGATTACAGGTGTGAGCCACCACGCCTGGCCGAGGTTTGAGTTTTATACCTGGGGGAATTTTTCTCTAAGCAATTCATCTTGTTGTTTAAGTAGGATAATGTGGAGTTGCTCATTGGCATGTAAAGTTACTAATAATATAATTTTAAGTTTAAAAAGTCAAATTACGAAATAATAAACATACTATGCTCCTATTTTAAAAGAATAGCTACATACACAGATATATACATCAAAATGTGAATAGCAGTAGAATTATGGATGATATTTTATTTGTAACTGTGTGATCTGAAATTTTAAATAATAGCATTTATTTGATTTCTTATTTTCTGATTTAAAAAATATTTCTATTTTGAAAATAATCCAGTAGACTGTAAAATGCCTTTTTTCCCCACTTGAACAATTAATTTGAGCATACAATATTTCACTGGACAATATTAGAAGCAAGCAACCTAGATTTATGGTCTCGAGTTCCTGAGCCCAAGTAATCCTCCTACCTCAGCCTCCCAAGGTGCTGGAATTACAGGCATGAGCCATTGTGCTAGGCTCAACCTGAATTTCTGAATGCAAATCAAAATATTGGAATATATTCATCTTGATGCTATTTCTGAATAAAGAGGGCCTCTAACAAAATGATGATCAGGATACCCTCATTTCTGTATAAAATTTATTATTATACTTTTATGTCCATCTGCAGTCCTTCTCAAAGGATCCTCTCTAAATATGGCTTATGTGTACAAGCTAGAGATGAAGGAGCTTAGGGGCAGAGGGACTTAAGGGGAAGCAATTTCTACCTTTACGGAAATGAGGGTGCTGTCACTAAAAGAAAAGGATGAATGCTGCGCATTATGACAATAAGTGTGCACTGTGGTGACAGTGACCAAGTCATCCAATGCCTGTCTCCACCTTAGTCTCCTCAGATGTTAAAAATAACCACAATGTACCTCATAATATTATTCTAACAATTACACGAGATAATTAACGCAATGATCCTCAAATCTTTTTTTCCCCAAAGTTCCTGTTATGGTTGAATGGTGTCCCCTGAGAAGCTTAAGTCCTAACCCCCCAGTACTCATGAATGAGACCTTATTTGGAAATAGTCTCTACCTGTAGGATGACCACTATAGAAGTAATCAAATTAAAATGAGGTCATCAGGATGGGTTCTACTCCAATATGACTGATATCCTTACAAAAAGGGGAATTTGATAAAGACACACATGCATATGTTCACTGCAGTACTATTCACAAAAGCAAAGACATGGAATCAACCCAGATGCCCATCAATGATAGGCTGGATAAAGAAAATGTGGTACATATACACCATGGAATACTATGCAGCCATGAAAAGGAATGAGATCATATCTTTTGCAGGGACATGGATGGAGCTGGGAGCTGTTATCCTCAGCAAACTAATGCAGAAACAGAAAACCAAACACCACACATTCATAATTCTAAGTGAGAGCTGAATGATGAGAACACATGGACACATGGGTTGCGGGAAACAACACACTCAGGCCTGTCGGTAGGGGTAGGGGGAAGGACAGCATCAGGACGAATAGCTAATGGATGCTCGCTTCATACCTAGGTGATGGGTTGATCTGTGCAGCAAACCACCATGGCACACGTTTACCTATGTAACAAATCTGCACATCCTGCACATGTACCCCAGAACTTAAAATAAAAGTTGAAGAAAAAAAAGGGTGGGAGGCTGGGCACGGTGGCTCACACCTGTAGTCCCAGCACTTTGGGAGGCCGAGGCACACAGATCACCTGAGGTCAGGAGTTCGAGACCAGCCTGACCAATATGATGAAACCTCATCTCTACTAAAAATAAAAAAATTAGCCAGGCATGGTGGCATGCACCATAATCCCAGCTACTCGGGGGGCTGAGACAGGAGAATCGCTTTAACTTGGGAGGCAGAGGTTGCAGTGAGCCGAGATCGCGCCACTGCACTCCAGCCTGGGCAACAAGAGTGAAACTCTGTCTCAAAAAAAGAAAAAAAAAAGGATGGGAATGTGACAGAGACAGAAGACATGCAGAGGGAAGAGGATGTGAACACACACAGGGAGAAGCTGGCCAGGGGGCTGGAGCAATGCATCTACAGGCCAAGAAACACTAGGAGGGCCAGCACCAGAATCTAGAAGAGGCAGGGAGAGGGTCCCTCCTGTGCCATCAGGGGAGCATGGTTCTGCCAACACTGATTTCACGTCTAGCCTCTAGACTTGTGAGAGGATAAATTGCTGCTGTTTTAGGCCACTTAGTCTTGGGGACTTTGTTAAGGCAGTTCAGGGACACTAATACAGTGGCCCTAGGAACAAGAGAAAGTGAGGATAACTCTCAGGGGTCGAAGGGCATGCCCCAAGCAGTCCACAAGGAACACAGTGTTTCTTTGAAGTTCATTGTCTGAAACCCTTGTCGCGTTCAATTCAGGAAGGCAGTATTTCCACTCTTTATGGTATGAAACGATGAGTCAGAAGAGTGAGTCCACCAAGGGGCAGACTCCAGTCACAGGGGTTTCCTTTTCTTCCCTTTATCCTCTGCCTAAGACAATACTCAAGATATTCACATATTAACCACCCTGTTTTTTCAGCTTCTACAGATACAATAGTGTCTTTCAAATGTCTGAATAGTCCAGCGGGGTGTGGTGGTGTGCACCTATAGTCCCATCTACTTCAGGGGCTGAGGCAGGACAATTGCTTGTGCCCAGGAGTTTGAGACTAGCCTGGGCAGTATAGCAATACCCTGTTTCTAAAAAACAAAACAAAACAAAACAAAAACCCAAAAAACAAAACAAAACAAAACTCTGAGGAGTCTAGATCTCTACTTATTTCATCCCAATCTTAGGATGCGGACACAGAATTTTGTGTGCCAACCTTCAGCCATGTTGCACACATTAAGGCAGCTGCTTTAAAGGGGAGAGGTGACCTGACCTATTTTATTACTTCTCTCTGGGCAGAAACTATGGGCCTTAGTGATATCCAAATAACCAACCATAACTTGTTTACATCTTTCAGACAAGTGCAGTGGGCAGCCCTCTTGAGTCTGTTAAAGTAGCAAACAGGTAGAATTTCTGGCCACAGAGAGAGAGAGAGACCACACATCAGGCACAGTTTGCTAGCTCATTTGATTCCCAAGAGAAAGGAAGGAAAAAAAAATCAGTAATGGTAGATAAGTGTGGGGAACAGGAGGTGCTTTAGGTCAAACTTATTCAAGGATCTGCTGAAACACTCCTGTTCTAGCATGGAAAAGTCACATAAATTTTACGTGCTACTCCGTGATATAGCAATATATCTTTTCTCAACATTTTTAAATAGAAAATTTTAAACATAATGATTTTACAGTCAAAATTCCTACACCTGTCACCCAGATTGTACTATTAATTTTTACTATGTTTGTTACATCTCATCTTTATCCATCCATCAATCCACTTTATTTTTTTATGGATCCCAAAGTCTATTGCAGACATCAACACCTTTTCCTCTGATTACTTCAGCATGCCTTTCATTAACTAGAGTTCAGTATTTGTTTAATTTTTTTTTTTGATATGGAGTCTTGCTCTGTCACTCAGGCTACAGTGCAATGGCGTGATCTCAGCTCACTGCAACCTCCGCCTCTCGGGTTCAAGCGGTTCTTCTGCCTTAGTCTCTTGAGCAGCTGGGATTACAGGTGCACGCCACCACACCTGGCTAATTTTTGTATTCTCAGTAGAGACAGGGTTTCACCATTGGCCAAACTGGTCTCGAACTCCTGACCTCATGATCCGCCCACCTCGGCCTCCCAAAGTGCTGGGATCACAGGCGTGAGCCACCTCACCCAACCGTGTTTAATTTTTTGAGGTGAAAATCATAAGCAAAAAAATGCAGCATCTTAAGTGCAACTTTTCCAAATTTTGACAAATGAATAAACCGGTGCAACCCAATCTCTACCAAGATATAGAACAGTTTCAAACCCCATGACCATTACCTCCTGCCTCTTCCTAGTCAATCCCTGCCCCACCTGCCAGACAAAGCCACTCTTGTAATTCTTTTCCACCATAGGTTAGATTTGCCTGTTCTGGAACTTTATATAAATTGAATTATACCAAATATATTCTTTTGTGTAAGGCTCCCTTCACTAAACGTAATGATTTTGAGAATCACCTATGTTACCACATGTATCTGTAGTTTGATCTTTTTTTATTCTGAGTAATATTTCATTGTGTGACTCTAGCACTGTTACCCATTTTCCTATTATTGATGCACATCTGGGCTGTTTCCAGCTCGGGGCTATTATGAATAAGGTTGCGATAAACATTCTTGCACGTGAAGTATACTCCCAATGTTGTGCGATCATCACCACCATCCATCCCGTATCATAGTTTCATCTCACAAAATACTTTTCATTTGACCCTACATTTTTGAAGAATGAATTCAAAATGGATCCTCCAGCCCTTTATTCTCAAACCACTTGGCAGCCCTAGAATTCACAGTGTGATAGAAATCTTTGCTTATGCTCATTAGCTGGTCCAGGTCTCACTGGTTTAGCCCAGCTCAGGGTTGTAAACTGCAGGTCCAGAGTCCTGAAGGGGACAATGTGGCTTCCTTGAGGGGTGGGGCCTCAGCTGCAGCCCTCCTCTCTGCTCTAGCCAAGGCTCTATTAGGAAGGTTGCAATCCTGCTCACTCCCCAAAACTGAAATTGAGGTCTCTATTCCTTCTTATTCCTCCACCTGGGTCCTCGCAGCTCCCCTGAACCTCTACAAGCCCCTCTGAGTGTTGTGTTTGTAGTGAGGAGAATTTGAGCTCCTTCCTCAAAAGTGAGGCTACCCCTCATTGGGTGGAGCCAGAGGCTGATGGCCATGAGGGTGTGGCCTGCTGCCACCCTGGCTACCACACTCTGGTTCTTTGTAGCATAACTAGGATTCAGAGAAGGTGTTTGATTTTATACAGAGTTTCAGCCTGAGTCTGTGTTAGCCCCATCTCCTGATGGGCTCCCATGAGGAGACTGGGCGGCCTCCCCAGGGGACCTGCCTTTTGTCCTTGGGTTTCTGGATCGGTGAATGGACCCAGTGTTCCAGATCATTCTCACAGGTGAGGGGTTTCTGGGCTCAGTGCAGTCCTGATAAGACGGGCCTGGGCCACACCTCACTGGCTGCAGCCACGGCTCAGCTCCCCTGGCTAGAAAAAGGAGGGCCGGTCCCACAGAGGTCTGGGGTTACACTGGCCTGTAGACACTGTTTGGCCAGGGAGGACTACTGGGGTAGGAGGGGGTGGAGCTTGAGGAAGAGCATAGGATCCCAGGCCTCAGGCTGGCAGGGGTCAGATAGATAACAGGGCACCTCTCTGACCACTTCTGTACCTCAGTCCACCCTCCACAGCATCTCTGAACCACAGCCCTGGCCCCTGCCCTGTAGTCAGTAGAGGGACCACTTCATCAGCTGTGTGATACCTAGCAACGTATCCTTTCTGAGCTATGAAAACAGGAACTTAAAAAAGTACTCATCCAGAAGATTTTTTGGAGGATCAAATACAAACGCTCCTCAGCACAATGCCAGGGACTCAGAAAGTGTGTGATCAACTTTATTTTCCTGTTGCTTTCTTCTCTATAACAGCTTTTCACAAATTGCTCTGGCTTTACGAAGGAAGCTAGGCAAGCTGGAAGATCCCAGAAGCAGAAGGAAAGCCGCTCCTGTCTCTTCATGCCCAGAAATACTACCACAAATGGAAGGCTTCCCCCACAGACCACTAGGTACCACTGGAGTCCTGAGACCCTGAGCAGAATGGATGTTGTAGAGGAAAATCAATGTCCCCAGGAGACCTGCCACTTAGCTAGACCTGCCAAGGACACATGTTCTTCAAGACTCCCTGCCCAACTGCAGCAAGAGTGGTCCAGATCCCTTGGTTGCTTTTATAAAGGAGGAGAAGGATATTTTTGTCATCATTACCCTAAAATAGAAACTAGAGTCTTAGAACAAGGGAGCCGTTTACTCACATGCCCAGACCCCTCCCCCAGTCCAGTTTAATTAGAATTTCTGGGGATGGGGCCAGCTTTGGGTATTTTTTTAATGTCCCTAGGTACTTCTAATGTGTAACTAGAGTTAAGAATGACTGGTCTAGTCCAACCTTCTCACTGTAGGGATAAAAACACACAGGGAGAAAAACAGCCCTAGAAAGGTTAAAAGAAATAAAATATTTAAAGTGACAGACTATAGCGCAAAGTACGTGCCTAAAAGATGGACGCCGTTATCATGTCACTATTTCTAATACTGCCCCAGACAGGGCTGGCTTCATGGACATGTGACATGTATCATGGCACAGGCTTGCATGCTTCGCAGGCACCTGTGCTTCGTTTCCTGCTCTGATGTTGCCATCTTGAAAGTCTTAATTTTTAAACAAGGGGTCCTGCATTTTCACTTTGCACTGGCCCCAGATCACACAGCTCTTATACACAGAGTAGATCATCACCACATTAAAGAAAGATGGCTCAGGGCCACTCCTGTCTCTTCATGCCCAGAAATACTGCCACAAATGGATGACTTCCCCCAGAGACCACCAGATACCACTGGAGTCCTGAGAGCCTAGGCAGAATGGATGCTATAGAAGAAAATCAATGTACCCAGGAGACCTGCCCCAGGGCTCAGGGCTCGGAGGCTGCAGGGTGTGGGGCAGGGAGGGCTGGGATGCAGCTTCCCCTGCCCATGTCCCCTAGCCTGGCTCTCTACTGCCACAATGCTGGGCCCTCCATTGCCCAAGGAGCTCCCTTCTCCTGTCTATTGTATCAGGGAGGAGGCTGTCCCTGCATCTCCTGGGGGAAGCAGTGTAGACTAGTGGAAAGAGAGTGAGATCAGTCAGGTCTGGGTCATACCTTCAGCACTCCCTCTTATTGGCTATGAGAGGTCCTCCAAGCCTCAGTTCCTCATGTGTAAAAGGGAGGAAGTAGGCCGGGCACGGTGGCTCACGCCTGTAATCCCAGCACTTTGGGAGGCTGAGGCGGGCGGATCGCCTGAGGTCGGGAGTTTGAGACCAGCCTGGCCAACATGGAGAAACCCCGTCTCTACTAAAAATACAAAATTAGCCGGGCATGGTAGCGCATGCCTGTAATCCCAGCTACTTGGGAGGCTAAGGCAGGAGAATCGCTTGAACCCGGGAGGCGGAGGTTGTAGTTAGCTGAGATCGCGCCATTGCACTCCAGCCTGGGCAACAAGAGCGGAACTCCATCTCAAAAAAAAAAAAAAAAAAAAAGGAAGAAATAATGCCTGCCTTGCAGAACCACTGTGAGGAGAGCCCAGCATATCATGACTGTCCCACCAGTTGCTGGAAATATGTGAATTCTCTTCACTTTACAGGGAAGAGGGAGAAGCCTCTTTCTCCAAAAGAATGGGGCCCCAGTGTTCCAGGTGCAGCCTGGACAAAGGACCCAGGGTCCTTTGTCTCCCTGAGAGGCTCAACTACAATCACTTCCCAGGCTTCTGCTTTGCTTGTGAAAACTAAAGATAGGCAGTTCTAGGGAAAGGTTTAATTCCGGAGTGGCATGCAGCTTCAGCGCTCTTTGTAAAGGGCTGTTGCTGCTGCCCTCTAGTGGTAACTTGTCTGTATCTGCACAAATTCCTAACTTGCTTTGGGTAAATAATAAATACTTAATAACATACTACAACTCAATTTAAAAAATAATGTATTGAGTCTCTACTTTGTTAAGAACTAGGGATGCAAAGACAAATAAAACACAGTTCTTCCCTTCTAAGAATTCACAGTTTAGAAAATGAGGCAAACTCTTAAAAGAGATTGCTTGAATATAATCCAATGTGGTAAGGTTTTTTCTTTTTTTCTTTTTTTTGCCCAAAGGAGATAAGTTTTAATAAAAACAATGATTCCTACAACTTCTGGTTCCACACAAAATGGATTCCTATTGTTCCCATTATGTAAAGCTAAAAATTCTTGAATATCGTATATAATAAACATAAGAAGACTTTGAAAGGTTGAGGGGAAAGGAGACTGGCTGGCGATCTTGCGACCCAGGGAAAGACACGGCAGTGAGTTCTCTGAGTTTTCCTTTTCTTTTCTTTTTTTGAGGCAGGTTCTCATTCTTTTGCCCAGGCTGGAGTGCAGTGGTGTAATCATGGCTCACTGCAGCCTCAACTTTCTAGACTCAAGCAATTCTCCCACCTCAGCGTCCCCAGGAGCTGGGGCCACAGGCATGTGCTGCCACAACCAGCTAATATATTTTAGTTTTTATTTATTTATGTATTTATTTATTTATTGGGATGGAGTTTCACTCTTGTTGCCCAAGCTAGAGTGCAATGGCACATGATCTCAGCTCATTGCAACCTCTGCCTCCTGGGTTCAAGCAATTCTCCTGCCTCAGCCTCCTGAGTGGCTGAGATTACGAGTGCCTGCCACCATGCCTAGCTAATTTTTTGTGTTTTTTTTTTTTTTAGTAGATATGGGGTTTCACTATGTTGGCCAAGCTGGTCTCGAACTCCTGACCTCAGGTGATCCACCTGCCTTGGCCTCCCAAACGGCTGGGATTACAGGCGTGAGCCACAGCACCCATATTTTTTGTAGTGATGAGGTCTCACTGTGTTGCCTAGGCTGGTCTTGAACTTCTGGGCTCAAGTGCTCCTCCCACCTCAGCCTCCCAAAGTGCTGAGATTCTGATGTGAGCCATGGCACCCAGACTCTAGGTTTTAATTTTGTCTTAATTATATCTTAACTGGATCCTAGAGAAGCTGACAACTTAATACAACAATGGACACAGACAAAAGAAGCCCCAAGAAGGGCTGCTCTCGAGTCAAGCGACCAGGAAAGGAGCAGCCTAGCAAGACAGAAACTTTTAGACAATAATCACTCTAGTGCAGCCAAACTCCACAGAGTAAACATATGGTGGAAAAGCTGAGTGGGAGCCTGGACTTCCACCCTCGCACAGCTGGCAGCCCCTTCTTCTGCCAGGGTGGTGTCAGAGAAGGCTAAGTGGAAGGCTGAGGCTTTTATCTCCATCCAGTGGCAATGAGGCCCAGCCCCTGCAAAGTCAGTGGAGGCCACTTGGGGAACCTGGACTTCCACATCCATCTGAAGGTTAGGATGCCCTCTCCCTCCCTGCTGGGGCAGTGGCAGAGGAGGCCTGGTGGAGAGCCAGGTCTTTAACCTCCACCAAGTAAGAACGAGGCACCCCTCTTTCTCCCTGCCTGGAGATGATCAGAGAAGGCAAAGTGGGAAGCTGGAAGTCCGTCCACCTCTCTGTGTAAGGAGGTTCCCCTACTCGTGGTGTCAGTGGAGGCCCCATGGGGCCAGGCAGAAATGGCACAGTATTTTCAAATATTGTTTTGAGAACTGTTTTGTGTCTAGAAGTTTTATGTCAAGAATTCTACATCCAGTGAAAATATCCTTCAGGAATAAAGGAAAAATTAAGGCATTCTCAAGTGAAGAAAAACTAAGAGAGTTCATTACCCCCAGATACCTACTTCCTAAAAGAATGGTTAAAAGGGCCAGGCATGGTGCCTCATGCCTGTAATCCCAGCACTTTGGGAGGCAGAGGCAGGTGGATCACTTGAGGTCAGGAGTTCAAAAATAGCCTGACCAACATGGTGAAACCCTGTCTCTACTAAAAATATAAAAATAAGCTTGGCATGGTGGCACACACCTGTAATCCCAGCTGTCTGGGAGGCTGAAGCAGGAGAATCACTTGAACGTGGGAGGCAGAGGTTATGGTGAGCCCAGATCGTGCCATTGCTCTCTAGCCTGGGCAACAAGAATGAAACTCCATCTCAAAAAAAAAAGAAAGAAAGAAAAAGAATGGTTAAAAGAAGACTGTACAACAGAAAGGAAATAATGAAAGAAGGAATCTCAGAACATCAGGAAAGAAGAAAGAACAATGAGGAGAGTAAAAACATGGTCAATACAATAAGCTTTCATTCTCTTCTTGAGTATTCTAAATTATGTTTGATGGTTGAAGCAAAAATTGAAATATTGCCTAATGTGGTTATCAATATTTGTAAAGTAAATATTTAAGACAATTATAAGTGAGAGAGGATAAAGAGACTTAAAAGGAGGCAAGTTTGCTTTCTTTCTCTCTCTCTCTCTCTTTTTTTTTTTTTTTTTTTTTTTTTTTTGAGACAGAGTCTTGCTCTGTTGCCCAGGCTGAAGTACAGTGGTGTGATCTTAGCTCACTGCAACCTCCACCTCCTGGGCTCAAGTGATTCTCCTGCCTCAGACTCCTGAGTAGCTGAGACTACAGGCATGCACCACCACGCCCAGCTAATTTTCATATTTTTAGTAAAGATGGGGGTTTCACCATGTTGGCCAAGCTGGTTTCCAACTCCTGACCTCAAGTGCTCCACCTGCCTCAGCCTCCCAAAGTGCTAGGATTACAGACATGAGCCACCACACCTGGCCAAAAGGAGGCACGCTTTCTGTACTTTACTATACTTCACCAGGAGACCATGATAAGGTATATGTACATAATGAATACTTAGATAAAATACTAAAAGAAAACTATACAAAAGAAATACATTTAAAAACACAATTGATAAATCAAAATGGATTTTTTTTTTTAAAGTTCAAGTAACCTGGGGGTAAGCAAGGGGTAAAAAAAGAGAAAAAAATCAGAAAAACAAACAATAAAATGGCAGCCTTAAGTTCTAATATACAATAATTACCATAAATGTAAATAGTTTAAATATATCAAAAGACAGATTGGGAGAAAAGATTTTTTAAAAATATATGACACAATATGTCATTTACAAGAAACTCTCCTCAGATATAATAATGTATGTAGGTTGACAGTAAAAAGATGAAAAACGATGCAAGCATCTTAATTCTAAATTAACAAAGTATAGCTATATTAATATTAGATAAAGCACTTCAAAGCAAATCACCAGGTCTAGAAATGGATACTGCAGAATGATAAAGGGTCAATCTACCGAGAATACAAAGATACACAACAATTCTAAATTTGTATGCACCAAACAACAGAGCTCTAAAAATATATGAAGCAAAACTGATAGAGCTGAAAGGAGAAACAGACAAATCCACAATTATAGTTGGAGACTTCAACATCTCTCTCAACAATTGATAAAACAGCTATACAGAAAATCAAAATATAGGCCGAGAGCAGTGGCTCATGCCTGAAAGCCCAGCACTTTGGGAGGCAGGTAGATCATTTGAGGTCAGGATTTGGAGACCAGCCTGGCCAACATGGTGAAACCCCATCTCTATTCAAAATACAAAAATTAGCCGGGCATGGTGGCGGGCACCTGTAATCCCAGCTACTCGGGAGGCTGAGGTAGGAGAATTGCTTGAACCTGGGAGGTGGAGGTTGCGGGGAGCCGAGACTGCGCCATTGCACTCCAGCCTGGGTGACAGAGCAAGACTCCATCTCAAAAAAAAGAAAAGAAAAGAAAAGAAAAATCTCAAAATCAAAATATAGAACTCAAAAACACCACTAACCAAGAGGATCTAATTGACATTTATAGACGAACACTCCACCTCACAGCAGCAGAATACACATTATTTTCAAGTGCCCACAGAATATTATACCAAGATACACCATATCCTGGACCATAAAATGAACCTCAATAAATTTAAAAAACTGAAATCATGCAGTATGTATTCACCAACCACAATGGAATAAAACCAGAAATCATTAACAGAAAGATAACAGGGAAATCTCCAAACACTTGAAAACTAAACACACTTCTAAACAATCCTAGGATCAAAAGAGGAAGTCTCAAGGGAAATTTTTTTAATGGAACTGCATGAAAATGAAAATAGAATGTGTGAAAATTTGTGAGACACAACTAAAGCAGCGCTAAGAAGAAAATGCATGGCACTAAACTCATACATTAGAAAGGAGGAAAAATCAGGTGCTAGGCGTGGTGGCTCACACCTGTAATCCTAGCACTTTGGGAGGCTGAGATGGGCAGATCACTTGAGCTCAGAAATTTGAGACCAGCCTGGGCAACATAATGAAATACCATCTCTACAAAAAATGCAAAAAAATTAGCTGAGCGTGGTGGCACAAGCCTGTAATTTCAGCTATTCAGGAGGCTGAAGCACAAGAATCGCCTGAGCCCAGGAGGCAGAGGTTGCAGAGAGCTGAGATCGCACCACTACACTCCAGCCTAGGCAACAGAGCCAGAACCTGTCTCAAAAATAAAATAAAATAAAGGAGGAAAATATATATACACACACACATATATATATATGTGTGTGTGTGTATGTGTGTGTGTGTATATAAAATACCATATACAATTGTTTTAAAAAAGAAATATTTTGTAATCCCAGCACTTTGGGAGGCTGAGGCAGGAGGATCATGAGGTCAGAAGATCGAGACCATCCTAGCTAACATAGTGAAACCCAGTCTCTACTAAAAAATACAAAAAATTAGCCAGGTGTGGCAGTGTGCACCTGTAGTCCCAGCTACTCAGGAGGCTGAGGCAGGAGAATCGCTTGAACCTGGGAGGCGGAGGTTGCAGTGAGCCAAGATTGCACCACTGCACTCCAGCCTG
>NW_012116021.1:1077988-1081019 GCF_000951035.1 Colobus angolensis palliatus | reverse complement strand
GACTACAGGCATGTGCCACCACACTCAGCTAATTTTTGTATTTTTAGTAGAGATGGAGTTTCACCAAGTTGGCCAGGCTGGTCTCAAACATCTGACCTCAGGTCATCTGCCCACCTCAGCCTCCCAATGTGCTGGGATTACAGGCGTGAGCCACCACGCCTGGTCTGATTTTTTAATAAAACTAAAAAAGCAATTCATGGAAGGAAGGATGGATAATCTTTTCAACAAATGGTGATGGACCATAGATATCCATAACAAAGAAAGAGAGGGAGAGAGAGAAACTTGATCTGTAATTAAAATTCAAAAGTTAAAAAGAAAAACAACCAATCCATGTTATCAGCCAACCCATATCAATCTAACACATATCAATCTCACAACCCATATCAATCTCTTGTTGGAACAAGGACTGAACGTGTGCAACAAGCACTATCATTTATGGGGTGGAAGAAGAGGAAGAACACTACACTCGCTGGGCCACAGCATACCAAGATCCTGGCAGGGAGATATTTTGAGCTCCCTTGATCTAAGGGTACTTTTTACCCCTGAAGAGGCCAGTTTCTGCTCTCTGATCATAGCTATCCATGCCAGATCCTCGGTTTTTCCTTATCTTGTCTGACTTCATTTGTAGAGCCATTAGGGGTTATGGCTTTCTGGGGATCTTACCATCTATTACACCCTACGTGGGATTCTGGTGGTCCAAGGTCATTATTTTTATGCAAACAAAGATGCTTTTTCTCAGTTCAAGCTTTGTAGCTTTGTGAGTTTTCTAGTGTACACACATACACACATATACACACACAGAGACCATTTAAAAATCTATTTGATTGCATTTAGCTCCAAGAGTAATTAAACCTCTCCTCAACTCATTCTGGCTATTCTTTCTTTTTTTCATCTTAATTAAAATATCTTGAGTTTATTAGTTGTCTGGGACAAAACACACACCACCCCGCCACACCCGTTTTTTTTTTTTTTTCCTGGAGCAGTTTAGCCAACTGAAAACAATTTCAATCCAATCACTGATGTAAACCGAAGGTGTGAGAGCCATACCCAGGTTCAATTTTGCTTTTTTACAAATATGCTTTTCAGGGGTAGAAATTCCATGCTGTTAGACTGTTCTTAAATTTTTCCATTAGAAAAATGCCATAGGAATGCAGAAAAGGGTGTGGTAATTCCGCCTGGGGAATTCAGGAGGAGCGAGAGAGAAGCTACAGCCAGGTGCCTCAACACAGCCAGGGCCTTTCTCATGGCTGCCTGGTCAACTCACCTTCCACTCTCTGCAGAAGCTACATTTAACCTTCTCCTCTTTCCCCCAACTCCCACTCCTCCAGCTCCCTGCTCACTCAGTCTTGCCTCCTTCCTCAGAGAAAGTTAAAACTATCAGATTGGGACACCTTCAAGCTCAGTTCATCCTCCTCATGTAGATTTTTAACCCCTTACAGCTCTGCATATCCATAAGCTGAGCCCATCTCCCACCCTTCCTCAGCCTCCCTTGGAATTTGCAGTGCACCCTTACACAAACCCCATGTGCCCTTGCCTTCACTCTGAATATTCCCTTCACCTTCTTGCCCTGTAGGAAAACTGGCTGATGCCTGCAGGCAACACTTCCCCTATGGCCTCCTCAAATGAGGGCTATTTTCCCTCTCTTGCTCCTCATTCCAGTTGGCCTGCGATAGGGGTAGCTGTCCTCCCTTCCGGTCCTCCATAAACCCCCAGCCTTTTTGAAACAATTGACATTAGGCCACACCCTACCTCTTTGTTACAGTCCTCTTCAGATCTCTTCCTCATTCACGGAGTATTCTGGTCACAGCTAACTGTGTCTCTCTGCCACTGTCCCATCATCATTCTTCATACCTTCCTAGCACCCTGGGATCTGTGCAAATGATCTATCCAACACCTCAACTCCCAGCATGACAATCTCCCACAATGTCCCAGCCTCCCTTGCAGCTAGGAGTAGCCATGTGACCCATTTCAGTCAAATGGGATGGAAGTCAATATCCGAAAGGAGGGGTGGTTTCTGTGAAAGCATTGCCTTGCAGGGTATATGCAGCCTCTCTGGGTTAATGAGCATGTGTAAACGGGAGGAGGACAGCACAGTCACTGGCCCTGACACAACTGAACCAATGACCCCACACCAGCAGCCACCTATCTCCAATCTACTTCAGCCACTCTGGTCCAATTACCTGCCCTTGCAGCTAAAAGAATTCCTAATAATTTCTCATCAATACCACCTCTCCCTGGCTTCCATCCTCAAGCCACTCACCTTCATCTTTTCACCCCTGTTCCTGCCCAAATCCTAGTGTGTCTAAGGCTGCTAGTTATTCCTCAATATACATTCTCCCCTTCTCTCTTTTGTAACAGAACCCTAAAACTGTCACAGAGCCCACCTCAGACCCAGCTACTGCACTGCCACAGTCCTCTTTCTCCCCAGTGCTGTTTTTCTATCAGCAGCTTTTCATTTAATCTCTGTCATTTCTAACCAAGTACAAACACACTGCAATGTCTCCTGCAATGTTCTGATGTTAACAAAACGTCAAAAACCCTTTTCCTAAACTCCTCATGTCCCCTAGCTACCACCTCATTTCTCAGCTCTCCTTTTTATATTAAAAAAAAAAAAAAGCTCTGCTCAAGAGAGTGGCCTGTCCTCATTGCTTTCCTCTCCTCACACCCCCTCTGCCAGTGTCCTGATTCCTGGATGCCTGCCATTCCAGCAGAACTCCTCTTGTCAAAGCAATCTAATGCCTGTCACCTTGCCCAACCCAACAGTCTGTTCTCAACCTTCATTATATCCCACCTCACAGCAGCCTGTGGCAGAGGGAATCATGCCCTGTGTTCCTCCGCTGCTTCCTCCTTTAATCATGGAGAATATTGAACGTGTACGGAAGGAGAGAGCATGACGCTGAGTGCAGTGGCTCTGCCTGTAATCCCAGCAGTTTGGGAGGCTGAGGTGGGTGGATCACCTGAGGTCAGGAGTTCGAGACCAGCCTAGCCAACATGGTGAAACCCCATCTCCACTAAAAATACAAAAGTTAGC
>NW_012116021.1:1073495-1077512 GCF_000951035.1 Colobus angolensis palliatus | reverse complement strand
GGAGAGAGCATGAAACAATGAGCCTCCCGTACACACCACTCAGCCCAACCACCTCCAACCCACGCTAGGGAAGTCCTGCCCAGACTCACCTCTGCATCTTCCCCTCCCTATTGTTTGGAAGGAAATCCTAGATACTACATCATTTTGTTGGTAAAATATTTCAGCATTTCTAAAAGATAACTTTTAAAAATGTAAACAACTCTCTCATTCTTTTCTCTCAGTTTCATTTTTAATTTTTTCTATATCTCTACTACTTATTTATAATTTCAACTTTTATTTTAGATTCACGGGGTACATGTACAGGTTTGTTACCTGGGTATATTGTGTGATGCTTATATTTGGGGTACAATTGATCCCATCACCCAGATAGTGAGCATAGTACCTAATAGTTTTTCAACCCTTACTCCCCTCATTCCTTCCCCCCTTTAGTAGTCCCTACTGTCTGGTATTGCCATCTTCATGTCCATGAGTATCCAGTGTTTAGCTCCACTTGTAAGTGAGAGCCTGTGGTATTTGGGTTTCTGTTCCTGCATTAATTGGCTTAAGATAATGGCCTCCAGCTGCATCCATGTTGTTATAAACGACATGTTTTTGTGCTTTTTATGGCTGCATAGTATTCCACCCCCTCGTTCTGGAAACCCATTTTTCACTGGATTAACATTCACCAAATTCTCCTGATTTTAGTATTTTAGTCCTTTGGGGCTGCTATAACAAGATACCATAAACTGAGTGGCTTATCAACAACAACATTTTTTTTTTTTTCTCACAATCTGGAAGCTGGAAGTCCAGGATTAAGGTACCAGCAGACTTGGTGCCTGGAGAGGGCCCACTTTCCAGTTCATAGAGGTTTCTAGCTGTGCCCTTACATAGTGGGTGGGGCAAACGAGCTCCCTTAAGTCTATTTTTTTTTTTGAGGCAGGATCTTGCTCTGTTGTCCAGGCTGGAATGAGGTAGTGCAATCATGACTCACTGCCCTGACTTCTGTACTCAAGTGATCCTCTTACCTCAGCCTCCAAACTAGCTGGGACCACAGGTATGTGCCACTACTCCTAGCCAGTTTTTTTTTTTTAATTTTTGCATAAACAGGGTCTTGCTCTGTTGTCTAGGCTGGCCTCCAAGTCCTAGGCTCAAGCAATCCTCCCACCTTGGCCTCCCAAAGTGCTAGGATTATAGGCATGAGTCACCGAAACTTGGGCCTATTGTAAGGGCACTAATCCCATTCATGAGGGCTCTGCCCTTCAGACCTAATTACTTCCCAGAGGCCCCACCTCCTAATACTATTACCTTGGTAATTAAGTTTCAACATATGAATTCTAGGGGACTACAAACATTCCGACCATAGCATCCTCCTACCCAAGTGGCCACTCCTCTTGCCAACCTCTCATCCAGGCTTGGGGCTTTCAATGACAGCTGAATACTCATCCCTTTCAAATTACCTCTGTGCCTCAATTTCTCCCCAGAGCTCCAGGTTCATTATCTTTTTTTTTTTTTTTCAGATGGAGTCTTGGTCTGTCACCCAGGCTGAGTGCAGTGGTGCAGTCTTGGCTCACTGCAACCTCTGCTGCCCAGATTCAAGCGATTCTCGTGCCTCAGCCACCCAAGCAGCTGGGATTACAGACTGGCTAATTTTTGTATTTTTAGTAAAGACAGGGTTTCACCATGTTGGCCAGGCTGGTCTTGAACTCCTGGCCTCAAGTGATCCACTGGCCTCAGTCTCCCAAAGTGTTGGGATTAGAGGCATGAGCCACTGTGCCTAGCCCAGGTTCATATATCTAACTGCACACACACCTGGCATCTCTGCTTGGAGGTCCATTAGGCATCTTCAAACTAACATGGGTTAACTAGAACCTTTGATATTCTGCACCCTCCTTCCCATCACTTCCTCACTGAGTCTTCTCCACCCTTCATTCCATTTTCAGCCCTAAGCCTAGAAGTCATTATTCTGTTCTGCAATCTGTTTGCAAGTTACGTCACTTCTACATTCAAAATATTATATATCCAGAATTCAACCATGGTTCACCATATCCATCACTTGTACCAAAGCCACCATCATAAGCAGACCAGTGGTTTCCATATTTATTTGGCATTTTCCCTGATGAGGATAGAATTATACTTTATGTAATTTGAAATACATAGAAATAGAAGCTGACTCTGTACCCCTAATATATGTATATTTACTAACTGGCAAATTATATGCAGATACCTATTAATATGTATTATAAAACATAAAAGAGAAATTTATAAAGGGTGACCTAAAAAGAAAATAGACAGTTTTTAAATGTCTTGCTAATTGTGATAGCTTCATACTATCATTTTATCTAACATCTCAAGGTACAATATACACTTAGGTAAGATTTGTGATTAATTATAATAAAAATACACATTTCAAATAGCCTTTTTATTAATTCCACATTTCACTTGGACACAAGTGTAAGATTTGATCAAATTCTCTTTTTTAATCTTAAAGTGTGGCTAACAAAGATCTCATACTAGGAAAACAAGAATGTCAGATCCACTATTTTCATATGATTTGCTTGTGATTGTATTGCTAATATTAATAATATGACTTCCAATATATGACTTCTTAGCAGGAATCTTGTAAAGCCACTTGTTCTTTTCTTCTTCTTCTGCTTCTTATTTCTGAGACGGAGTTTCACCCTTGTTGCCCAGGCTGGAGTATAATGGTGCAATCTTGGCTCACTGCAACTGTGTCCTCCCAAAAAGATATGTTGAGGTCCTATCCCCCAACATCCCCCAGTATGTGATCTTATTTGAAAACAGGGTCTTGTAGAAGTAAGCAAGTTAAAATAAAGTCATTAGGGTGGGCCCTAATCCAACATGACTGGTGTCCTTATAAAAGGGAAGTTTGGACACAGAGACCGACATGCACAGAGGGAACATGATGGGAAGAGACACAGGAAGAACACCAAAAATTGCCAGCAAACATCAGAAGCTAGAAGAGTCAAGGAAGGATTCTCCCCTAGAGCCATGGGGGCTGGAGGGGAGCAAGTGCATGCCAACACTTTGATTTTGGACATCAAGCATTCAGAACTGTGAGACAATTTTTGGGTTTGATTCTTTGTTACAGCAGGCAGCCCTAGATAACTCAAACAAAAGAGAAAATTGTTGTACATGAGGCAGTAGTTGTTGAGGACTTTGACTGGAGAAGCCAAGGCACATAAAGGAAGTTGTAGCCGAAGCACATAAAGGAAGTTGTTCTGTTTCCAAGTGGAAACAGAATTACTCAACAAGCAGAATTCAGTGGTGTGGAGTATTGGATCAGTCTCCCTAAACACATATTCAGGTAACTGACCTTCATTCTTGGTCTCTTCTTCTTTCCAAATACCATATTCCATTGATCCTAGAGGCATATAATCACATCTCTGAAATCAGCCTGACTGTTGGCCAGCGAAAGGAAGTGTAAAAAAGTTAAAAAAAAAAAATCACATGGAGAGACAATCATAGACAACTTGTGGTACACAATATTATATTAACAGTTTAAAAATATGCATATAAATGCATTTCTATCTATATATAACTTCTATCTATATGATTATCTATCTATATATATTTTTTTGTACTTTTTTTTTTTTTTTTAGTAGAGACAAGGTTTCACCGTATTAGCCAGGATGGTCTCGATCCCCTGACCTGGTGATCCGCCTGCCTCAGCCTCCCAAAGTGCTAGGATTACAGGCGTGAACCACCGTGCCCAGCCTATCTATATATAATTCTATATATTCTATCTATATAGCTATATATGATTTCTATCTATAATGCAAATCTACATGTAATTTCTATCTATATATATGTAGATAGAAAAGATAGGGAATTCACTGCAGGTGCTGTTTGAGGTCCACTTTTTAAACCTAACATTACATAATAAAACACTATTTTAAGAAGCTGCACCAGGCTGGGCGTGGTGGCTTACGCCTGTAATCCCAGCACTTTGGGAGGCCAAGGCGGGTGGATCACGAGGTCAGGAGATCGAGACCATCCTGGCCAACATGGTGAAACTCC
>NW_012116021.1:1031664-1072549 GCF_000951035.1 Colobus angolensis palliatus | reverse complement strand
CAGGATGGTCTCGATCTCCTGACCTCGTGATCCGCCCGTCTTGGCCTCCCAAAGTGCTGGGATTACAGGCTTGAGCCACCGCGCCCGGCCCGAACCTTTAATTTTTAATAAAATTTTTTAAATTACAGAAAATTAAAGCCGTAGTCGTCGGATTCTACTTCATAGACGGTCCACAGAGATTTCAACCAGTTCGATTGAAACCATTCCAAATTCCCTCCCTGCACAAAGTTTTCCTCGGTCTTGGGAAACGTGGCCCCGCAGTCCGCACTCACGAGTGCGCACTAACCCGGGCCTCTTTCCAATGGGGAAACTTCTTGACACGCCCCCGAGGCACCACCTCTTTAAAATTTAAAACGAAGGCCCAGGCCAATGAATGCTAAGCTTCTCTCGGAACACAGAGACCCGCCCACCATCACTCCCTTCACCAATCAGACTGAAGTTTTCTCCACTGCCCCTCCAATCACCGCCAAAAATGGAAGTTGCTCTCGTAACTTACGTAAGGCAAGCAGCCAATAGGAGCTAACCTTGGAAACTAGCTCCACCAATAGCAGCAGCTCCTGAAGAGCGCGGGAGCCTTTCGACCAGGGTCCCAAAGGAAAGCAGTGAATGGCGCTGGTTCCCTGAAGGAAGGGACTAAGGGACGGTGGCACGGGCTCAGACCGGGGCCCCGGGGCGGCGGCACGGCCGATATGGCATGCTGTCACAAAGTAATGCTGCTGCTCGACACCGCGGGCGGCGCCGCTCGCCACAGCCGGGTCCGGCGGGCCGCCTTGCGCCTCCTCACCTACCTGAGTTGCCGATTCGGCCTGGCCAGGGTCCACTGGGCCTTCAAGTTCTTTGACTCGCAGGGGGCGCGGAGCCGGCCGTCCCGAGTGTCTGACTTCCGCGAGCTGGGGGCTCGCTCGTGGGAGGACTTTGAGGAGGAGCTGGAGGCCAGGCTCGAGGATCGCGCCCACCTGCCCGGCCCGGCGCCCAGGGCCACCCACACGCACGGCGCCCTGATGGAGACGCTGCTAGACTACCAGTGGGACCGGCCCGAGATCACGTCGCCCACGAAGCCGATCCTGCGGAGCAGCGGGAGGAGACTGCTGGACGTGGAGAGCGAGGCCAAGGAGGCCGAGGCCGCGCTCGGGGGCTTGGTGAACGCCGTCTTCCTCCTGGCCCCCTGTCCGCACTCGCAGAGGGAGCTGCTGCAGTTCGTGTCTGGATGCGAGGCCCAGGCCCAGCGCCTGCCGCCCACCCCTAAGCAGGTGATGGAGAAGTTGTTACCCAAGAGAGTCCAGGAAGTCATGGTCGCCCGAAAAATCACCTTCTACTGGGTGGATACCACCGAATGGTCTAAGGTAAGGAAGGTTACAGTCGTCTCAGCGTGCGCGGTGCGTTCCTTGCTAAGCAGAACTTGGCAGCGTCCTTAGAGCAGCCACAGACCCGGAATGAGACTAACATGACTATGGCTCCCTTCGGAAGGAAACAAATAAATAGGGACAGTTTTCACAACAAAATGGGTAGTTCCTCACTACCTACTGTTTAAGACCCCTCACAATTTGGGCCCTACCTGCCTTCCCAGACTTGATTTTCCTACACACTACATGTACTCTAACATATTAAAGTCCAGTCTAGAAAATCAACAGGTCTGGACCGCTTGTTTTGTGTTATGTGTGTTCTTCAATCTGCCTGGAATGCCAGTTCTCACTCCTCCAGGCCAGTCCTAACTTCACTTACCCTTTAAGGCTTACCCCAGTGACAACTGCTCAGTCCAGCGTCTGAATTGCTATACACATTTTTGTGTGGCACGTAACCCTTTCTCCATGTTTTGATTGTGCACATCTCTCACCCTCCATCTAGTCTAAAAATACCTCAGAGGCAGGCAGCAGGTTTTAACACAATACCCAGATGTGTGAGTGTGTATATATGTGTGTGTATATATACGTATATGTGTGTATATATATGCGTGTATATATGTGTGTGTGTGTGTGTGTGTATATATATATATTTTTTTTTTTTTTTGAGACAATCTATGTCGCCCAGGCTGGAATGCAGTGGCACAATCTCGCCTCACTGCAGCCTCCACCTCCCGGGTTCAAGCGATTCTCGTGCCTCAGCCTCCCAAGTAGCTGAGACTACAGGCCCACGCCACCATGCCCAAGTAATTTTTTTGTATTTTTAGTAGAGACCAGGTTTCATGCTGCCCAGGCTGGTCTTGAACTCCTGGCTTCAGGCAATCCACCTGCCTTGGCCTCCTGAAGTGCCAGGATTACAGGTGTGAGCCACCACGCCCAGCCACCCAGATGTGTATTAAACATTGTAGGTATTCAGTCAGTATTTGCTGACTAAATGAGTAAATTCTTGCAAACTTAAAGTCTTACATGGCTAATTTGGATTTTTGTTGAAGTGGTGAGGCCCCCTGCTCCTGCTAAGTGCTAGGATAGGTGTATGTTTTTGCCTTCATCCTTCTCCTCATTGCACTTCGTTTAGTCAACAAATGTACATTGAGAAGCCAGTAACATTGAGTGCCTACCACACTGTTTGAGCTGCTGGGGACATGGTAGCCAAAGCAGGGAACAGATTAAACAGATAAGCAAGTGACAATTTCAAATCATGCTCTGGAGAAAATAAAATGGGGTGAGAGGATGGGAGTAGAAGGAGGTGGTTATTGTATATAGGGTGATAGTCAGCGAAGGTTTTTTTTTTTTTTTGGAGATAGAGTCTTGCTTTGTCACCCAGGCTGGAGTTGCAGTGGCAGGATCTCGGCTTACTGCAACCTCTACCTTCTGGGTTCAAGCAATTCTCCTGCCTCAGCCTCCCAAGTAGCTGGGATTACAAGCGGGTGCCACCACACCTGGCTAATTTTTTTGTATTTTTAGTAGAGACGGGGTTTCACCATGCTGCCCACCCTGGTCTCAAACTCCTGAGCTCAGGCAATCCGCCAACCTCAGCCTCCCAAAGTGCTAGGATTACAGGCGTGAGCCACCACGCCCAGCAGGGAAGGCCTTTTTGAGCAGATAATTGAATGGTGAAGGAGGAGAAACTCAAAGGTAGGTAAAGAACATTCCAGGTGAAGAGATGAGCAGGTGTAAGGATTTCAGCTGGAAATGAACTTAGTTTGTTTCAGAAACAAAAAGGCAAGGAGTGCTGAGACCTAGTAGGCAAGGGGAGCAGTGTGAGAGGAAGTCAGAAAGCAGGAGAGGCTGACCTGTAGGGCCAAGGTCAAAAATGTGGATTTTTGTTCTAATTAGTTAATGAGAAGTCTTTGGAATGTGGTTTAACCAGGTGAAAGATGCCATTCTGCTTAATGGAAATACATGTCAATAACCCAGGGGTGAGTTAAATTGCAAGATTACAGATGGAAAATGAGCAAGCATTTAAATAATGGTATGGTGTGTTAACATTTTCAAAGTGCCTTCACATACAAAGCCCGAAAAAGGCGTGGCAAATGCAAAATAAGGCAGCAGTGGTTTGTCAAGAAAAGGAAAGGACAAGAAGTGTTTAAGGGGATGATAAACATTTATGGGGAAAATGGAATCTTAGAAATATTAAAATTTAAGGCAGCCAGTCAAGCCTTAGACACAGTATACAATGTATTGCTCAGTTTGAAACAATTCATATCACATCAAAAACTTTCTTCTGAAATTGTATTTTGTTAAATATTGGCTAGAAATAAGTTAGATGGGGCTTAATGGGTCTTGGAGATTCTTTGTCTCGCTTTTTTTAATCTCTCTCTCTCTCTCTTTTTTTTTTTTGAATAGCATTGAAATAAGTGGGTTGACTGGATATTTTTAAAGATCCTTTCCAGGTCTGACATACCGTCGACTGAGGGGATGGGTCTTCTCTGAGGCTTCCCTTCTTACATCTGCTGTTTCCCCTAAGAAAATGCCCATCAGATACTCTTAAGCTTTTCTGGAATTTTCTTCTGCTGAAGATCTAGCATTCCCTATTCAAAAACCTGCCCAGCCATGCTGGGCAAAAGGAAGGTTTAGGCTGTGTCCTTGGGGACTGCTCTGTGCAGGAGTAGGGAAAAGGGAAGAAGAGAAAATCCAGGTCCTGCCTTGGGGAGCGCACAGTGTGGGAAGTATAACTGGGAGAAACAGAACTTGCACTTACATTGGAGGCAGAGGGATCAAAGCACATAAAACAGGATATCATATTTTCTAAGACATAGGATAGAATACAGGATAAGAGACCTCTGACACATTTTGAACTTTATGCCTTAGATTTATTCAACACATATTTGTTCCATACCTGCCAGGTATGCTAAGGAATCAAATAGATGTAGTCCCTGCTCTCTTGGAGCTTATAGTCTAGTGGACATTTACTGATCCCCAAATTTGAAACTACCACTAGCACATGTCTGTCACTTATCCTATAATATACATACGAATGAAAAATGTGACCATACTCTGTAGTATACTGTTCGTATTTTTGTTTTTGTTTTGTTTTGTTTGAGACAGAGTCTTGCTCTGTTGTCCAGGCTGGAGTGCAATGGTGCAATGTGGGCTCACTGCAACCTCTGCCTCCCGGGTTCAAGTGATCCTCCTGCCTCAGCCTCCCGAGTAGCTGGGATTACAGGCACATGCCACCACATCAGGCTAATTTTTGTATTTTTAGTAGAGACAGGGTTTCACCATCTTGGTCAGGCTGATCTCGAACTCCTGACCTCAGGTGATCCACCCCACCTCAGACTCCCAAAGTGCTGGGATTACAGGCTGTTATTTTTTTTTAATCACATGTTTTGCTATGGTTTGAATATCTATCCCCTCCAAAACTCATGGAGTAATGAGTGTCATGGGAGTGGGACTGGTGGCTTTATAAAAAGAGGAAGAAAGTGTTGAGCTCACTTGCTCAGCTCCCTCGCCATGCTTTGCCCTGTGCTGCCTTGGGATTCTGCAGAGTCCCCACCAGCAGGAAGGCCTTTGCGAAGTGCAGCCCCCTGGCCTTGGACTTCTCAGCCTCCATAACTGTAAGAAATAAATTCCTTTTCTTTACAAATTACCTAGTTTCAGCTATTCTGTTATAAGCAACATTAAACAGACTAAGGCATGCACACATTACCTTTCATAGAAACTTAATGTCCTTTTCAACACTTATTAATAATAAGTTACATCTTCACCCCCTACCCCCGCCCCCCAAGACAGAGTTTCGCTCTTGTCACCTAGGCTGGAGTGCAGTGGTGCGATCTGGGCTCAATGCAACCTCCACCTCCCAGGTTCAAGCGATTCTCCTGCCTCAGCCTCCCCGATAGCTGGGATTACAGGCACCAACCACCACACCCAGCTAATTTTTGTATTTTTAGTAGAGATCACCCTGTTGACTAGGCTGGTCTTGAACTCCTGACCTCAGGTGATCCACCTGCCTTGTGGATCAAAGTGAGGGGTGCTGGGATTACAGGTGTTGGCCACCACCACCAGCCATAAAGTTACATCTTAACCTTTCATTTTATTAGCAGGGTTTTTTTGTTTTCCTGGCTGGTCTTCTGGCTGAAACAATTCCAACAAAATTTTTTGCGTCCCTCTGACAGAAAATCCTAATCAGGATCTATGGCGTCTGAACTAGGTTACCATTCTCTCCATAGCAGTGAACACAGATATAGATACATGGATGGTAACAGCACATACTAATTAATTGGTTAATCTAATACAGCATTTTCCAGATTGATACGCATAACTGAAACAAAAGTTTAGATAGATTAGAAGGTAATGTGCTCCCGTACATTGTTTATCTTCATTACATGGGATCTTTTGTTTTTTTGTGTTTAATGCTGATCATAAACCACTCAATTAATCCCTCAGAGAATCTATCAAAGTCCATCAGATAGTCATGATCCGAATTTTAAAAGCAGTCTAGGCCAGGCCTAGTGGTTCATACCGGTAACCCTAGCTTTGGAAGGCTGAGACAGGAGGATCTCTTGTACCCAGAAGTTTGAGACCAATCTGGGCAACATGGTGAGACCCCATCTCTACAAAAAATACAAAAGTTAGCCAGGTGCGGTGGCACATGCCTGTACTCCCGGCCACTTACTCAGGAGGCTGGGGCGAGAAGATTGCTTGAGTCCAGAAAGTTAAGGCTACAGTGAGCCATGTTCATGCCACTGCACTCCAGCCTGGGCAACAAAGCAAGACCCTGTCTCAAAAAATAAAAATAAATGAAAGCAGTCTATTCAGAACAGTCCTGGGTTCTTGGACTGGTCCATCATTGCCTTGCTGTGACCATGGACGATACCCTGCTTGTCTTTGAACTTGACTATAATGGGAAGTTTGGGAATGACCTAGTTGACTTTCAAGACCCTTCTAGTTCTAATTCCTCACATTCACATAGCAGTTTATAGTTTATAATTGTTAACTGGCATGATGAGCATATTCTAAGGGGTGTGCTCCTCCTTCATATTCATAGTAACTGAATATTGTTGTTATACTGTGATGCCATGTTAAATATTTTATGTTGGTACTGTTTTATTCACCCCACCCCTCACTTCAAGATCCTAGACATGGCACATAGAGGTTGCTCAATAAAAGTTTGTTGAAAGAAGGTTGACTGAAGAGTCAGCTGTGTGTGAAGGAGTGAAGCAGGGCTTTTTACAAAGAAAGCAGGATTTGAGCCAGATACAGAAGTGTAGTAACCATTCAGTTGGTGAAGAAGGAAGGGGAGGCACAGGAAATATAAATCAGCAAAAACAGGGAAGCCTTAAAATATGGCATGTTCAGGAAATAGCAAATGGTTCAATATGTCTAGAAGGAGTGGGAATGGATGAGGGGTAGAAGATAATATGTACCAAAAGGTGGTTTAGGGTTGGATTGTGAAGGGCTTTGTGATTATGCTGAAGAGTTACTTTATTCTGGAGGCAGTGGGAAGCTTTTCAGAATTTCAGAGAAGTAGCATGATCAGAGAAGTGATTTAGAAGAATACTTAGAGCACCATGGAGGAACGATTAGAGGCAGAGCACAGACTTTACAGGCTATGGTAAGGGTTAGGGCAAAAGACGCGACGAGGCCTCAGTTTGTCTGGCCTCTGCACGGGCCTGTGGGTGGGCAAGTCAGAGTGATGGCCACCATCTAGGGGAGGTGCTCCTGCCTCACTCCCATGACACCTGGCCATTATTGTGTTGTGCTATATAGGACATAATTATTTTTATTAATAGGCCGGGCACAGTGGCTCACGCCTGTAGTCCTAGAACTTTGGGAGGCTGAGGCAGGCAGATCACTTGAGGTCAGGAGTTCAAGACCAGCCTGACCAACATGGTGAAACCTCGTCTCTACTAAAAATACAACAATTAGGCGAGCACGGTGGCACATTTCTGTAATCCCAGATACTTGGGAGGCTGAGACAAGAGAATCGCTTGAACCTGAGAGATGGAGGTTCCAGTGAGCCGAGATCATGCCACTGCACTCCAGCCTGGGTGACAGATCAAGACTCTGACTCAAAAAAAAAAAAAAAAAGGTTATTTTTATTAAAGTATAATGGTTCTATGTTCCTTCTAACATTTTATAATCTATACCCAGTGATTTGTGAAACTTCTTTTTGTTCCTTGACAAAAAGCGTAAATGAGGTACTATTGTTACTAAATGAATGCTTTCTCAAAGGCATAGTAGGTAGTAATTTGTTCTGGGGCTGCACAGTAGCTTGATGCTGACCATTATTTCTGTTTAGCTCAGCAAATACATTGGTTGTGTAATTCAACCCTTTAATATTGGTTTCAACTTTACTTTCTCCTGATTTCCTTTACTTTTATTTATGAATGCCTAATTTGTAGTAACCTAAGGTTGTTTGTCATTTTATTTGAGATGTGGGAATCCCCAGACCACCTTGGATACTGGACTGTTTGTGAACTGCTCCACCATGGAGGTGGCGCTGTCTTGCCATCTGAATCTTTCAGCTGGGATTTTGCTAAAGCTGGGGAAATGCTGCTCAGGAGTGAAATAAAGCTGTCAAGTGAACCTCATCTCTCTCCGTGGATTTCAATGCTGCCAACTGATGCCACTTTAAACCGTTTGCTCTATAATTCTCCTGAGTATGAGGCCTTGTTTCCACGGATGGAAGGAATGTTATTTCTCCCTGTGGAAGGTAAGCAAATAATATTTTAAGGTTTTTTTTGTAAATCTCAGTTACATTAATTTCTTCAAAGGAGCTTTTTAACTTCTTTGGCATTTCTCACAGCCCAGGCACTCAATGAATGCTTGTCATGAAAGAATTAAAAGACATCAAGGCAAAATCAGAGATACTGTAGGAAAGATTTGAACTCTAATTCAGTACAACTGCCAGCCTGTGTACAAAAAAAACAAGTGAATGATTGATTTAAAAGTTTACCAGCTATTCCCAAAGCAGGGTAATATTATTCAGGTGCCCAAGCACATGGGTATAATATTTCATTGCCTCATAGAGGAGATTGATAAATTGAAGACCATAGAGAAACAATGGTCAACTAAAAGAAGAAATAAATTAGTCTACAGAAACCCAGAATGATGTCTGTTACCAGGAAAAGCAAACATGTTGGAATCTTCATTAAATTTGTTTCACCTTATGATTTGCTATATAGTAAATCTCATTTCTGAATACACTGTATAGTCACAGAAATAATACTGCATAGAGATATATACATAAAACTGTGTTGTACATTATGTGCAGTTTAAGGAATTTTCAAGAGTAGTTTTGTTTATGTAATTTCATTACACAGTCTTTAGAATTTAACCTCCTCATAAGATACGATGCATTGTACTTTATGGATTTAAGAAGTGGTATCTTCTTTCTCATAAGTAGTAAACATTGCTTGAACACTTTTTTCTTTTCTTTTCTTTTTTTTTTTAAGACAAGGTCTTGCTCTATCACCCAGGCTGGAGTGCAGTGGTACGATCATAGCTCAGATCGCGGCTCACTGCAGCCTTGACCTCCTGGGCTCAAGGGATCCTCCCACCTCAGCCTCCCAAGTAGCTGGGACTACAGACATGAGCCACCACACCTGGCTCATTTTTGTATTTTTTGTAGAAATGGGGTTTTGCCATGTTGCCCAGGCTGGTCTTTAACTCATTGACCTCAAGTGATCCTCTGGCCTTGGCCTCCCAAAGTGCTGAGATTACAGGTATGAGCCACCATGCCTGGCCTTCAATACTTATTTCTAAGTCATAATTTCTGAGAAGTTCTGCCATTACGTATTGCCTTTGTAATTCTATTTGTTTATAGCTTTTTCTATAGAGCTAAATGAACTTGCTGTGATGGTGTGGCAGTAGAATAAGGGTTGAAGTGTTCAACTAAGTGACAGTATCTCAACTGGCAACTTGATTTTTTTCTTATTGTTAATAAATCTCTTTTTAGTATGTATTCCTTATATTTGAATTTTAATCTTTTTTTCTTTTTAATTTTAATTTGGCATTCTGGTCTAATTAATCTTTATTTCTAGCAGGCAAAGAGATTCAAGAAACATGGACAGTCACCCTAGAGCCCTTGGCCATGCATCAGAGACATTTTCAGAAACCAGTCAGAATTTTTCTAAAAGGCTCTGTGGCCCAGTGGTCTTTCCCAACGAGCAGCACTTTGGGCACCGACAGCTGGATGCTACAAAGTCCAGAGGAGAGCACAGCAACTCAAAGGCTGTTATTTCAGCAGCTGGTAAGCAGGCTGACTGCTGAAGAGTTACACCTGGTAGGTATCCTCCACACGGGAAGTTATTCTTGTCTAACAACATATTGGTGAAGTGAAATAAGTGTGTTTATAAATGCCTTACACAATATAGTCTTAGTAAAACTGATTATGCTTTTGCAAATAATATTGTCGACATTATAGTATCATGACAGCAATGTTCATTAGACAAGAAATAACTTATAAAATTGCATGTATCAAGAATCCAATTAAGTTAAATTATATTCACATAGGAAAGAAGGCAGTTGGCCAGATGGAGTGCTTATGTTAGGTAGTAATGTGATGAGTGATTTCTCATTATTTTTTAAGTATTCTGTTATATATATACTACTTTTATATAAGTATTTAAGAAAAAGCTGCTACACAGTAAAATTAGGTATAATAGTATAATAGTTGTGTAACTATATACAATGTAATATAATTGTGTAACTCAGTAGTTGGACAGTAGTTACACAAATGTAGAAATGTCTTCTGAAAAGGAACATATACATATCCAGATTTGATTTAACGGTGATTATTATTTTTAAACTACCAGCAAATTCCTTACCTTACTTTGTCTTTTGCCTTCATACTCTCAGGAGGGGTCTCTTGTCTGGTTCCCATTGTAAAATATTCTGGAGAAAAATAGGGTAGTCTTTGGACAGATGCTGTTCTAAGAGTTGTGTGCTCTGAGGAAAAGAGCACTGGATTTGGGAGTCAGTGATCTGGATTAGGTCTCAGCTCTGCTGCCTACTGTATGTTCTGGATAAATCTCTCAAGTGGTATTTCTGCCTCATGGTTAAGTACATGGGTTTCAAAGTCACGTATGCTTGGCATCTTAAGTAGGTGGCTTTAACAGGTTACTTCTGCCTCAGCCTCAATCCCTCCTTTATAAAATGGGGATAATAATTATTTTACCTCAGGGTGATTGTGAGGATTCAGTGAGCACATAGTAAATACCTAGTAAATATTCCTGGTAATGTCAGGTTTTACTTATTTGTAAGTAGAAATATTAGGACTCTGTGATCAATAAATTCCCTTCTACCTCTAATAATTATCAAATCTTTTTCATAGTTTTCGCGTTAATAATCATTGGGAAAATGGTTATTCTGTCTTTTAGTACACTACATTCTTCTTTAGGCATATTGACAATAATATTCTCAACTAATTAGAACTTCTCGCATAGGTTGCTGATGTGGACCCTGGTGAAGGCTGGCCCCCCATCACTGGAGTTATTTCCCCGCTCTCTGCCAATGCTACAATCCTCACTGTGTTCCACACCAAGGAGGCTGAATTTCAACGACATGTTCTCCAAACAGCTGTGACTGACAGCCCCTGGGACACAGCTTCCCTTTTCTCAGATGTTGTGGATGGTATATTGAATCAGACTCATGATTCACTTGCAGATACTGCTTCTGCTGGTAAGCTCCTAAACCAGTAACTAACATAGTCTAGGGTGGTTTGCAGTCTTTTCCAGCATCGGGACTTTTTCACTGTGCAGTTAGTAGAACCCCAATATGTTATAACACAGATAAAAGAAAGCTACAATACTTCAGGCAGTTTAAATCATTACTGTTTATAGAATTCCGTAAGTACTTCTGAGGAGGCTGCAGGTTCCACGAAACCAGTCTGAAATCGAAGTCATGGTTTTTAATATATTTAATAAATACTGTGTATAAAACTGTAGTGATTTGATCTACCCTGCATTGCATTGTTACTACTAGCATTGCAACTAAATGCATTGTTACTACTAAATCTACCTAGCATAAATAAGGTTTGTATCATATTAGTATTACAAACTTTATTTATGCTAGGTAGATTTAAATGTCAACTTGATATTTCTTTAATTCATTCATTTATTCAACATATTTGAGTACCTGCTGTATGTCAGGCACTGTTTGAGGTACTGGGACTATATTAGAGAATATGAACAAAGATATCTTCCCATGGAGCTGACCATCTAGTCAGGGGAGACAAAGCAGTAAGTCAGGAAAATTACGGTTTATTCTAAAGAGACAAAAGTTATAGTAGTAAAGCAGGAACAAAGGAATGGGGTGTGTTAGGGTAGGGAGGGTTGCAATTTTAAGTAGGGTGGTCAGGGAAGGCCTTGCTGAAAAAATAATATTTGAGCAAAGGCATGAAGGAAGTGATGGCAAGTAGTTGCTGGTAGAGGCAATAGCCAAGGCTATTAGAAATAATAATAGCCTGCTTGCATGCTGATGAGATAATATGGTAAAAATTAATGCAGGGGATAGAGAGAATTGTTGGTTAGAGGGCTTTGAGGAAGTGCAAGTGGAGGGGTTGGTCTTGGAAACAAGCACAGTTCATCTGTGACAACTGGGGGAAGGCAAAAATACAAGGGCTGGGATGCCGAGGTGAGTGATGTTGGTGTGAGTGTACGGGGTTCTCTTCTGATTGCTTCAGGTTTTTTAGTGAGTTAGGAAGTGACATCATCAGCTGAAAATGAAGACTTAAGGAGATGCTGGACACTGAGGAGAGAGGGGAGGAGGAAGTGGCTGGTGAGAGGGTGAAGATAGCAGGAAGGTGGAGGAAGGTTGCTGGGATGGTCGTGAAGGTAAAGTGAGATCCATCTATGGGCTTGCCTTCCTCCAACCACATTCACCAGCTGGCACAGCTGCAGAGTAGGCAGGGAGCTGGATTAACCAGGGTTGGGATTTTCCCAAATGAGGGCGGTAAAGCTAGAGAGGGGTCAGGGATTCAAAGGTGTGAACAGGAAGAGATTATAGGATTTGTCCATGGAACAAGGCAGGGTAAGGAGGAAAGTGAGGACAACAAGGACAGGTGATCAGATCAGTGGGTTGTAGGGGTCTCAGGATTTCTGGAGCCAATGTGCTCAAAGGAGAGAGTTAAAAAAATAGATGGAGGTGGTCAGAGTGGGGTGCTTGAGATCATAGACAGTGGTGACCAGGAGGAGAAAGTGACAGAAGGAGGGCAATGCACCGGGGCACCAGAAGCGAGGAATTCAAGGGGACAAAGGCCAGAGTGTTGGTAGCATCAAATGTGTGTATTGAAATTATCCAGAGTTAAGACTGAATAGTACTGGAGAGACTGATGGTGGTGAGTCGGGAGCTAACAGTCTTTGAGGAGTAAGGGGGAATGATCCAGGCTTGTTAGATGACTGAGAGTATAGGCTTTGATGTGAGACTCAAAGCTGGGTTTTTGTCATTATTTTCAGCAGGTAGAGGGAAAATGATCTGGAAGAGGCAAGGAGGATACCAGTCCACCTCAGGGCCAAGTGGAAGAAGAGCTTGGTGGGGGAGCAGTCAGTTCTCTCCAGCGCTGCAGGGGAAGCAGTGTGTTCAGGGCAGGAGAAGATGGAATTGAGGATATGGGGGATTTTGCTGATGAGGGTCAGTGAGTTCCAGAGGGCAGGGTGGGAGGATTTTATGTGTGGAAGGGCTGGGCCACGGTGACAGGATGGGAGACGGAAGGAGCAGTGAGGAGATTCCAGTGGGCAGACTGGAGTGACCTGGGGGTCTAGGGCTTCGCATGATGGGAAAAAGCAGCTATCAAGGGGATCATGAGATTAATTCCTGGTGGTTTCAATGCAGCTAATGGTGCTGAACCTGTGAGTTTGGAGGGTAAGAAGGGTGGGTGGCCCACCCACACTCCTGCCCATGTAGGCATGGAGACTGCAAGGAGGGCATCTAACTCCAAGGGCCTAGGGCTCCCTCCAAAGCCCTGCCTGGGAGGCCAGTGGAGGGTGGCCTTGTTTTTAGTGTGGGGCTCCTGCTTGGCATTTGCTGGAAGAGGTGCAGGTAACTGTGAGGGGCACTGTCTCTCCATGCATAGGGAGGCTTGAGACTTGGAGGCCTGAGGCAGATATTTCTAGCCTTTCTGCCATAATCCAGCATACAATGACTTGAGAAGAAGCTATCATGTCATATTTATTCTCATACACCTTTACTGCCCTTGTCTGAATCTTGTAATATAACAGCAGATGCAATTATAGGCATTTATGCTGTCATGTGATGTGAAGTTTCTTTTGCTTGTTTAAAAAATTCTACAAAATCTTACACTAAAAATAATAGCTTTGGGAAAACTACAGTTGGGGCAGACTTCTCAAAATCTTTGGTATTGATAAAAACTAAGGCAATCCTGGGTGTGGGGACACATGCCTGTAATCCCAGCTCCTTGGGAGGCTGAAGCAGGAAGATTGCTTGAGCCCAGGAGTCCAAGACCAGCCAGGCAACATAGCAAGACCTTGTCTCAATTAAAAACAAAAAAAAAAGTGCAATCCTAGTAAAAATTATAGTTTGATTAAAAGACACATTAAATTCATAATAAGTAAACTCCATAACAAATATACCTTATCCCTTAAAAGAAAGGTGAAGATGGCATGATGGAAGGGTTGAGGCTGTGGTATTATGGAGACAGGGGCCAATGACAACGATAGGGAACTACATCAAAAGCACTTCCACGAAAGTGCATGTGGCCAAACAGCCAAGGAGAAGAATACGAGTTGAAAGGGCATAGTCGGCCGGGCACGGTGGCTGGTGCCTATAATCCCAGCACTTTGGGAGGCTGAGGCGGGTGGATCACGAGGTCAGGAGATCGAGACCATCCTGGCTAACATGGTGAAACCCCGCCTCTACTAAAAATACAAAAAAGTAGCCGGGCGTGGGGGTGGGCACCTGGAGTCCCGCTACTCTGGAGACTGAGGCAGGAGAATGGCGTGAACCCGGGAGGCGGAGCTTGCAGTGAGCCAAGATCGCACCACTGCACTCCAGCCTGGGCGACAGTGAGACTCCGTCTCAAAAAAAAAAAAAAAAAGAAAGGATGTAGTTTACAGCACTGTGCTCCTCTGGCTGTTTGTATTTAGTTGTATTTGTGCACTTTGAATTCAGCTGCTGCTACTTGGTGGTATAAAATATAGCACATTAGGAATGATCACATAACCAAAGCAACATAATACTTTGTACTAATGTCACTAGTTTACTTTCAATTTGTACAAAGTTTTGTATTGTAGAACAGACTGTATCTTAACTATGTATATAGCCTTGGAAGCAGCTCAGAAAACTGTATTTTGGAATTTGGTAAAGGAAGAACTGCAGTATTTTACCAGTACTCTGCTGTAGCATGGCCCACAGTTTCTTCCAGGTTATAAATCAGTGTGCCAGCTTATTGTCCAGTCTCCCTACCGTGCTCCATCTGGGTGAGGCCTATTCCTGCATTAGAACCTAGCCCAAATACTGCGTTCTCCATGAGACCTTCCTTGCCCATCTAGACAGAGTTAGCATGTGCTAACATTTATGCATATCTCCATGACTTCACAAGAGTGGACCTACTCTTCCTATACTGGGAGCTCCTTTGGAAGTAGGCATTGTATTTATCTCTGAATTCTCTCACTGAAAGAAGGCCTAAAACTTGGTTGTCTCAATAAGTTTGAATACATTTTAAGTATTTGGATTTTTTTCCCCAAGACTTCATTAATGTCTAACATTTCATTTGTCTGGGGTCTTAGATGGACCTCTCAGAATTACAGAGTTCACTGAAATTTCTGCTACTGTTCCCCCAACCACCTCCTCCATCAGGCTTATTTTAAGAGAGCCTTCTACCCTTATATTCTCCATCACAGAGCTATATCTTCCTATTTCCAATTTACCTACTCAGTGCTGCAGAATTGTGATATTCTGCAGTTTTGTTACTGTATATTTATTCTTGTACAAAGCCTTTTTTTTTTTTTTTTTTTTTGAGACTGAGTCTCGCTCTTTGCCCAGGCTGGAGTGCAGTGGCGTGATCTTGGCTCGCCGCAACCTCCGCCTCCCGGGTTCAAGCTTCTCCTGCCTCAGCCTCCCGAATAGCTGGGAATACAGGCACCCACCACCACGCCTGGCTAATTTTTGTACTTTTAGTAGAGACGGGGCTTTGCCATGTTGGCCAAGCTGGTCTCAAACGCCTGACCTCAGGTGATCCACCCACCTCGGCCTCCCAAAGTGCTGGGATTACAGGCGTGAGCCACTGTACCCAACTGTACAAAGCTATTTTTAAGAACAGGACTAGGCGCGGTGGCTCAGTCCTATAATTCTAGCACTTTGGGAAGTCAAGGCAGGCGGATCACCTGAGGTCAGGAGTTTGAGACCAACCTGACCAACATGGAGAAACCCCGTCTTTACTAAAAATATAAAATTAGCTGGGTGTGGTGGCACATGTCTGTAATCCCAGCTACTCGGGAGGCTAAGGCAGGAGAATTGCCTGAAGCCAGGAGGCGGAGGTTGCGGCTTATGAGCCGAGATCATGCCATTGCACTCCAGCCTGGGCAAGAGTGAAACTCTGTTTCAAAAAAATAAATAAATAAATAAATAGAAGAACAATATGTATTTTTAACCTGGTTAGAGGAACATTTCAGAAATAAGATGAGAGGATTATAGCCAGTAATAACAAAAGATTTTAAATTGTGTCTGTACGTTTTTCAGTAGCATTTTTTATTTACCATGTAGGTCTGTAGCAGTTTGTGGTGCCAGAGAACAAATGGTAGCCGGAGAACAAATGTTGACCATGCACTTTGTATGTCCTTTGGAGGGATGCAGTCAGTCCAGGGGAAGAGCAAGTGCTTAGAATTCTCTGCTTTGGTTCTCATGCGGTTTCCTCTCCTGCCTCTGTTCCTTTGCTACAATAGCTTCTCCTGTTCCAGAGTGGGTCCAGCAGGAACTTGGCCACACCACTCCCTGGAGTCCAGCTGTTGTGGAAAAGTGGTTTCCTTTCTGTAACATCAGTGGTGCCAGTTCCAATTTGATGGAGTCATTTGGGTAAAACTTTTTTATATCTCTGAGTATTAATTATTAAAATCAATGTTCAGTTATCTGCATTTGTTTCTTAACAGGCCACATTCTCTGAGTACAGTCTAATAATATTAAAAACTAATTACAAAAATAAAATACTCTCATACTTAGTATATATTGTGAGAGTATGTTAGATAATATGTTAACAATATATAAACATATACATGCTAAAAATTCTTTAAAATTTACCAAAGTAATTCGTCAAGTTAAATAAAAATACTCCCTTATATAAGGGAGTATTTCCATATAAGGGAGTATTTCCATATATAAGGGAGTATTTCTCACTTCCATAATATTATGGAAGTGAGAAAATATTTATAACTAAGTATCAACGCAAATAGAAAACAGCAAATTTGAATAATGCAGCTGAATTTATACTTAAAGAACTATTTGCAGACTATTTTTGTAAAGAAAAAAGTTAGTAACCAATTACTAAGAATCCAACATGAGAAGTAAACAAGAGAGTAACCTCCACCCTACAAAAGAAGGAAAGCAATGAAGATAAGAACAGAAATCAATTAAATAGAAAACAAATAAATGTAAGTGATCAAGAGAAACAAAAGATGGTTCTTTGAAAAGCCAAATAAAATAATCTATAGCAAGATCAAGCAATGAAAAGACAAACAATATTAGAAATGTAAACGATATGGCAGAAATTCAACCTATTATTAAGATGTATGGTTGACATTTATCTTCTCCACACAGATACCCATTCAATTGTTCCAACACCATTTGCTAAAAGACTATCTTTTCCCACTAATTACCATGGCACCTTATCAAAAATCAACTGGCCACCTTTGTGCAGATTGATTTCTAGACAGAATACAGTCCAGAAACTATGTTAATACCACATTATCTTCAATATTGCATTATAGCAATACCATATACTGTAACTTTATAGCACCAGTCACTAAATCAGGTAGTATAAGTCCTCTAAACTTTGGTTTTGTTTTTTTAGAATTTTTTTTTGGCTATTTTACGTACTTTGCATTTTCATATAAACTTCAGAACCAGCTTGTCAGTTTCCACGCACACACAAGTCTGTTGAAACTCTAGGAGTGTATTGAATCGTAGATAAATCTGGAAAGAACTGACATCTTAACAATGTTGAGTCATCCGATCCGTGAACATGGTGCAGCTATCCATTTATTTAGGTCTCTCTTTAATCTCCCTCAGTGTTTTGTAGTTTTTAATGTACAAATGTGGCCCAAGGTTTTTTTTTTTAATTATCTCTAAGTATTGTTATGAGGTGTAAATATTGAAGTGTTTGAAGATAGTATGATTGTCTTTATAGAAAATCCAGGCCCAACATGGTGGCTCACACCTGCCACCCGAGTACTTTGGGAAGCCAAGGCCAGCGGACATTTGAGGCCTGAGGTTCAAGACCAGCCCGACCAACATGGTGAAACCGCGTCTCTACTAAAAATACAAAAAAATTAGTCCGGCATGGTGCCACATGTCTGTAATCCCAGCTACTTGGGAGGCTGAGGCACAAGATTCACTTGAATCCAGGAGGTGGAGGTTGCAGCGAGCCAAGATTGCGCCACTGCACTCCAAGATGGGCGACAAAGCACCAGCACACTTAGGGAGGATTAACCTGCTTCATACTGACTGTATGGATGAAACCAATAGACCCAGCACGTATTCCACCCTGTAACATCTGTTCAACTAATGTCACCATAACTTTATTCCACTTTTTAATCAGATATATCAGATAATGGAAGGTATTAAAATACAAATAACACATTTTGAATGTTGTGCCATTTTCATAATTTCGTTAATGACATATTTAGCTCTAGGTGGAAAAGCATTTAATAACTAATCACCCCTCCTGCCTGACCTACTTCCTCCTCTTCTCATCAATCCCAAATTAGTTTATTACAATGTGAAAGAATTATTCGAAGTCATTGCAATACTTACTACAATGTATTAACATCATTTTTTACTTTGATATATGGAAACTGAGTAAAAAATAACTATGGAAGCCTGAAGTGAAACAGTTGCCATAATTAGACTTGTACCCTAATTCATGAAGAATCCTGTTAATAAAAGTCAATATTATATGTAATAATTAATGGTTTTGTGAACAAGACAGCTTTGGTTCCTGCATTCGTTCAAATCAAAAATGAGAGGAGAGACATTTTCTCTCCTAAGAAAATATATTTTTGAAGGCATCTTGTGGGGACATCTTTTGGTTAGCTTTTTAGAGGATAGTGGGTATTTCAGTGTTGTTTATTTCTAAAGCATTTTGCAAAATTAGAATTTTGGTTTTATTGTAGACATCTTTACTTTATAGGTCATTACAGGCTGCCTCAGCTAATAAGGAAGAGTCTTCCAAAACTGAAGGTGAATTAACACATTGCCTTGCCGAGCTCTACCAGAGAAAATCTCGTGAAGAATCCACCATAACTCATCAAGAAGACAGCAAAAAGAAACGTATGCACCTAGAAGGGCTGTTTCTTAAGGCATTGTTTTTTGAGACTACATTTTAAAAGACTGGCATTTCCTGAAATGAGGTTGAAATGGTAACTAAATAAAGAAGGGCAAATTTTTATAATTAAATTTTAAAATAATTACATTAGTTCAATAGTGATTTTTAAAAAATCACCCAGTCTTATCTGTCTAATGAATAAACCATCTTCTTTTTTTTTTTTTTTTTTTGAGACGGAGTCTCGCTTTGTGGCCCAGGCTGGAGTGCAGTGGCCGGATCTCAGCTCACTGCAAGCTCTGCCTCCCGGGTTTACGCCATTCTCCCGCCTCAGCCTCCGGAGTAGCTGGGACTACAGGCGCCCGCCACCTCGTAATTAGTTTTTTTTTTTTTAGTAGAGACGGGGTTTCACCGTGTTAGCCAGGATGGTCTCAATCTCCTGGCCTCGTGATCCGCCCGTCTCGGCCTCCCAAAATGCCGGGATTACAGGCTTGAGCCACCGCGCCCGGCCACCATCTTCATTTTTAATTATGATAGAAATTCAAATGTAACTTTGTGTTCTGCTTATAAGTATTTTTTCTTTTGCTACCTTGCCTTTTTAGATATTATTCCACCTCATTAACTACATTTACAAAATTCTCATGTTGAACATTTAGATTGCTTTCAGTTTTCATCATTATAAATAATACTGTAGTATACATTATGCATATAATTTGTTTTTTAAGTAATTACCTTAGCAGCAGTTTCCAGGAACCAGTTACTGTGTCAGGGTATGAAAACTGGCTCTTTATGTAGATTGCTAAATTGTCATTCAGAAAAGTTTCATCACCATTTTTGGTGGCCATTGGGTAACAACAAAATAAGTCTGTTTGGCATTTGCCTTATGGGAAAACCATCCATTGAGATGTTTAGTTCCAATCCAATCACATAGAGATGTTTAGTTCCTAAACTTTGGTTAAAAGAAAGGTTCTCTTTCTACTCTGTGTGTGGGCAGAAAGAGATGCAAGTATTTCCTAATTCAAATCATTCTGGAGGGATATGCTTCATTTTGATATTCTTTCACAGTAATCTGAATTAAAGTAGTTCTTGATTCCACAGAAGTGGAAGGCAATTTACTTTCCCTCCTCTGATGTTTTGGTAGGAGGTGTCCCTCGTACTCCAGTGAGACAGAAGATGAATACCATGTGCCGTTCCTTAAAGATGTTGAATGTTGCAAGGCTGAATGTGAAGGCCCAGAAGTTACATCCAGATGGCAGTCCGGATGTGGCTGGGGAGAAAGGAACCCAAAAGATACCCAGTGGGAGAACAGTAGATAAATTGGAAGATAGAGGAAGAACACTAAGAAGTTCTAAACCTAAAGGTATTCCTCTTAGTCTGTAATTTACTCTTTTATACCTTCTTTTTTAAAAATAAATTTTAATCATACCCTTAGTTTATTGACTATCTGCTACATGCCCAAAAAGTGTTATGGTGAATACAGTAAATAATAAGATAATGTCCTATTCTTAGATTTATGATCTAGCTACAAAGATAAAACAAATGAACTAATAAACAAATATACATATATATGTGTATATATATATGTGTGTGTGTGTATATGTGTGTGTGTGTGTATATATATATAAAATGAACTAATAGAACTAATAGGACAGCCAAAAGTCTAAAACAGAAAATACAAGCCCATTTGGGAAGTAAAGTCTAGACTAGGAGTTCAGATAGGGAAGATAAGGGCTGGATAAGCTGTGGAGGCTTCTACGAACCACTGGAGTCCAAGCTAGACTTCCAAGAATGGGCAGAGTTAGAAGACAGAAAGATAAAAGAGCATTCCAGGTGGAGAATTAGCATAAGCAAAGTCACAAAGAAGAAGGCCTATGGCTTGGGCATAGGACAAATGGTTAAAGAAGTTTTACATTTGTGAATAAAGGGAGAAGAAAAAGGGTTTATGAGTAATCTAGGGCTAGGTTATTGACATCTTTCAAAGGTGGAAATAATTCAGCAGCTTCTATATTCCTATTTTTTCTTTCCTTTTTAAAAAAAATAATAAATTGAATTGTGCTGTGTTTTGATGTCATCTCTGAGTTCTTTTGAAAATTCTGGAGTAGGCTGGCACAATGGCTCACGCCTGTAATCCCAGCACTTTGGGAGGCTGAGGCGGGCAGATCACAAGGTCAGGAGTTCGAGACCAGCCTGGCCAATTTGGTGAAACTCCATCTCTACTGGAAATACAAAAATTAGCCAGGCGTGGTGGTGCGCACCTGTAGTCCCAGCTACTCGGAAGGCTGAGGCAAGCAAATCGCTTGAACCTGGGAGGCGGAGGTTGTGGTGAGCCGAGATTGCGCCACTGCACTCCAGCCTGAGAGACAGAGCAAGGCTCTGTCTCAAAAGAAAAAAAAAAGAAAGAAAGAAAATTCTGGAGTGTAAGTTTTTTTTTTTCCCCTGTGGAATTTGAGAGCCATAGATGATAATCAGTTTGAATGAGACAGAACACCTTTAGTGGGCTAGTAAAAGTGTGTGAAATGTGATTGATACATGCAAGGGAAGGCAGAAACAACAGTACTGAAGACAGTGTGGCGGGAACTTAATTTCTGGACTAGATTTTGTCCAGAAATAGACCTGCACAATAGTGGGCAAATGATTTTTGACAAAGATGCCCCAGTACTTCCGTGAGAAAGAGATAATCTTTTCAATAAATGATGCTGGAACAACTAGATACCTTTATGGAAACAAATTAGACCTTACTTTTAATAGTATTTTGAATTCCTGCTATTTTATGTCTAATATTTATGCCTTCTGTCTCTCTCTCTTTAATTGCTCAATCTTGCTATAGAATTTTGTTTTATTTTGCTTTTCTTTTTTTTGTTTTTTGAGACAGAGTTTTGCTCTTTTTGCCCAGGCTGGAGTGCAATGGCACGATCTTGGCTCACTGCAACCTCTTCCTCCCGGGTTCAAGTGATTCTCCTGTCTCAGCCTCCCTAGTAGCTGGGATTACAGGAGAATGCCACCACACCCAGCTAATTTTTGTATTTTTAGAAGAGATGGGGTTTTATCATATTGGTCAGGCTGGTCTCGAACTCCTAACAGGTGATCAGCCGGCCTCGGCCTCCTAAAGTGCTGGGATTATAAGTGTGAGCCACTGTGCCCGGCATTATTTGGCTTTTCAAAGAACCATCTTTTGTTTCTGTTGATTGCTGCTGTTGCATTGTCCATTCATTTCTGTTCTTTATGATTACCTTTCTGCCTTTATTTTTGGGGTTTACTCTCTCATAATACTTAATGTGTTGGACCCTTAGCTAGTTAATTGTTTTTAATTTATCTGCTTTACAAAAATAATCACTTAAGTCTAAAGTCTGTACATTTTCTCTTTAAGTATAACTAACTAACTGCATTATATATTTGCTATTTGCTATTTTCATTGATACTTATTTATAAGTATTTTCTGACATCCATAATATTAGGGAGTGTTTTATAATTAGCTTTGAAATTTTTGGACTGTGCTCAATGTGGTCTGCAAGATTGATTCTTTAATATTTGCTGAAACTGACCTAATGTGTGGTCAAGTTTTGTTAATATTCTATGTGCACTTGAAAATAATGTGTATTCTCTAGTTGTTGAATATCTGGTTTTATACACGTCCGTACATCAAATTTATTAATGTTTGAATATTCAACATTTTTAGTAATTTTTTTCTGCTGCTTTCATCTATTACTAAGATGATTGTATTAGTCTTCCACTATTATATTGTCTTTGCTCCTTTGTCAAAGATCAGTTGAGGCCAGGTGCAGTGACTCATGCTTGTAATCCCAGCGCTTTGGGAGGCCAAGAGGGGCAGATCACCTAAGGTCAGGAGTTTGAGATTAGCCTGGCCAACATGGTGAAACCCCGTCTCTACTAAAAATACAAAAATCAGCCAGGCGTGGTGGCAGGCGCCTATAGTCCCAGCTACTTGGGGTTACTGAGGCATGAGAATTGCTTGATCCCAGGAGACAGAGGTTGCAGTGAGCTGAGATTGCGCCCCTGCACTCCAGCCTGGGTGACGGAGCAAGACTCTGTCTTCAAAAAAAAAAAAAAAATCAGTTTACTATATTTATGTAGGTCTATTTCCAGGCTCTCCTGTTACATTGATCTCTCTATTCTTTTGCTAATACCACACAAACTGTCTTGATTACTGTAGCTTTATAGTAAGTCCTGAAGTTTGGTACTATCAGTCCTCAAACTTTGTTTTTCTCCTTCAATATTGAGTTAGTTATTCTGGATCTTTCACCTCTTCGTATAAACTTCAGAATCAGTTTGTCAATATACAGAAAATAACTAATTTGATAGGGATTGCATAGAATCTATAAATCAAATTGGGAATCTGAAATCTTGACAGTATTGAGTCTTTCTTGCTGTGAATATGGAATATCTCTCCACTTAGTTCTTCGATTTCGTTCACAGAATTTTGTGGTTTTCCCTATATAGACCTTATACAAATTTTGTTAGATTTAATACCTGGGTATTTCATATTTAGGGGGGTGCTAATTTAAATGGTAATGTGTTTTTAATTTTAAATTCTGCTTGTATATTGCTGGTATATGGGAAAGCAATGGACTTTTATGTATTAATCTTGTATCCTGCAAATTTGCTATAATCACTTGTTAGTTCCAGGAGTTTTGTTGTTTGTTCTTTCAGATTTTCTAATCATGTCATATCACCAAAGACAGTTTTATTTCTTCCTACTTTTAAATTTTTTGTTTGTTTGTTTGTTTGTTTGTTTTGAGATGGAGTTTCGTTCTTGTTGCCCAGGCTGGAGTGCAGTGGTGCGATCTCGGCTCACTGCAACCTCTGCCTCCCGGGTTCAAGGGATTCTCCTGTCTCAGCCTCCTGAGTAGCTGAGATTATAGGCTCACACCACTACACCCGGGTAATTTTTGGTATTTTTAGTAGAGAAGGGGTTTCACCATGTTGGCCAGACAGGTCTTGAACTCCTGACCTCAGGTAATTCGCCTGCCTCGGCCTCCCAAACTGCTGGGATTACAGGCATGAGCCACTGTGCCTGGCCTCCTACCTTTAAATTTTTAACACTTACACTTGGTATACAGAGCCTTAAAATTAATCACTTGGCTGGGCATGGTGGCTCATGCCTGTAATCCCAGCACTTTGGGAGGCCAAGGCGGGCAGATGGCTTGAGTTCAGGAGTTCAAGACCAGCCTGGGCAACATGGTGAAACCCTGTCTTTACCAAAAATACAGAAAATTAGCTAGGTGTGATGGCACATGCTTGTGGTCCCACCTACTCTAGAGGCTGAGGTAGGAAGATCACTTGAGCCTGCCTGGGAGGCCGTAGTTGTAGTGAGCCGAGATTGTGTCATCGCACTCCAGCCTGGGTGACAGAGTGAGACCTTGTCTCAAATAAAATAAAATTAAATTAAGTTAATCACTTGTCTTTGTACTTTCTCAGTCTCTGGACTATTGACATTTTAGAGCAGATAATTCTTTGTTGTGGGGCTGTCCTGTGCATTGTAGGATGTTGAGCAGCATCCCTGGCTTCTACATACTAGATGCCAGCAGCCACCCTCGCCCCCACTGCCATCAGTCTTGACAATCCAGACATAGCCAAATGTTCCCTGCAAGGAAATATTTTCCCCAGCGGATAACTACTGGCCTAAATAATACAAGGACTTGAGCAAGATGTGATTAATCCATTTTATGTTATTTTTTTCACAGATTTTAAAACCGAGGAAGAGCTACTATCATATATACGTGAAAATTACCAAAAGACTGTGGCAGGAGAAATCATGTTGAATGCATGTGCTCGAAACATGATCTCAACCATTAAAATGTTCCTAAAATCAAAAGGCACCAAGGAATTAGAAGTAAGAGAATCCGGATATTGTTTGTCATAGATGTAGTGGTTGGTTGGTTATTGGTGGATTTGGTTAATGTGTTGCAAAATGTCTGTTATGCCATGCGTGATTCAAAAATGGTAAGATGAGTAAGGGAGTAAGTACAATTCCAGATCTCAGAAGGTGGATATGGTGAACTGGTAAGGCAAAAATCAAAGAGATGGGGTGAGCGGGGATAATTACATATAATTCTCTCCTAATGAAAAGCCTTTCCTCATGTGAGCTATATGTTAGCTGCATGATTAAGCCAGTGGTTTTTAACCCTGGCTATACTTTAGAATCACCTACAACATTTAAAAAATAAGTGTATGCTGACTGGCCACAGTGGCTCACGCCTGTAATCCCAGCACTTTGGGAGGCCAGCATGGGCAGATCACGAGGTCAGGAGTTTGACACCAGCCTGGCCAACGTGGTGAAACCCCTTCTCTACTAAAAATACAAAAATTACCTGGATGTAGTGGTAGGCACCTGTAATCCCAGCTACTTGGGAGGCTGAGGCAGGAGAATCGTTTTAACCTGGGAGGTGGAGGTTGCAGTGTGAAAAGATCGTGCCATTGCACTCCAGCCTGGGTGACAGGGCGAGACTCCATCAAAAAAAAAATAATAATAAAATAAATAAATAAATAAAATATATAGAATATAGATATAGATATAGATAGATATAGATGCCTTGCTCTCTCCAGATGAGCTGAAACAGATCTCTGGGGTTGGTACTTTTAAAAAGCCCCCTGGATAATTCTTAGGCACTGGGAGTGTTGCAAACCACTATTTTAGACCGTGTTGTTGTTTTATTCATGTTCAGTGGCCACCACAGAGCTCCTTCTCTAAAGCAGACAGGAGGATTTGTTTATAATACTTAGGTTTCTTAATCACTGCTTTGTGGAACATTTCTTTTAAGACACTTTATTTAGGGCAGGCTTGTTTTATCCATGCCCACTTGCTCTCAAAAGAACTTTTTTACCATGTTCTTTTTAAAGATAGAAGAAGATTCATGTCACTTTTTCATTCAAATGAAAGAATAGAGAAGTTTATAAGGGAATGTATTTCCCTTCTTAGGGCTTTAGTCAACTGTGAAAGAAATTAGAAATAATGACAAGTAACACTATTCTCCTATGTAATAATTTTGTATTTTTAGGTGAACTGCCTGAATCAAGTAAAAAGTAATCTCTTAAAAACTAGCAAAAGTCTTCGACAGAATCTAGGAAAAAAACTGGATAAGGAAGACAAAGTTAGAGAGTAAGTACTACCGTTTTTTAAAAATCATCTCTGCAAAACAAAGCTGTGAGATTAGCTTGTATCAGTTTAAAATAGATTGTTTGTGACACGGTGGCTCATGCCTGTAATCCTAGCACCTTGGGAAGCCAAAGCAGGAGGATTGCTTGAAGCCAGGAATTTGAGGCCATCCTGGGCAATATAGTGAGACCGTGTCTCTACCAAAAAAAATTTTTTAATTAGGTGAGCATGGTGGTGTATACCTGTAGCCCTAGCTACTTGGGAGGCTAAAGCTGGAGGATTGTTTGAGCCCAGGAGTTCAAGACTACTGTGAGCTATGATGCCAGTACTGCACACTAGCCTGGGCAACAGAGCAAGACCCTGTCACAGAAAAAAAGAAAAAAAAAAAAAGATTACCAGTTGCATGAAGATGCTTTTGTAGCCAATTCTTTTTGATGTTATAATATGCAGCTTGAATCACCTGTTTATCTAATAACTATATCAGTTTTTAGAAAAGGCACTGGCTTTTCTCCTTTTTGATTGTTGTTTCCTGTATAAATAGATCTATGCTTAAGGAAGGAGCTTTTCATTTAGTGATATCCAAAGTAGATATGACCAAGTTTTTTTTTCTCTCAAGGTGCCAGCTTCAGGTATTTCTTCGTTTGGAGATGTGTCTGCAATGCCCTTCAATAAATGAAAGTACAGATGATATGGAACAAGTAGTGGAGGAGGCAAGTATATAGCTTCGTGCCATTGAAATAAGCCCTAGATGCTTTCAGCTTCCCTGCAGAGGGCATCTATCTAATAATGTTCTAAAATCTCCTTCAGGTGACAGATTTGCTGCGCATGGTGTGTTTAACTGAGGATTCAGCGTACCTAGCTGAGTTTCTGGAGGAAATTTTGAGATTGTAAGTTTGATAACTAACTTAACTTTAAAATTGTTTTGTCAATACCTACATATGGTGTTGTCTCTGAATTCTGGAGTTGTAAGGACTACTTCTTAGGCTGTGTGAGGGAGGGAATAGAGAGGGTAAGATGGTAACTGTTCCATATTCAATCAATCTATTCCACAGGTATATTGACTCTATCCCAAAGACACTTGGAAATCTTTACAACAGCCTAGGGTTTGTGATTCCTCAGAAGCTGGCTGGTGTCCTTCCTACAGATTTTTTCAGTGACGACTCCATGACACAAGAGAACAAATCACCACTTCTTTCTGTGCCTTTTTTGTCAAGTGCTCGTAGATCAGTGTCAGGCAGCCCTGAATCTGATGAACTGGAGGAACTTCGTACCAGATCAGCCAAGAAGAGAAGGTAGGAGCTCAAAGAATCAAAGGAATTATTTGCACTGTTATAGTTCTGATAAAAGATGTGTTTCAACCACAGTCCAGTCATCTTTGTCCATATAATTTGTTGAACTAATAACTGCCCTTATGTCTGACCAACTATATAGAAGCCAACTATTAGAGCTCATAATAGGAGCATCTGACAATCTTTATATTATCTAGGAAATACATAGTCATGTTTTGCTTAACAACAGGGATACATCCTGATAAATGCGTTGTTAGGCAATTTTCGTTGTACTAACGTCAGAGTGTGCCTACCAAAACCTAGATAGTATATGTTTTTTCGTATGGAAAAGCTAATGTTCCAGCATTGTTACCGAAGAGCAGTCATTTCCCCTACTTGATCTGTAATGCCAATATCAAGTGTCATATATTAGGTTTCTGTATAGGCTCCATTATAACCTATGGGACCTTTGTCATATATGCAGTTCGTCATTTAAGGAAACATTGCGTGACTGTATAGTGTTTATTTCGTATTTCACAAAGCCTTCTTTACTGTCCACAGGAGGTTTCCAGGAACTAGGCCTTTTATGAAATAAGCTTAGAGTTTCAGCTTTTTAAATTTCCCTTGATGCTTTTCATTGTTCATAACTAGTTGAATTTGTTACTTTTGAAAATTCTGGGGTGACTTGTTTTATTATAAATCCAGAACAACCTTAAGATAACTGGCTTTTATTTAAACCATATTTTATTTCACTTAAACTCTAGTTCCATTTGAATTTAACCATATATAACCTCTATCTAGATGTATTGACTATTTCTATTTTTAAAAGGAAAAATGCATTAATAAGACATAAAAGCATTGCTGAGGTTTCACAGAATCTTCGACAAATTGAAATTCCTAAAGTGTCAAAGAGAGCTACGAAAAAGGTAAGTAATCCTTCCAGTTTGAGATGACACAGTAAATAAGAATAAAAAGGCAGTGTCCCTACTTTTAGGAAAATGAACTTTGGAGGATACAGAAATAATATTAAATATTTTTATGAATGTGTATAAAGCTATAATCCAAGGAATAAGAAAATATAAACTTGTTAAGAGATTAGCAGTTTTACTGAAGAGTGTGATAGTTAGAGGTAATGTGAGGAAAAACGGCGAGTAAATGTTAGGAATGAATTAATTCAAAATCTTTAATGTAGATAAGAAAACTCATAAAACAATAACTAAAATAAGCAAAGCGGTCGCTGGAAGAGAATATACAATCGTAATAGGACTTTGGTTGCATACCAGAAGGTGCTTTTCAATATGTTATGTTTTACTTCAATAACAAATTTAGGCCAGGCACAGGGGCTCACACCTATAATTCCAGCACTTTGGGAGTCAGAGGAGGGAGGATACTTTGACACCAAGAGTTTGAGACCAGCCTGGACAACATAGCGAGACCTTGTCTCTACAAAAAATAAAATTAAAAAAAATTAGCCAGGCATGGTGGCACATGCCTATAGGCCCAGCTATTCAGGAGTCTGAAACAGGGAGATTGCTTGAGCCCAGGAGGTCAAGGCTGCAATGAACTATGATTGTGTCACTGCACCGCAGCCTGGGTGACGGAGCAAGACTTCATCTCTTTTAAGTGAATGAATGAATGAATGAATGAATAACAAGTTTTTTGAAAAAGAAGATGATGACGGTCATGGAGCCAGGAGGTAGAGTAGTCCCCCCTTATCTGCAGAAGATATGTTCCGAGACCCCCAGTGGATGCCTGAAACCACAGGTAGTACTGAACCCTATATATAGTACTGTTTTTTCCTATGCATGCATAAGTTCAATTTATAAATTAGGCACAGTAAGAGATTAACAACAACAATAATAAAATAGAACAATTATAACAGTATAATATAATAAAAGTTATGTGAATGTGATCTCCCTCTCAAAATATCTTAATTGTACTATATTCACCCATTTTGGGGCCATGGTTGACTATGGGAAACTGAAACCGTGGAAAGTGAAATCACAGACAACAGGGTACTATTGTTGTTTTTTTCGTGGCAGTTGATATAAGGACTTGAGGTTTTTCTTGGTTGAAAAAAAAATAAACCTAGCTGGAATCTGTTTACTGAGTAGAATTAATGTCTTGCTAAGGAAAAAAGGGAGACTAAAAATACAATGAAACTTTTCAACTGCACGAACTATCTGAGAAGAGTTAAAATTCAATGAGAACTATCTTTAGAAGCATTAATTAATATAATAGTGGTTTGTTGTGTTTCTAGATATTTGTAGCTATCCTTTGGAATTGGAGGTGGGATTTCTTTTAACGGGTTAATGGTGTTCATTTTCTTAAACTTTAACTGTGAATAAAATGCAAATCTTACATATCTCACAATCCTCATTGAAGATTGGAAAATTCAAAACTGAATGGCCGAAAGTTGCCAGGCCTTTATTCTCACTAGATTTTACAATGATTTGCAGATCTTTCTGGCACACTTCGAGACTTTTGTTTTAGATTGCACAGGATAGTTTTCTTCTCTAAGATCAGAATTACGACTGGGCACAGTGGTTCGTGCCTATAATCCCAGAACTTTGGGAGGCCAACGCAGGAGGAATCACTTGAGCCCAGGAGTTGAAGACCAGCCTAGGCAACATAGTGAGACCTTGTCTCCACAAAAAATTAAAAAATTAGGTATAGTGGCGCACTCCTGTAGTCCCAGCCACTTGGGAGGCTGAGGTTGGAGGATCGCTTGAGCCTGGGAGTTTGAAGCTGCAGTGAGCTATGATCAAGCCACTGCAGCACTCCAGCCTGGGTTACAGAGAGAGACTCTGTCAAAAAAAAAAAAAAAATTTGAGGTCAGGATTTGATTGTGGTTAGTAACGTTTTTTCATGTCAAAGTTGGTACCATAGATAAGTGACAGCTGTTGAACTGAAAGGACCAGATATTACATTTTTAAAAGAATAAATCTCAGTTCTCCGAAGGATCAATATAGTTAACTCGGGAAGCAGTGAACTTACAACTTAAGTGTAGATATGTAGTATTAATTACATTAATGTATATTAATTTCTTTTATGCATCTTAACTCCATAAGAACACAATGATTTAAAAAAAAGAAGTTTGATCCTGCCCTAATACCTCCAGGACATACTCTCCTAGTTTTTCATTCAATTACATGGATTAACAAGGGTTGACAAACTTTCTCTGCAAAGGGCCAGATAGTAGATGTTTTAGCCTTTGCAGGCCATACGTCTCTGCAACATCTATTCAGTTCTTCTGCTGTAGTGGGAAAGCAGCCACAGGCATTATGGAAAGAAATGAGCATGACTGTGTTTCAGTAAAAACTTTATTTTCAAAAATAAGAGGTGGTCCAGATTTGGTCTGTACACTGTAGTTTTACTTCCCTGGATAGGAAATTGGATGTATGACTTTTTTTTTTTTTTTTTTTTTTTGAGATAATCCTCTGTCGCCCAGGCTGGAGTGCAGTGGCACAATCTCAGCTCACTGCAAGCTCCGCTCCCAGGTTTATGCCATTCTCCTGCCTCAGCCTCCCAAGTAGCTGAGACTACAGACGTGCACCACCATGCCCGGCTAATTTTTTGTATTTTTTAGTAGAGATGAGATTTCACCGTGTTAGCCAGGATGGTCTCGATCTCCTCACCTCGTGATCTGCCCACCTCGACCTCCCAAAGTGCTGGGATTACAGGCATGAGGCACTGTGCCCGGCCGGATGTATGACATATTTTTGCAATTATAGTTTCTCTCTTTAAAAGAGTTATTAATCAATATAAATAAGAATGATCACATCTCATTTCTTGTCAGCAAGACCTTGGTTATATCACTGAGACCATTTTTTAAGTTTCTGCCCATATGTGGTGGCTTCTTCAGTTATTACGATGAATTGAAAAAAACAAAAAATCTTTAAAAAAAAAAATTTCCTTGTTTTGATGCATCTAGGGTTTAGACTCTTGAATCTTCTACTGTAATAGCAAGTAAATAGCAGTCTGATAAAGAAATGTTTCTGAGAGTATAGCCACCCTCTAATTAATGTATATGGCTTTTCCCTTCTTAGGTAAAAAGGTATACATGATTATCATTAAAAAGTTAAAACATATAAAGTTAAAAGTTAGGGTGTTCCTTCTCCATCCATTCATCAGAAGTAATCACTGATGATAGTTTGTTGTGTATATTTCCAGGCCCTTTTCTGTATGTACCGGTAACACCAAAGATTTCTGCAGATCCATTATAGACATATATATAAATGATATAACTTAGAATACTTAATATTTTCTGTTTTCTTCCCTATCACAGATCTCTATGTTAGTACAGGTTGAGTATCTCTTACCCAAAATGCTTAGGAGCAGAAATGTTTCCAATCTCAGATGTTTTTGGATTTTGGAACAATTGCATTACATGTACTTACTGGTTAGCATCCCACATCCAGAAGTCCAAGATGCTCCAATGAGTGTTTCCTTTGAGTGTCGTGTTGGCACTCAGGAAGTTTTGGATTTTGGAGCATATTGGATTTTCAGATTAGGGATGCTCAGCCATATATAGAGAGGTCCTCCTTCCTTATTCTTGTAATGTCTGCATTGGATGGGTATGTAATTTAACTGTTTCACTCTTTGTGGGCATGTGTAGTGTTTTTTATTTTGTATTATTACTATATAGTGCAGCAGTGTTTGTGGAACATTTCTATGGTACATTTTATTATTTCTATTATGGATTCCTATAAATGAATTGCAAGAGTCAAAGGGTTCATGTGAAATCTTTATTCTTTTATTTCAATCAATGCCTATTTAAATTTTCTTTCTGGATTTTCTCATGTTTCAGGAGAACTCTCACCCTGCTCCTCAGCAGCCTTCCCAGCCAGTGAAAGGTACAGTGCAAGGTATACTGTTTTCTCAGTGTATATATTTATTCACTAGAATGACAACTTTATTTTTATTGTATGTATTTAAGCAGCTGCTTACAGGTGTAAATTAAGGCTTTGTATGATTGTTGGCTAATAAAGTATGTCCAAATACCATGGACATAGTCCCCTAGGAATAGTCTCAAAATACTGTATTTTGTAAAATAACTGGTCTGAAGTCTTTAAAAAAACAAAAAAAAACACACAAAAAAATTATCATAAAAGCCAGAAGAAAGGAAAAAGAAAAGAGGCAGTGAAACTGTTTTAGATGAATGGAGTTTAAGCATGACAGCTAAATGCATTCCATGATCTCTACTGGCTCTTAAATTTAGGGAAAAAGATACTAGAAAGGATATTATTGAGACAACTAGAGAAATTTGAAGAAGCGAGGTATGCTAGATAATATTGTATCAATGTTAAAGATATTTTGAGTGTAATAACGTCATTGGGGTTTTGGAGGAGAATGTCCTTGTTTTTAGGAGATACATGCTGACCTTTAGGAAGTGAACAGTTGCAATGTTTGCAACTTACTCCCCAATGTTTAGGGGAATAATGTACCTATAGAGAGAAGGAAGGAGAAAACAAATGTTGTCAGTTGGTGACCTTCATTGATGGGCATATGTTTAATTTTATTATTATTTGAAACTTTCTATAGATATTAAACTTTTCAAAACATTGGGAAAATAGAGAATAACAAACCAAATTTGGCTTTCAGGTCATAAATCAATTTCACCAACAGCCTAAGTTAGGTAACAGAAACTCTTATAATAGAGATAGGGAAACAATTTTTAAAACTTTGGTGTGTGTTATTGATGTCCTTAATAACCTTAATATGAACCTTTATGTCATTGATGGGTAAACACAAGGGTTGCTCCCAGTTTGTGGATCCTCGATTATTTGGTTTGGGTTTAAATGATTAATCTTTGAAGAATTCACCCTTGGTGAATTTTTGAACCACTTCCACCAGGCTATCTTAAGATTAAGGTATCGTCTGGCTAGATTTGCCGAGTGCTTCTTGATTTTCAGCTATTTTTTCTAACTTTGAGTCTAGATGATCAGAACTTTCATGCTTTGGAGTCAAGAATAGAATTTAAAATGTCCCCACAGCTTAGTAAAGTAGTCAGAAGAAGAAGAAAGAAATCTGTAGAACTGAAAAGAACAGTTCTCTACTCAATACTGAGCTGAATACGCAGCAGCAAAAAGGTCCAAAATGAGAAAAATAATCATAACATGGGCTATATTAAAAGGACCATGACCTCTGTTAGCCATCCTCTTACTTAAGAATTATCTCCATTTTACAATGAGTAAAGTTTCTAACTTACTAAGTGGTGTGGGCCTTCCTCATGTTCCTGAAGTTAGATTTAAATTGAATTCGTACTGGAATACTACAAACCACTGTATACCAACACATTGGATAACCTAGATGAAATGGACAAACTCCTAGAAAGATACAAACTACTAAAAACAGACTCAAGAAGAAATAGAAAATCAGAATAGATCTATAACATGTAAAAAGTTTGAATTAGTTATCAAAAAACTACTCACAAAGAAATGCCCAGGAGTAGAAGTTTTCACTGCTGAATTCTATCTAGCCTTTAAAAAAGAAATTAGCATTAGCATTTATTATGGTCAACTGATATTCAGGGTACCAAGACAATTTGATGGAGAATGAATAGTCTTGCACAAATGATGCTGAGACAACTGGATATCCACATGCAAAAGAATGACATTGTACCCCCTACCTCATGCAAAATAACGTATAAAATTTTTTTAAATTTACCAAAGTAGATATTTTTAATGCATTATGGGAATATACTATTTAAAGAAACCTTATTAGCATATGTGACAATAGCAATCTGTAGAGTAGTTTCCTTAAGGAGCTTCTCTGTTTTGGTTATCTTTCTTTTCTCAGATATGGCATTTATTGATGATAATTTTTGGCTTTTTCTTTTTCTTTTTTTTTTTTTTTAATGCTTTCAGAAGTGACCAAAGTACGAAGAAATCTTTTCAACCAGGACTTGCTTTCCCCTTCAAAGAGATCACTAAAGCGGGGATTGCCTAGAAGCCATTCTGTGTCAGCTGTGGAAGGTCTAGAGGATAAACTTGACAACTTCAAGAAGAACAAAGGTACCACATTTCAGAATAGCTAGGAAAAAGGAAAGGGTTATTCTGTAAGATTGGTAGTAATGTACTGTCTTTCTTTCCTGATTTAGTAATTTGAGTCTTCTTCCCTCTTTTTTCTTTCAGTCTAGCTAAAGGTTTGTCAATTTTGTTAATCTATTTTTTTTTTTTTTGAGACAGGGTCTTCCTCTATCACCCAGGTTGGAGTGCAGTGGTGCAATCTCGGCTCACTGCAGCCTCCACCTCCCAGGTTCAAGTGATTCTCCCACCTCAGCCTCCTAAGTAGCTGGGACTACAGGTGTACACCACCACACCCAGCTAATTTTTTGTATTTTTTTGTAGAGATGGAGTCTCATCATGTTGCCCAGGCTAGTCTCAAACTCCTAAGCTCAAATGATCTGCCCTCGGCCTCCCACAGTTGCTAGGATTATAGGCATGAGCCACCACACCCAGTCAATTTTGTTAATCTTTTCAAATAATTTACTTTGGTTTATTGATTCTTCTCTATTGGTTTTCTTTGTCTTTTTTTTGAGACAGAATCTCTCTCACTCTGTCTCCTGGGCTGGAGTGCAGTAGCGTGATCTTGCCTTACTGCAACCTCTGCCTCCCAGGTTCAAGCGCTTCTCCTGCCTCAGCCTCCCCAGTAGCTGGGATTATAGGCATGTGCCACCACGCCCAGCTAATTTTTGTATTTTTAGTAGAGACGGGGTTTCACCATGTTGAGCAGGCTGGTCTCCAACTCCTGACCTCAAGTGGTCTGCCCACCTCAGCCTCCCAAAGTGCTGAGACAGGTGTGAGCTACCACGTCTAGCCTCTGTTGGTTTTCTAATCTCAGTTTCATTTTTTTTTCCCTCTATTAGCTTTGATTTTTGTTTGCTCTTTTTCTACTTTTTTAAGGTGAAGTTTAAGCTATTGATTTGAGATCTTTTTTAATAAAGCACTGCTTTAGGCATATCCTATAAATTTTGATATGATTTGTTTTTGTTTTCATCATCTCAAGATATTTTCGAATTTCCCTTGTGATTTCTTCTTTAATCCATTGGTTATTTCGGAGTGCATTAATTTCCACATACATGTATTTCCTAAATTCTCTTCTCTATTCTAGTTTCATTCTGTTGTTGTAAAACATACTTTGTATGATTTCAGTCTTTTTAAACTTGAGACTTATTTTGTGGCTTGACATTTGTTCTTCCCTGGAGAATGTTTAATGTGTGCTTGAGAAGAATATGAAAGATTCTGTAGATGTGTGTTTGGTCTAGTTCATTTATGGTATTCAAGTCTTCTATTTCCTTGTTGAGCTTCTGTTTTATTGTTTATTCATTATTCAAAGTGGCATATTAAAGTCTCTAGCTATTACTGTTGAATTGTTTATTTTTCCCTTCAGTTCTGTCAATTTCTGCTTCATGTATTTTGAGACTCTGTTCTTAGGTATATATGTTAATAATTATTATGTCTTCTTGATCAATTAAACTTCTTACCAGTAGGTAATGTACTTTGTCTTTTGTAACCTTTCTTAGCTTACAGTCTGTTTTGTCTGACAATAATACAGCTCCCCACTCACCAGCTCTTTTGCATAGGATATCTTTCATTGTCCTTTTACTTTCAAACTTAGTGTCTTTGTATCTAAACTAAATATCTTATAGACCTCATAGAGTTGGAGCATGTTTTTTTAAATCCGTTCCGCCTATCTCTGCTTTTCAATTGCAGTACTTAATCCACTTCTATGAATGTAGTTACTAATAAGGAACAACTGTCATTTTCTATGTTTTATGCCTTTTTGTTTCTCAATTCCTCAATTCCTGTTTTTTGTATTTAGCTGATTTTTTGTAGTGTACTAGTTTAATTCCCTTCTTTCTTTTTCTGTATATTTTTAAGTTGTTTTCTCAGTGGTTACCTTGGAGATCACAATTAGCATCTTAAGCTTAAATGAACCTGGCTTTATGAATAAAGCCAACCTCTTTTCAATAATATACACTCTGCTACTATATATTTCTGTCTCTCTTTCTTTATATTATTGTAGACTGCATCTTTATACATTGTGTACCTGTTAATACAGACTTAAATTATATAGGATTAAAAAAAACAAAATTACCATAATGCTGGCTTTTATATTTATCTATATAGTTACCTTTTACCATTGCTTTTTATTTCTTCTCGTGGCTTTGAGTTATTGTCTAGTACCTTTCATTTTAGTTTTTCCTATAGGATAAGTCTACTGATTGTGAGCTCCCTCAGCTTTTAGCTATTTGGAAATGTCTTACTTTCTACTTTATTCCTGAAGGACATAGAATTTTTGGTTGACAGTTTTTTTTTCCCCCCTTCAGGACTTCAAATGTGACATCCACTGCCTTCTGGTCTCCCAAATTTCTGATGAAAAATCAACTATTAATCTTATTAAGCTGCTTCTCTATTGCTGCTTTCCAGATTCTCTCTTTGTCCTTGGGTTTCAACACTTCGACTACAATGTGTCTCAGTGTGAATCTCTTTGAGTTTATTCTGCTTGGAGTTCATGGAACTTCTTGGATGTATATATGTTCATGTCTTTCATCAGATTTTGGAAGCTTTTAACCATTATTTCTTCAAAAAATTTTCTGCTGCTTTTGGTCTCATTTCCTCGTTGGACTCCCATGATGTATGTGTTGGTACACTTGATGGTGTCCTACAGGTCCCTCAGACTTTGTTTTTTGTTTTTTGGTTTTTTTTTTTAATTGTTTTTTCTTTCTGCTCAGGCTGGATAATTTCAATTACCTTATCTTCAAGTTCACTGATTCTTCTGCCAGCTCAAATCTGTGGTTGACCCATCTAGTTAATTTTTTCATTTCAGCTCCAGAATTTCTACTGGATTCTTTTTTATCATTTCTGTTGCTTTATTGATATTCTCATTTTGTTCATACATTATTTTCCTGATTTCCATTAGTTTCTTAATATATGGTTTAAGTGAGCTCATTGTATGTATTTAGAGAAGTTGATTTAACATCCTTGATTAGTAATTCCAATGTCTTGGCTTCCTTGGTGACGGTTTCTGCCAAATTCTCTTTTCTGGTAAATAGGCCATACTTTCCTGCTTCTTTGTATACTTTGTAATTTTTTGTTGAGGACTAGTTATTAGGGATAGTATAATGTGGTAACTGCGTGGAGGTCAGATTCTGTCACCCCTCAGAGATTCCTGTTCTTTGCTTATTAAGGACTTCAGCTATTCATTTGTGCCTTTTCCGAACTATTTGTGTAAAGTATGTATACCTTGTTATGTGTGGTCACTGAAGTTTCTGTCTTTTATCTCTGCGGTCAGCCAATGACCTAAGAAGGATTTCCTTAAATGTCTGATTCAAGAAAGGAGTGGGGGGAAGGTGTGTCTGTCCCTTAATCTTCTGATAATTGGGAGAAATCCAGTGTAGCCTAAGACAGCTGAAGCCAAGGCAGTGTCTGCACTGCTCCTACAGGAATCTGCCTAATTGACCAAAGCATGTAACTCCCAATTTTTGGAGGACCAGGTCTTCACTGTCTGCCCTAGCACCAACCAGCTGCTCCTGGAATGTGGGCTGCTATCCCAATAGCTACAGCAGGGCTGAGAAAAGGGAAATGGTAGCTAGTTCATGCACATGCACATCATTCCCTTCCTAAAGATCAGCAGCCTCTCCCATCATCAAGCACTTCCCAGGTTATTAACAAGTATTCAATCAAGTTCACAGGTTCCAAAATAGTGAATTCTGATCTTTTTTTCTAGTTTACTAGTTATTTTGGTTGAGGGACTGACCCCTAGAGCTTTCTTCTCCATCAACCTCACTACCCCTGGAGATTACAATTATGATATTAACTTATAACAGCCTAGTTCTCACTGATACCAATTTAACTTTGATAGTTTATAAAAACTTTGCTATTGTATAGTTCTGACTATCCCTTCTTAGTTCTATATTGTCATGCAAATTACATCTATACATTGTATGCCCATCAACACTGATTTATAATCATTACTCTGTCTTTTAAATAACAGGTGGGAACAGTTACAAATAAAAAACACTTTTATAATGTTTTTCTTGTATAGTTACCTTTACCAGTGCTGTTTAACTCTTTATGTGGATTTGAGTTACCCTAGTGTCCTTTCCTTTCAGCCCATAGGACTCCTTTTAGTATTATTTATAGGGTAGGTCTGCTAATGACAAATTCTGTTTTATTTTGTTTCAATCTGAGAATATGCTGATTTCTTCTTCATTTTTGAGAATACTTTTATTGGGTATAGAATTCCTGGGTGACAGTCTTTTTTCTCTCAGTACTTTGAGTATGTCATCACACTGCCTTTTGTCCTTTGTTTCTGACAAGAAAGCAGCTGCTAATCTCATCAAGGATCTATACATGATGAATAGCTGCTCTCTGACTCCTTTCAAGATCGTCTCTTTTTCACTTTTGATAGTTTGATTACGATTTGTCTGGGTTTGGGTCTCTTTCACTTTATTCTACTTGTATTGAGTTTCTTAGATGTGTAGTGTCTTTCATCAGATTTGGGTCATTTTTAGTGAATATTTATTCAAATATTCTTCTACCTCTTGCTTTCTGTCCTTTCCTTCTGGACTTCTGGTATGTGTGTGTGTGTTGTTGTGCTTGATGGTGTCACAAGTGTCTGAAGCTCTGTTCATTTTCTTCATTCTTTTGTCTTTATCTTCCTTAGACTAGATCATCTCAATTAACCTGTCTTCAAAATTGTTGACTCTTGCTTCTGCCACCTCAAATCTACTTTTCATTTTTGTTTTAACTCTAGAATTTCTATTTGCTTTTTTTTTTTTTTTTTAACGATTTCCTGTTTTAAGAATATCTGTTGATATTCTCTGTTTGGCAAGTCATTGGACTCATGTTTTAGATCTTTAGATATGATTTTCTTTAGTTCTTTGAACATATTTAAAATAGCTGATTTAAAGTCTTGTTCTAATAAGTTCAATGTCTGGACTTTTCTCAGGGACAGATTCTATTGGCTGATTTTTTTTTTCCCCTCTAAATGGGCCATACTTTTGTGTTTTGTTTCTTTGCATAACTCATAATTTTGTTGACAACTGGATTTGTTTTATTTTATTTTATTTTATTTATTTATTTTTTGAGATGGAGTCTTGCTCTGTCACTCAGGCTGGAGTGCAGTGGTATGATCTCGGCTCACTGTAGCCTCAACCTCCCTGGCTTCTTAGCTTAAGCAATCCTTCCACCCTCCTTGGCCTTCCAAGTAGCTAGCTGGACTACAGGCATGCACCACCACTCTTGGCTAATTTTCGTATGTTTTTGTAAAGATGTGGTTTTACCACGTTGGTCAGGCTTGTCTTGAACTCCTGAACTCAAGCAATCCACCTGCCTCAGCCTCCCGAAGTTCTGGGATTACAGGCATGAGCCACTGCACCCAGCATGGATATTTTAAACAATATAATGAGGCAGCGCTAACAATCAGACCCACCCCACCCCTGCCAGGATTTGTTGTTGTTTTTGCTTAGTGACTTTTCTGAACTATTTGTTTAAATTTTGTATTCTTTGTCATGTGTGGCCGCTAAAGCCTCTGCTCAGTTGTCTTAGTGGTCAGCTAATGATTGGACAGAGATTTCTTTAAATGCCTGGAACCCATAAGTTTCACAGCCCCTGCTGAGGGGCTCTTTGTGTGTTGGGTCATGCCTTCAACACTCAGCCAGACAGTTTAGAATTCCACTTCACTTTCTGTTTTGCCAGAGCCTCAAGGTTAGCCATAGGTGGCAGCTTACAGGCTTCTCAAGTCTATCCTTGGCACATGCACAGTGCTACACTGTGTGTGGACTTTTGGATGCCTAAGAATGTCGTCAGAGGTTTTCAAAGTCCCCTGCGATGTCTCATTCCCCAATTTTCCCAGTTAAACTTTAGGCCAGCTTGTTATTGCACCAAATGTTACCACCACCCGAGGCAGCTGTGACATTTAACAATTCCTGCTGATTGTTTTCAGTAAATGCTGTCAGGGAAAAAGGTGGTTGACCTGTTCTGATTCAGGTCAAATTAAGACAAGCCTTGATTTGAGTAGGATTCTGCAGGGAACTGCCTGACAGGTTAATGGATGACAGTTATCTGAGAATGGAGTTTTGGAGGAGCTCCAGCCCCATTCTGCCCTGTCCAGAGGCTGCTGGGCTGTTGGTTTTCACTGTGATTATGGGCAGTTGATTTTTAAAGCTACCCTAGGGCTGGGGGAAGGTGTGGGGACTAAGGCAAGTTAAAGCTTACTGAGATCCAACCATTTTTCTTGAACAAATACACCCTAGATTGTTGCAAACCTTTAGTTAATGTTCAGAGTTCTGGAAAAGTTGATTTTTGACCATTTTTCCCAGTGATCTCTGTTCCTTTATGGAGGAGAGTGTTCAGAGGTCCTTACCTCACCATTCTTACTGGCATCACTCTTCTTTACAAGTCATTTTAAGCTCACTTTAAATCAGTCCTTTCATAAGTAGCTTGGCTGCCTACTCTACTGAGAAATTTTGTGCCACCTAGGTTTATCTTAATAATTAACATTTATGTGGCGTATCAGCATTTTCACATATTTCATTTAATCATAAATACTAGAACCACCAATTAGGTGTTAGTCTTAACAAGTGAGCAGTTTTCATTTTTTCAGGATTGCTTATGAGATAAAATTTTATATATATATATATATACTTATATATATATAT